>NT_166530.1:672698-846453 GCF_000002855.4 Aspergillus niger | reverse complement strand
CAGTAGTAGTAGTAGTAGTAGTAGTAGTAAAGGGAAAAAAAGTAGTAAGTAGTAGCAGTCAAAAGTAAGCCAGCCCGTCAGAAAATCAGTAAACTGCAAGCTCTTTCTGCTTTCCCCCCCTCAACTAACACCAGATAGGTGAAAGCAGTAATAATAATAGTAGTAGAAGTGGCCCGTCGAGGCCGTCTCTTCTCGTCTAGTTAGTTCACAGGAACCAGACTGTGGCACTGGTGTCTCGTCGTTTTGGAAGTTCGATGGATCGGGCGGGAAAATGCTAGGGGAGATGGGAACTCTCCTCTTAGTTGCGGGAGCTATTCGGACTAGTTTGGAGAAAGTTTGGGCGGGTCTGGACGAAGAGACCCGAAAGAGAATTTAAAATAAAAGAGAATATGTCTTTTTCTTCTAAGAAAGGATAAGAAAGAGAGATAGAACGAAAATGGGATCAAGTCAGATGTTGAGATCAGTTCGGATTTTGACGGTGAAAAAGGCCGATAATGGGATGGACCAGGGGAATTCAAGGCTTTCAAAAAGAGGGGAAGAGGGAAAAATTAGAAGAATAAGCACTACCTCTTGGTTGAAGATGTTCCCTCCTCGCCTTGGGGTAAAAGGGTCAGAACTGAGTAAAAGAACAAGCAGTCTGTAAGTAATAGTACGGAGCGGCCCTGAAGCGCAAGGCAAAGGTACCGATGCAGCATAACAAGCAAATAGAAAATGACGAGATCGAGTGACAGATGCGGTTTACCTAACGCCAAAATAGAATTTAAAATAAGGGCTGGAAGAGAAAATAAAAAATATTGATAATTCTCATGTAAAGCAAATATCGAGGTGAGACTCGGCGACTGAAGGACAATCCAGAAAGGGGAAACGAAAATTGAATTTATTTATTATTTTATCCCCCTTCCCGAAAAGAAAAATGTAAAGGAATAAAATAAAATAAAATAACATAAAATAAGAAGGTTAAGAACAAAGTGGTGCCGCCGCCGACTTTCATCCCTTCCGTCCTTCTTTCAGTTTCGCTGGTAGTATGAGTAGGAGAAAAGGGCAATCAAGCTATCAATGTTGATTAACACTTGCATCCGAGAATTCCCCTCCACATAATTACTTCGATTTTCTTATGCTGAATGCCTATCTACACTAATTTCACTTTCAGTGTACATCATTGTAGCATACGATTCATGGCTGGCTGTACTTAAGTAAATGACGATAACTTCCAGTCTGGTCTGTTTCGCTCTTCCCCCTCAGCCACATGAGACAACTACTTCTATACGAGAGCAAAATTCCTCGATGGGTATCAGAAACATGACAAGTACAGTCCTGTATGAAAGTACGGAGTAAGAAAAGAGACATGGAGCGATAAAAGGTCGCTTGGCGCTGCGTACTACTTGAACCGTACGTGGTCAGCAGTGGCTGCCAGCAATTGGACAGGAATTGAAGCCATCCCAACAGGATCAGCCACTAAAGACGACCATTTTCTCCGTGGCTCAAACATAGTACAGACTATTCAATTTTCCATATGACAGATAGCCTCAGAGGCGCACCGCAAGTTCGGGGACAAAAAGAGAGGAAAGCCGTATAACATAGGTCATAGAAGGGGAGCCCGCCCGGAAAGCAGCCAAGCATTTGAATAAAAAAAAATAAAAATAAAAAAGGGAAATAGAAAAGGGAAATAAAAAAGTAAAACAGAAAATATTATTTCAAGTAAATTGGAATAAAATAAATTGACAAGAAAGGAAGGGGAACAAATTAGTCATACTCTTACAGCCACCAAGTAAATTCAACTAAAATAAAAATAGTTAATACGACATCCTAGAGCGATCAAGTCCACCGCCACGAGGCGGCCATTTCTGAGGGTCCAGCTGCTCCTCATTCCGTGGGTTACAGTTCTGCCACATTTTTAGGAGGCGGCCGAAGAATGGTCGATTATTATCATCAGACTTTCCAACATGGCTTTTTTTTTCCTGTCTTCCAAAACTCTGACAACGAAGGTCCAGCCCAGTCATATTCTCAGTCGGCTAGCGAGCAGTGTAAATGTCAGGTACCAAACTTGAAGTTGCTTAGTCCTCCACTAGCGATTTAGCGCATCGGATAGCTCTGCTGGAGTCGAGAAGAAGGAATCTGCTTCTCTTTCCCTTTTGTCGGCCGGATCAGAGCCACGTTTGACAGTTCCCCGGCCATCGCAGGGAATTATTGGTCCTAATGGCGCCTGGTGTCCACCCTTCCACCCATGTCCGGGTATCGATATTGCAGCTTATCAACCGGTCGCTTCCATCGAGCCCTGGCTCATAATACGTATACGATATTGTCTGGCAAATCACGCCAATGGGGACTTTGTGGTGCGTACCTATGTCGGTCATCCATGATCGGACTTGGACATCTCCCGGAAACGAGCAGAGATCCGTCGTTCGACTTTGGATCCTGGATCGTATCCGCGAAGAAAAGCTCGAATCAGTCTTGTCCGGGTTGGGTAATCATCGTTGAACCTAACTGGGGCAATGTTGACGCAGATCGGGACCGAGGTTGCCTCACACCTCTCAGACGCCCCCAATTTATCTTCTCACCAGTCCCGTGAGATATCTTGGGAGTAAAGTCTCCTTCTTCGAAATATATTCATCAGGCGTCGGAAAGAAACTGGATTCAGTTGATGACCTTGGGAGCCTGGAAGCCTTTCTCTAAGGTGCAAGCCCTTTTTCTTTCATTACTTGGATACCTTCATGACGAAGAAACAAGACTTGTCATCGGCCGCCCCACTGGTCGAGTCAAGCAGGAGCGCCTAGGCAAAGGGATCCATAACTTTCCCATCCAGCGGGAAAACTTTGTGTCTGCCTGTTGGTAACTAGACTACTCCTCATAGTATCTACTGAGACGAGATGGCCCAACAGGGACAAACTGCTCCAAACTGCTCTCTATCTACCCCTTTGGGCGCTAAGCTAAGCCAGGTTGGGGGAAATCGTAGCTCAGACCAGCCGGGAAGTGGGGCCCAGAATGAATGGGGAGTCGATCCCAGCGTGGGTGGACGAATCAGCGTCGGGGCCGCTGGCATGGCAAATGCACCCTCCACGCCTGCAAAATGTCCCGTGGGCTGAAGAATTCCCGGCCTTAGTTACTTACTCGAACCATGACGGGAGAACACGTTGTTGAACGCCTGTCCCAGGCAATCCGCGGGGGGGGGAAGGGGCCGCTATCATGCCAGGGATAATAACACAGTACCAGGGGGGCTTTCGGAGCAATGAGTTTGCAGCTGGCGATTACATCACGAACCAGAGTCTCTGCATCATTGCAATCAACGCCCGTCATCACCGACGGTCGCATGGCCTTGTCATGGCTCGCATCTCGAAAAGAGAAATGAAAATTCTTCAGGAAGGATAATCTGAATAAAAATGTACGTTTATTATTCAGGCTCAAACGGCCGGTTACTCCAAATACTCAGTCTAAACTGGATTCAGCAGCCGGGTCTGTGTCTTTGGAATCGGATAAGCTCCGTCAGTTTTCATGGTTTTCACCTGACTCGCCTTTACTATCCTCTCCAACATCATATGAATCTGCCCACCGGGTGTTTAGCATCCTGTAGGACTTTTTGAGCCTGCAACTTTTAAAGACCGCATATCCGTTCGCATCCGACAATAAGGATTCAAGCTTGACGGGGGACAGATGGCAATGGCGTACTGGATGGGCCATATCACGAAAGACAGGTGGTGCATCCACATCGCCCGCCTGATCTTTTAGCGAAGCAGAGACCATCCTCGGTCGGCAACGATCTCGATGCGAACTGCCTTCACGTGGCTGCACTGGACGATCGGCCTCAGGGGTCCCACGACCGGCGAACTGCCGTAAGCGGCGTAAGCGTACCGTATTGGGCCTCGAGTGAAGGCTCCGTCTACCTACGGGACCATTCCGTTCGCGCCAGAGCAGTTGACACTTAGCCTTTTGCTTGCATCGTCCTCCTTGCAGACAATGATCCAGCCTGGGATTAGGGAGAGGGCGGCAAATGCGACAGAATCTATGCTCGTTTTATCCACTGCCTACCCACAGGTGAGGAGGTCCTGAGCTCGAGTAGCCAGGTGCATGGGTCTGCTGTAGACTCCCTTTCAACAGAGCTCCGCGGAGTGCTATGTCACCATGGGAGAAAGCATTGGGACAGTCATCCAAGCTCCGTAGGCAACAGATACTTGGTGCACAAATCTGAGTGGCTGCAGCGGCTGTTTGGAACATGGTATTAGTACTTAGCTGGGGGAGTGTGGTTGTCGGTAATGGCTAACAATACTCCGTACCTGCCCGACACCCAACCACATGGTTTGATTTTTACCAAAACTAGTTATGGTATTGATGGATGGATATAAAAGGTAATCGAAGCAAGGGCAGCAGCAAATTCAATATACAATAAGATACAACAAGATATGGATATTTCGTCACAGTTCAGAGTCATATCATATTTCTGTTCGCGCTCAGTGTCAGCGCAAAGTCTAAGTCTAATGCCCAATAAGGCCTAACGCGCAACTCGTTTGGCTTTCCAGCGCCCGACACATGGCAACCATGGTGGAATGATCGCCGCTAGAGAGGGGGGTTCTGGACATGCGACGGTTGAGACTGGTTCAGCCACACGACGCCAAGCGTCCATGGGGTGTCCCCAGTGCGCCTCGGAGGACCTCATCCTGGAAACTACCAGAAGGGGGAAGTCAGGTTATGGGTGGTGAAGTCAGACAGCATGATAACAGCCACTGCAGCATGGGTTTTGGCCGCCTGTAGCCAAAGAGCGACCACACCCATACACCAATTCTCTTTAGATGCAGGGAGGCACCAATTATCAGACACTCAATACTTGGTTTTGTTCTTTTGGAGGAGGAGGCCTGCACGCAGCATGTAGTCCCCCCGCTCCGGTGGAATGTGACCAGCCGACATGCGCATCAAGGTACATGTGGACAATGTGCAGCATCCGCGAATAGCAGCAGCACTAAAGCACTACGTAAGTCGCATGTACAGTGGTCTCTTATGTATGATCTGCCTGGCCTTTTGTCTCTCTCTTTCTGCCCTTGCCTGCCAAGCGCTGTATGTCGATCGCCCTCCATGCGTTGTCTGATATGATCCCCTTTTAAGTAATCGCCATGGCCAGTGAGCTGGCTGGACGAGTCAGTCACCCCGGAGTTGAGGTACTTTTCCAATTCCACCAGCCAGATCCATCCCTTCCTTGTCACCCACACCTTTCTGCAGCATGTCAAACTGCCTTCCACACATGGAACATGAAAGAATGTGGCGTCTATTTTGAGTGCCTGAAGCTTCACCGCAGACCTTGAATTGGTGTCACTCGAAACCCTTGCTGCTTCTGTCTTTGTTTCTTTGTTTTGTGTTTGGTACTTCGACAGTACGCGCTGTTATGTATTTTTTGGCCCTTTCGGGATGTTTTATCTCCATGATCTACTGTACTCGACGGGATCTCCATTCCAAGAATCACCACACTCAATAGTACCCAGTCAATTAGCCGAGACTTTACATTGTCGCCTCTGCTCGCTAAGATGATGGAGGGGAAGGCACTAGTGGGCAATGAATCTGGTTGGCAGGGCGATTTTCAAGCCCCAAAATCACAACGGTCGATCTTATCACCGGAAGCTCCCACTCATTTCGTTCGGAGGATGCAATGGAACCAGGCCGTAATGGACTAACTAAATGATGGCACCAGGAATGGGTCCGGGGCCATTTCATGACAAGACACAAGCAGCTGTGATGATAACAATACTACGTACGATGATGACCATAGCCTTTTTTTTTTTCCCCTTACTCCCACGTTTACAACCTCCCCAGGCTGGCCCATTGCAGATCAGCCAACAACGTTTTACCGCTAGCGTGACCTGGAACAAATGGAACTAGTCTGTGATGTTTGAGCGCCAAGCTGGGGTGTATCAACCAATATCAAGGCCACCTGTCTGAATATGTCAAAACCCCAACGATGACGGCATGAACTTTCTTCCTCCTCCCCACCCTCGACACTCGACCGATTGTTTTCTGTAACCCAACAAAGACCAGGGTTCAAGCCCGGGTGACACCAGCAACGACGGACTCTAGATATTGTCCACCAGACAGGCACCTTTGGCAGCGTGCCAGTCAGAAGGCAGACCAATGACAATCCATGCCGCCCAGCAGCTCCGCTTTTGCAGGACGACTAGAAGGCACACTAAAACGGACGGCTTCAACATTGAGCCAACCGTCAAGGGAGGGAGGGTGGAGGGCGCACGCGAGCGCCCCAAAGTTAGTACAGCCGGAGTCGGAGGCGGAGTCGGAGTCGGATCTGGACCGGATGGGGACTGGATGAATCCTGGCCCATGCAACGACCCGCTTCAATTTTGCTTGGATTGGTGATGGTTGTTATGGTCGTGGTTAGTTTGGTGATATTATAATTTTTATTGATCTTCTTTTTCTGTTTGTGTCTCTCATTCCTCGATCCTGACTGGCTTTGCTCCGTCCATTTCCTTCTGACCAGTTGTCCCGTGGTTACAATGACAAGCCCAATATATCCACATCCACCACAACCACTCGGCAAAAAAAGACTATGTCCTCGATTGAACTCTCTTTACAAGAAAATGTTTTCTGATCGGGGATTAACTGATTGACTATCTCAACGGCTAATGAAAGATGACACACAGCGCCGCCCAGATTCTTGATCTGATTAGCCTATACTGACAGTACCACCCCCCCAAAATCTCACAATTCCCACTACTACTTACTTAGTACTACCACTACTCGATCCCCTAATTAGGTACAAAGTACAAAGTACCTTCAACCTGTCTAGTGCTCTTCGAGACTGGCTAGATAGATAGGTTGAATATTCATTAACTACTAGTATGGAGTACTGCCACTTGCCTTCAGCCATATTCGACCCGCTTCCTGCAGCGTGTGCAATGCTGAGCCGATGTGACAGGACAGGGGTCTGGCTTCCCCATCGGGTGGAGCCGGACGCCCAACTAATCACCGGGCCTCGTTTAGGTAACACGAAGCCAAAAGAGTCCTTGTATCACCGCCTCGGCCACGAGACTAATTCTGGCCATCACCACCATCTATGCATCTCAATTCTGCTAGTTGACAGGGATGCATTGGGCCTGACCGGGGGGGGATTTGCTCGTGCAGTATTGGGCCATGTGCTTTCATTTACCTGACACCGGGGCCCCTTTAGCACCTGCCTGTCCCGGTATAGATCCGGTGGTGACCCCATCCATCACGGCCAGACTTGGGGCCTTGGACGCTGCCATCTCGTTCGCCTGGAGCATGGGCCATGAAGCGATCTTTCTTCACCCTGGCGCCAACTAACCTTCTTTGAGAAGTTCAAATCACAGTTCACCCTCCTTCTATCTATCTAGCCCAATGCTTGACGAAAGTGCCGCCCCTGCAGCTGCTGAATGATGTCCTCCCCGACGCTGCCAGCCTCGACTAATCCTAGTATCTCCGGATGGATCCCACCTGCCGCTCGTGGGCCAGACCTTGAGAAATCTGCACCGTGCTCACTCGATTAGATTAACACCCCGCTGGCATCTCAATCATGATAACAGTAAGCCCGGACGGTTACATTGGCCTTACCCAAAACCTGTGTCGGGCTGTCAGCACCTAGTGTGGATTATCTCTCCATGCAAGGCTCCTGGCGCAAGGCTAGGCGGCTTTTCTTGCCCGGTCAAGTAATTGCGAACTGGTGAGGTGGATTCTTGACAGCTCCCGGTCTATACCGTGGCCTACTATATGCACATCCTTTTGCCACATCTGGACTAGCTATCCTGGCGTGGTTCAATGGTAGAGTACTGAGTAGAGGCCTAGGCATGAGGGTAAGCCAGTCCTAACCGCTGGATCCCAACATGCTCGGGCTGAACCTGCCTCATGGCACACAGCCTGGGCGTCCATGTCCGATGCAGATGACTGGACCCCACGGCTAAATTGCGACGTGCATACATTGGTATATTAAAAGGCAACCCACACGCCTCAGCACTGGTGTGTGGTCATGAGGATTATGTCAGCTCGAATTAGCGTCGCGCGCCGGGGAGGAAATGGACGAGGGAGAAGGACGTCGTGGCTACGGACTTCTCCGATCAGCTTCGTCTCAATCTCTCATCGATTTCTTTGGTCAAAAAGTAATCTATCCTCACCAATGAAACATCTCACTCAGAACTGGATAAGGGTGACAATAGACCGAGGCATCCTTCGAGGGGCACCAACTTCCTCCGTTTCTAAACGGACACCGGACAGTGGACTAGTCGCCACGGCCGTCTTTTTGGGCCGCCGGCGCATCCTTCAACACACTAAGCATAGGGAATCGATCGATCCACAGGCCCAATAAGCTCTGCAGTCCGAGGCTAAGTCCCTAACTCGGGTCTGTCGCCTCAATAAGCATGGTTATCGAGCTTACTCTATCTTCCGGGAGACAAACGGAACTTGCCCGGTTGCCTCATTTGCAGGGGGGAAGCATCAAATTTGAACCACGCCCGCTGGACTTGATACAGCGCTGCCTGCAGGCGAGCATCCATGACTAAATAGCTATGAGAAGGGCTGAGCTGGATCAAACCACCGATTTGCACCGCGCGGGCGAGAAAGACCAATAGGGACGGAATGTATCAATCATCACCCGCGCAAAAGCAGGGGGTGGGCTTGACGCCCATGCATGGAGGGCACCTGTCACAATTTCCGACCCCAACTCCAGGCTGAGTGGGAGGGGCCGGCGGCGCTTTCGGACGTCCAACACATACCACATACAGTCACCCCCTCCCCTCGCAAAAAGAAAACAACTGCATAAGAGATTTCCAATTGAACTAATCCTCCCGTCCACAGCCTCACCGGAGGCTGTCGACAAGTAACCCGATGCGTCCACTTTCACGCACTGAAAACCAGGTTCCTGACCTCCGAGTATACGCGGGCCAAAACCACGTGGGCGGCCCCCAATGCTTCAGTCATCTCAATTCCTTCCCACCCCTTTAGCCCTACGGAGCACAGTTTTCTGTGTCTGTTTAAGGTAAGCAGGGAGTAGTTATCTCGGATATGGCCCTGATTGGCAGAATCAGTCTCGTCCATGGACCCGGACTCCGTTGAATATTCCGTTTCCAGCAAGAAAGCACGTCCCACCCCGCAATCCTGCGAGACGTTAACTCATACCCATACATCATCAAAGATAATGCCAAGTATGTGAGCCCCAAAAGCCGAAATTTGACACACAAAAGAGTTCATGGGCCAAGGTGAGGCTCTCCGGTGATAGGGTCTCAGCTCAGGGAGGATCCGCAGTTTGTGCCTCGAAATAAGGCACAGGTTGAATCTCTGAAACGCCTCCTGGTTACAGCAATTAGCCAATCAGGTTTTGGTGTTGCTTTACCAAGTCGTGTTCAGCACATCTTTTTCAAAGCCCGATGCATGCTAAGTTGAATAGTCGGGCTTGAACGGGGGGTCTTAAATTTGGGACTGTTCATCGCCATTCAGTGGCACAAGTAAGTATAAGTAGGCTCTGATTTGGAATAATTCTCGGAGTGATTGGTGGCAACCAACGAAATAGTTATCCCTCAGGTGACAAACTAAGTATGCAGTAGGGCTTACAGTCTGGATTTCTCAAAGCAAATGCAAAGTCTAGAATCCAAAAGTCCAGTGGCCTGGCTTAGGGATCAGAAACAAAAAGAAAAAGAAGGTTTAAATAGCTCCTGTGACCGGGTATCCAACCATTCTGCGACGGACTTATTTCCGCGGATGATTTGTTAGGAGGAAAAAGTATAAGTGTATAAAGAGAAAGAAGCAAGCATGCTTTAGTTGGAATAACTCAGAATAGGAAATTAGGAAGTGGGAGTGTGTCTCATGATCATAACTTATTTGTGATGTGTATTATCTAGTTTTAAGGGTCCTGCTGTATATATTTACGTTTACAGAGAGGGAATCGTTCGGAGATCGCTCCATCCGATTTTTGCAAACCAAAATATACACTCCGTATACGAAGTAATGAAACTCTTCGATAAGTCCAAGATAATTGTAGGACTTATGTCATAAAAATCCATTAGACACAATATAAGTAGTAATCTAGATCGTAGAAGTAGCCACATTTGCAATGAAATACTTACTACTGACAAGACCCACACCGGAACCCCCTTCTCAGCATCGCCATACATTGTAGTAAAGTGAGGGCATTCACTTACACTCCTAATTACTATCAACACACAAAAAATAACTTCCTACTGAAACGGAGTATTCAGATATCCTAACTGTCTAGTGCAGATTCCAACCTAGAGACCAAAAACACTTAAGAATAAACATACCGATCCACTACACCATTTACCCATACATCTACTAAAGAAACAAACATCATATAAAAGCACATACTTTCTTCTACCCAACAGGCACCAATCCAATTCAACTAGTGATTGTACAATTTGAATACAAGGCCTCAGAAGTGCAACTAAACTCCACATCTACAGAGTAGACTTACCCATCCATCCATCCATCCATCCATCCATCCATCCATCCCCTGCATCAAGTACCCCTCCCCCTTCGTCCAAAAATATCACCCACCACACTACGTATCCAACAATATAACAGCAACTAGTATATCCGGAGTATATACTAAATATATATATATACCCTGCGCAAATCACCGCAGGATCGCGTCATCTTTACCATCTACTACAAAATAAAATATCTCCCATATGCACCCCTCTACCTACTTACCAAGTATTATTATATTAAAATGTGACAAGTCCACGAAACAATTGAATATTGTGTTTTTAAGTATCCACTAGGAGACCAAACGACCGACTACTTATTTCTTTCGGACTCCTATAGGCTGCATAGTTGTACCCCCATAGAAAGCAATCGAATTCTTTTCCTGAGCGAGTAACTGAGTGGGGGTTTTAGGAAGCGATTGGGCGTTCGAAGGATCGATTGCTGGGGTGGCGGTGCTAAACAACTAGGTTCCTACTTGCGACAATCGTATATTGTACTCCGTACAGGAGTGGAAAAAGGGTACTTAAAGTTTAGGGATTGATCCTGCGGTGTTTTGGGTATATGGTTGCTGCCTACTTCTATGTAATTCTGATTGGATTGGGTATGTGGGATGTGATGGGCTGTGTGAGTGTGTGTTTCGGGGCGTTTACACAAGGAATCATGGTTGTATCTATTTTTGTCAATATTGTTTTGGGGTTCATCACGTTGCGTAGTATGTACAATTGAGGGAAAATATACGACTTTTTTTTTCTGTTTCACTCATCCTCCTCTTCAACGTCATCATCATCCACATCTTCATCATCTTCGTCTTCGTCATCATTATCCTCGAATTCCACTCCCAGGTTACCCGTGATATCCCAACGGTCACCCTTGGCAGCCTCACTGACATATTTGACGAACTTCAGGGTGCCGCTGTCGCGCAGCACAATGCTGAGTCGGTTCCATCCGGCGGCAGTGCTGAAGAGAATGCCGTCATCATCGTCGGCGCCTGCGGACCGGTAGATCGCTGCATCGCCCTCTTCCTCGTCGTCACCGGCCATGTAGATCTCGTATCCACCCACCGAAGGCTCCTCGGCGTCGCCGTTGGCCACGGCTCCTTCATCCTTCTTGGGCTTGACCGCCTTCTTCTTCTGCTCCTCCGAGGAACCCTCGCCCATTTCCTGATCCTGATCCTGATCCTGGTCCTCCTCCTCGTCGTCGTCCTCCTTCTCCCAGCCCGGAGTGGGTGTCAAGCAAAGCGACAGCTCCAAACGGGGCTGTTCTCCATCATAACCACTGGCCAAGGTGTAATCCTGGCCTCTGCGGAAGCGACGCGCCAGGTAGTCGTAGCTGGTGATACGGTCCGCGCCGGTGATAAGAGCGAGCCACTTGCGGAACGCCCGGGAAGGGAAAAGGTCGTCGAGGAGTTCCTGGATCGGAGACTTCTGGTCCTGGGTCGCGGTGCCATGTTGCTGGAACAGGTAGCGCTGTTTGTGGGGGGGACGGGCGACCGTCCATCCAGTCTGGGCGAGGATCTCGTCGGAGGATTTGGGCAGGCTCTTGCTCTCCTGCTCTTCAATGTAGGTCCGAACACGAGTAGCGAATTTCTCCGAAAGGAATCGTTCCAGACTGAGACACGACTCGTTAGAGAAGGTCTCGGACATTTCCTCGGCGATGTCGGGGGTGAGGTAGGATGGGGCGATGTATTGGATCAGGAATGCGAGGTCGGATTCTGTGAATTCGGGCGTGGGCTCCTCTTCCACCTTCGCCTTGCCCTTGCCCTTGCCTCCTTCCTCGGGTTGTTGCTCGTCCTCGTTCTCGCACTCGACGGTCTTGGGCTGCGGGAGGTCGTAGATGTCGCCGCGGCCCTGGAGCTGGGCCAGACTGCTTCGCTCGGCGAGCTTCTCCTCCAGACCGGCTTCATAGCCGTCTTCACCTTCCTGCGGGATGTGGAACCAGCCGCTGATGGCCATGCGCACGCGCTTCTTGGACTTGTCCTCGTTGTCTTTGGGGTGGTAGACTTCTTCGACGTCGTGGAAACTCTCTCCGGGCTGGACGGTGAAGAAGCTGAGCTGGTTGAAGGCGGGAGGGATGCTGAGGGAGTAGTCCGGGCTGGGGATTAGGACATCGTCGCCGTTCGCATCCTTCTTGGTCGTCGTGGGGTACAGACGCAGTGCGCCACCCCATTCGGCCTGCCAAGGTTGGTCGGGGTCGGTGAGATAGAGAATGTAGGACAGGCGTCTGCTTCCGATAACATCGTCGTGGCAGAGCAAGTGGCAGCCTTCGTTGTAGACGTTGATGGCCATGTCGGTTTTTTGTCCGCTCAGCTTTCCAGAGCCGGTGACCTTCGAGAGGAACTCACGGAAGCGGGCAGAGTACATGGCGTCGCGCAGCTTGAGGATGGAGGGCAGTTTCGCAAGAGAGGCATCGTCGAGACCGTCCAGGTTGGCCAAGTCGCCAGATTGGAAGATCTTGTAGATGTCGGTTTCCTTCTCGGTGAACTGCACCTGGGCCTGGATTTCGTCGCGGACGGCGCGCAGGAGGGAGGGCTCGATGAGGGGGTGAATGACTCCATGCTTGTACCTTTGGACCTGGGGTTAGCTTCACTCAATGTTAAATGCCAGACCAAGAGTAGAATGGGCGACATACGGAGCAGACTGGGCATATTGCTCGGTATAGTCCTTCAGGACCGACGGCTCGAACAAGCCGTCACGGAAGCGCGCAGCGGCTTCTTCGCTGGACAAAGCGCGCTTCTTGGACTCGGGCTGGTCTTTGCCGCCGAGGGAATCTCTTCCATCTGTCTTGCGCTTCATTGTGAAAGGGATGGAAAGGAATGCGAGGGACTGAATAGACTTTGGAGAGGTTTCAATCTCACGGAATGTTGGATTTTGCCCTCAATTTTTCGAATAAATTTGGCGGTGAAAAATCTGCAGGCATCAATCAGGCCACCAGATCAGGCCATATGGCTTCCTAAAATAGACACATTCACTAGAATGGATTCATCAAACTGTTTATTTATTTACTACTTATTGACTGCTGCTGAATAGAGATTCACTGGCTATTCATTAAGAACAATACAAGAGTAGTCGATACCAATTATCGTATTGTGGAGATGCGCTCTACAATTACTACTGCCATCAGCATGCATTTCCCAGCCACCAACAAGCAATTGACTGGGGTTGATTGACTCCGCACTGGAGCCCCGATAATCGCCTTCGATAAGCGCATCCAGCACCTTCCATCGCTCTTCTGACTCAAGCATCGCCTCGTTCAACATGAACTGTCATTGACGGTCTCATATTGGGCAGTATTCTTGACTTATCGCTTTCATCAGATTAGCATCCTGACAGTCACCGCTACTACCATCCCTTAAACCCCTCAGTTGCAAACACAGACGTCATTGCCGTCGATCATCGCATCGATCCAGCCAGCAATCCGTTGGACCAGGTTATCTTGCTGTTTCTACCACGTATCATCGCCAACAACCCCTCCGGTCCCTGCTCTCTCCAACACCGCGCAATGCAGCCTTCGCAGGAGAACCAAAGCAATCAGCCTGATCGGCCGGGAACTCCGCCGCGCCCGCCGTACTCTCCCGTGACTCCTGTCTTTGCCCATCTTGTGCCTGCCACGAACGCCGCCACGGGGAACGGCGCTCCTCACCCTATTGTTCCTCCAGCTGCGTCGCCTTCGCCAACAACAAGAGTACCTCCTTATGGTTCATTAGCAGACTTCACCCCGCCGGCTGCAGCACCCGTGTTCGCGCCCGAACCAGCCGCCGTCCCGATCTCGGAGAGCGAGAACCCGGATGCCATTGCTCTGCGATCCGCGATTTCTATCCTTCAGCTCCAGAAGCAGCAAAGCATGCGGGATATTAAGACTCTAGAAAAGTTCAAGAAAGCTGCAGCAGAGGATCCAGAAGGGTTCGCCCGCGAACTGGCAGCAGGGAATCTGTCGGCTAAGGATACAGGGGCTTTCATCAACTTCACTCATGACAAAGACTCGGAGGACGAGGATGTAGAAAGTCCCAAGAGAGGCGTTTATTCTGGGCTAGGCACCCTGCCCACACCGCAGAATGTTGTCCGCATGCCCCCCATCAATTGGAACAAATACCAGATCGTGGGCGAACCGTTGGATAAGATGCACGAGGAGCAGCGGAGGCGGCCGTCGTCCGGTGAACCCAGACGCGACGATACTGCTCAAAGAGCGCCGGAGCATGTTGTAGCTTCGCCGTATCGGCCTCTAGTGGACAAGCTGGAGAGTCCGGGAAAGAACAAGGGAACTAACAGAAACAAGAAGACTTGATCATCAATGATTATTGAAAAAGATAGTTACAAGAACCGTCCAGTGAACCGCCAAGCCTTGGTACATGAATGGACATTCATCTTACTACGTATATCAAAGAGACAGAATCAGAGGGTACGTCAGCCGGCTACTAGCATGCGCCTGCAAATCTGACTGTGACAGGAGGCGTTGCTACCACAATAGAATCTCATGCGCAAACACCTCAGGTTCACCCATCGCCTTTCGAAGTCTGTCATGAGCTGCCAAGATTCTGTCCCAAGGGGTAGTAACCTCATTTTCCTGGTTTTCCTTAACATCATCCACCTCTTGCGCGGACCTCATGGCCAACTTCTGCAGAGCAAGATTCATCTGATACCGGTTATGAAGCGCCTGCTTTCTCAGGTTCTCACGTCCATAGTGCCTCACTATCACATTACCGCGCAACAATCTGTCCATCTCATGGCTCTTCAACCACGCCTGCGCCTTGGGACAATGACCCTTGGTCTTCCAGAGTATACTTGCGATGACGTCGTAAGAAAGAGGAGGGTTCTTATCAGTTATTCCATTTGGGGGGAATTCTGAGGATGCAGTTTCTTGGTCCGCCTACTGTCCGTCAATGATTTGCCCCTCCACAACTGATTTCACATCCATGTCCTATCTTACCTCATTACGTTGCCAGACCTCGATCACCTCTGGATGGTTTGGCAGTGGCCCGAAAGGCCTGGAGAGCTGTTTTTCTCTCGGAATCCAGTAATTCGCCCACAATGCCCTTCCCTGCCGTATCAGAAAGTCTTCCTTTTCTTTGCGTCTCTTCTCGATGTAAGCGGCCATGGCGGGATCGACTTTGGAAATGCTGTCAGCCGTAATGGGTTCAGCCCCAGGGACGCTGTTAGCAGTCATGGAATCGACCCCAGGCGCGCTGTCAACCGTAGCAGGATTGACATCTGACACGCTCTCGGCAATGCTGGGATCGAGTTCATCATCGGCCTTGCGTTTTCTGCTCTCCATGTTGAATCAAGCTGTATCTGATATGAAAATTTTAGCAAACTTTGTGATGGAAGAGATGGTAGAACTACCTAGCAAACTTGTAAATGCTGTGAAAGTTGCAGCGAGACAACCATGAGCGATAACTAACTGGTGTAGTGAGCCTGAGAGCACATCAAGCCAATGGTTAAATATCTTGTATAAAACTCACTCTGCGAGGGCAAGACCCCATCCAGCGCTGTGAATTGATTTTGACTAAGGAAGGCAAGCAAGCGAGCCATGCTGTGTTTATGGAACAAAGTGCATGAAGGCTCGTGAAGTGAGAGTGGCGGGTGAGATCAGGAGTGAAATATTTGTAGGAATACAGATCGCGTTGAGCTCACTGTGTTGCTTGAGTCTTATGATATGTTACTGAGAATGAGGCTGTAGGGAATTGAATTGGTGTACGGGCATTCATTCTTGCAGCAGAATATCAGAGTGTTACAAGAACGCTAGGTGAGTATTTGTATTGGGTATAATATCTATGCTTTGATATTGGGAAGGCTTCTTTAGTGTACGTTGATTAGTATACTAGCTATATATGAGGTGAAGCAGTTATGGGAAGATAAAATCAGATCTCTTGCCAGGTCTTGCAACTTTCTCAATACAAGTATGAGAAGTCCCTGGCAATCTGGCAAGCAATCTTTCAGCTCCCCTATACTAGTAGTATATCCTTAGCTGTCGCCTTCCTAAGCGGCACACATGTCTCACATCTATTTGATCAAAAGCTCCGTATGGAGAATGCAGTGATCGGTCTTGTAGATTCAATATATGTCGACCACCTCGGCTGGTACTTAGTAGTAACTCCAGACTCTAAGAGAAGTTACTACCACCATTCCCATCTCACTTTCTATAGTATCATAATATGAATCATCTATACATATATACCACAAATGCAATCCCTCTACAAGATACCGTGAGTGCCCTACAACTTGCCCCCCTTCCTCCTCGCCTCCCAAACCTCCACACTCTTCCTCCCAACATTCTCTTCCTCCCCTTTCCTCTCCTCCATTCTCTCCCTCCACTCCAGATTCCCATGATGATCGTCCACCACCCCCAACAACCTCCGATACATCTCCTCTTTCATCACCCCATAGATTTCCGTCTTCGGCATCAATACCAACTTTCTCTCCTTCACGAACTTCAAAGTCTCCTCCACGCCTCCCAACCCATCCACAATCCCCACCCGCAGCGCCTCCGGCCCAGGAAACCTCTTCGCCTCGAGAACAACATCCCGACACACGCTGGGTGTCAACTTCTCCCGGAAAACATGCATCATGGGCGCTTGCAACGGGACCCCGAACTCGAGCTCGTTGATGCACAGGAAACCCTTACTCGGGTTCTGGATCCGGTAGTCGTGGTACATGGCTAGCATGAAGCCGCCGGCGAAGGCGTGGCCGTTTAGGAGGGCGATGGTGGGCATGGGGTAGCTGTATTTCAAAGTATTCATATATTAGTGTTGTCTGTTAGTGGTGAAGTATAAGGGAGGGGGTATTACGTTAATAGTCGACGGAATAACTTCCAAAGCCATTTATCGAGAAAGCCCTCTGTGGATTGGGCGAGTTCGAGGTCTAGTCCATTGCTGTAGAATTTGGGAATGCCGCTGGTGGTGATTAGGACGCCCTTTTGGTAGCGGTGTTCGATGATGTCGAGGGCGAGGAGGAAGGTGTCGATGAAGGTTGGAGTGAGACGGTTGTCTAGGGGTGAGGTGAAGGTGAGGAGGTAGATTGTTGGTTGGTCGGGGGATGGGTTGGTGCAGGTGATGGAGCCGGAGGTGGAAGGGATGGGGAGGGTGAAGAGCAGAGATGCGGTAGACATGGTAGTGGTGGTACAGTGGGAGAGGGTTATTGCTTGTTGCTTTCTTGGTGAGTGTGTACGTGTGTGACCTGAAGCGGATGGTAGAGAGATGGGATGGTGGTCTTGTATACTTTGAGGTTTAGTTGTGATCAGTAATCATTAGATCTGTTTCTTCAATCTGGGGAAATAAAGGAGTTGATTCCCGCGGTATCACATGCGCTTGGAGTATGTCCAGATTGGTTTTACTGCATGTGAGTTATGTTCTTGTCAGAATATCATGCTTATGCTGAGGGGTGTATGTGTATATTTGCTTTTTGTAGAACTCATCTGATCGTGATGATGATCCCATGCAATTAGTCCTTAGTAGTAAAATTAAATTCCAACGGCGTGAACGGGCCCATCACAGCTGCATCTGCCATCCCCGCAATCCATCATCACCCACTCCACCAGCCAGTGTTCTGCATCCACTTCACTGTATACCAACCATATTTGACATCAATTATCGCATTACCGTTTGCCATTATGTTGAATAGTTACATTACCTGCCCTTATGGTTCCACCATGTACTCTTCAATAAATACAGTCAGGGGAGATATTGACAGCTAACAGCACAAGCGACACACCACCAGTGAATCCCCAAGTAAAATGAACCAGATCTCAAATCACCTCCAGCTCAGGACAATACCACTAACTTCATATGATAAAAACAACCCAAGCAGTACATAGAGCTAATCTACGCGATTTCCAAGAGAACCAACTGTTCTTCATTCCTCCAAAATTGACATCACATCATCACTGACGTCATCCCCTCACAGTTCTCTTATAGTTATTCTCCATCACCACCACCATCACCACATCTCAATCCCTCCATCTCGACCACTACGCATACAAACTCACACACAAATCAATCATTTAACCAACCAACCATTCAATCAATCAATCAACCCAAACAACAATGCAATCCCACCACCAACAACCCCCCCAACCCCCCAAACAAGCCGCCTACAACCAAGCCAGCAACCCCGTAACCCACACCCCCTCCGAGCAACGCATACCCCAGAACCAATCCTCATCCCAATCCCAATACGACCGCCTTCCCCGTCACCGTGGCGACGCCCTGCCCGCCATAACCCGCAACGCCGCCTCCCAACCCTCCAACTCCCAGGACCAATCCACCAAGCACCAAGCATCCCAGCAAACCATGCGCAACGCCGGCGAAACCCTCGACACAGAGTACGGGGTTGAGCAGCAGCCCGCAGAAGGGGATATCGCGCACGCAGTGCAGAGCAAGTCGGCGGATGCGCGGGCGAGAGCACAAGCCGGGGCGCATGCCGGGGCGGTAGGCAGCGCCGAGGGGCCAGGGGCGCCGGGGTATGAGAAGGGGGAAATGGCGGATTTGGACCAGAAGAGGGAGATGCACGATAGGATGTTGGGGGATCGGGTGGGACAGAGCCCGGCGGAGCCGGAGGGGGAGACGGAGGCGGTCCGGAGGAGGAAGTTGAGGCAGGATGAGGAGGTGGATGTGGTGGGGGCGGCGAGTAGGGGGTCCGCGGGGAAGGTTGTTTGATTATACTATGATCTGTTTTATCTTATAGGGAAAGAATAGGATAGAATAGGTGTAAGGAGATTGAATGGTATGTAATGGGGTATCAGAAATCAATAAATGGCTATTAGGACACACAGACAGAGACACATAGGTGAGGTGTTGATTAACCATCAGCATCATCGCCCTCGCCGATAGACACCTTCTTCAATGATAGATCCTGTTTCAGATCGTGGATCCGCTTGGCCAGTTTGCCCTTCAGGATGGCGTTCTGCATCTTCTCCCACTTCGCGGTCTCGGCGCGGATCAGTGCCTCCAGTTCGGCAATTTCCTCGCGTTGCTGCTGCATCTGCCGCTGTTGCTCGAGTTGCTCATCGTCCAGCTCGTCTTCCGGTTCATCGCCATCGTCGGACCCGTCACTCTCATCACCAGACGATTCTGGCGCAGGCGTGGACGGCTTCGTTGCCATTGGCGTACCCGCTTGGTATACTCCAGCATCTGATGGTGGCTCAGCTCCAGTTGCCGCGGCCGCAGCGCCTGGCTCGCCTTCGTCGCCGGCAGCCAAGGCAGCCTCCATCTCGGCAGCGAGGGTGTCTTCGAAATCGTCAAACAGACCACCATCTTCCATGCCTTCCTCCATCTCGCCCTCGGCATCCTGTTCATCATCGTATTCATCTTCATAGTCGTAATCTCCACTTTGGACCAGTCCCTCAGCCCGGTTCAATGCTGTCTTATCAACCAGCTCATAGCGGATAGGTGCCACGGCAGCCTCATCCTGGGCAATCAGATCTTCGACGGCCTTCTCGACCTGCTCGATAGTCCGCGTGCTGATCCGTTCCCGGAAACGCCGCTTCCTGACCCATCGCAACGGCGGCGTGAGACCGTGTGGGTATTGCAAAGTTTTGTCATCTGGGTGTAAAATGTCCGAGGGAAGCGGGTAGTCCATGGCCTCTTGTTCATTAGCAACCGGGCCAAGGACCAGAAGCATCTGGCAGATATCCGCAGATTTGTACCACCCACGCCGGTCCCAACTCTTCATACCTTCGATGATACATGGCAAGTCGACCAGCGCTGCGGCGTATTGATGATCGCGGATCTTGAAGATGGCGCGTCGTCCCTCACGGGTGAGTGGCTTAAAAGAAATTTCCGAGCGATCGAACCGGCGTTCAGAAATGGCGCGCTGCAGATATTCGCAATCCTCCCCGGGCAACATGCGCAGAATGAATTGTTCCTCGATCGAGGGGTCGATTTCCGTGTCGGACGCCTCCGAGTCGTAGCCAACGCCCACCGGCCGGTTGGGGACCAGCCCCTTGTTCTTGATACGAAGCGACTGGACCCCGGGCTTCTTCGATGGGTTTAATTTCAGGCGTTTAGGCCCAGAGGGTTGGGTTGTCGCGACCGTGGTGGAAGGTTCCTGCAACGCGGGTCCCTCTGCTGGACGCTTCTTCGAAGTCTTCTTCTTTTTCTTAAGTTTGTCATCCTCAGGAGGCGCTTCTGGTGCCGGCCTACGGGCGATCTTGAGCGTGAGCTTGCGTTGGGGGGTCTCTGTTGGCGGAGGAGGTGCAGCAGGCTGTCTCTGAGATGGTTCCTCGGGCGCCTTCTTTTTCCCGAAGGTGAGCTTGAGCGATGGACGGGGTGTGTCCGACATGGCGAGAGGTGACCACCAAGTCGGTGGAGATGCGATATAGAAGTGAGCGAAATAAGACCAATAACAGAGATGGTAGGAGGCTGGCAAACGGATGGGGTGAAAGTGAAGCTTGCTGTGTTACAGCGGAGACGAAGACTCGAGGGCGGAGCCAGGAAGGCGGAAGACCCAAAGAGGCAGTAAGAGGCCCATCCATTCAGCCATTGATCCTCTCTTTGCTTCCTATTCATCTCCTAACACTCGACCTCAACAATAGCGACGCAGTGAGCCGCTTATTATTCTTAGCTATATAATCCTGGTCTGCGAGCTGAAAGGCTCTCCTTGACGTCTCTATCGCTGCTTTTCGTCTACCACCCACACGCCAACATGTCTGGCTCCAATCTACACAACGCTCTTCTCCGCCCGCCAATTATCCAGATCCTGCGCGCAGCAGGCTTTCATGCAACGCGACCATCCGTTTTAGACACCCTCGCTGACCTTACCGCCCAATACATCATGATCCTTGCTTCATCTGCGACTACCCATGCTGCCAACGCTCATCCACATGACCCTGTTCCGGTCTTAGAAGATATCTACCAAGCCTTGCAAGATGCAGGCGCGCTACGACCCCAGCTTCGAGAGTGGGAGGAGGACTGGCAGGGAGAAGAGGATATGCGAGGATTGGAGGGCTTTCTGTCATGGTTCACCGGGCCGGCCAACCGGGAGATTCGACGGATTGCTGGATTTGTGCCCAGCGAAGGCGACATGGTCGATGCGGACGCTCTCGAGAAAGAAGACTTTTTGACGGCATTGAAGAAGAAACACAGCAAAACCGGCGAAGAGTCGAGATATGCGGGAACTGTGCTAGGAAAGAATGCCGACGAGCATCCTATTATCATCGAGGGCGGCGCGCCCAGTCTCCAGGACTGGGGTTCACAAATGCGGTCGCGGGCGCCGTACATGGCTGACAGCGATTCGTCTGGTGTCAGTAGTGCGCCGAGCAACCTGTCCGATGGTGAAGGGATGGATGTGTGATGAGACAGCAAACAGAGGCCGTTTGAGAGCGAGACCTCACTTCACGATTAACTGCGATAAGGCTGTCGGTCGTCTGCAGCCCGACAAGCCAGACTCATAGACGCCATAGCTGCATCAACAACGCCTACACCGTATCTGGCATTGGGACAGCTGGCCGGCCCAGCTTGACCACAACGACCCGGCAGATCGTCCACCAGCTTGGGATTATCAGCATATCAATTGCTATTGCTACAGACAGGTTGTCACAGTTCAGGGACAGAGCAGGCTGGATTTACCATTATCCACCGAGTCAGAAAACAGCATCTACGCCTTCAGACATGTGCGAAGAAGGCCATCGGGACGAATTTTGAGGGATGGAAATACCATCCTGCAAACGAAATCATGTATCTACAGCATATCAGCGTATAAAGCCACATGAATTAGTCTAATCGGCCAGTAGGCCCGAGTTGAACCCGACGTGCTTTTCCCGTAGGTTCCAATGCAGACGAGCTTCTTGGCTGCCGCGGAGATCTTCACCTCCAACTCGCCTCCAGCTCTCCTCTTCTTACTCCACTCCAGCTTCAACACCCCAATCACCACCACCATCACCATGGTCTACGCCTTCACACTGCCCTCCACCTCTCATCTTTCGTTCCAGACCTTCCTTACCTCCAGCACCCACCCCTCTCTTCCCCAAGCCGCCACCACCGCCCGCCATGCCCTCCGACAAGCTCTCAAAGCACACAAGCGTTTACCCCGCGGTCCGCAACAAGACGCCCACCTGCAGACTCTCCTCACCACCATAACCAGCTACCTCCCTTACCTCCTCGCTCTTTCCAACGGCCTCAGCAGTAAGCCCGGCGACACATCACCCACCGAAGAAATTGAAATCACCCTCCGCACCGAGATCATATCCGCCTGGCGCCCGACCCTCACCAACCCCACCACCACGCTCTCCCTCAAACAGCGGCCCACCACCACCCGCATCCAGGGACAGGGCCTCGACTTCGAGATAGCCTTTGTCCTCTCCACCCTCAGCTACGTGCTCAACTCGCTCGCCCGCATTGGCGTCACCCGCACACTTTACGCATCCGCGACCCCGACTCCGGAACAGCGCACCGCCGCCATCCAAACAGCCACCAAACACCTCCTCCAAGCCAGCGCCGTACACTCGCTCCTCGCTTCCTCGCCGTCTTTCGCAACTGCAGCCCATTCCATCTGCAATAACAAAAATGGAACATCTACCCTCCCGGACCTCGACCCCGCCACGCAAGCGGCCCTGTCCTGTCTCGCCCTCGCAGAAGCAACTCTCCTCGCTGTCTTGAAGGACGATTCCTACGTCGCGGCCTGTATTCAAGCGCGCAATCCCAATGACAAGGACTGGATGGTCCGCGCGCCGGAGATCCCCAAGGTCCGGGCGCACCTCTTCGCTAGATTATGTATCCGGGCTGCGGAGTATGCGGAACAAGCTGCTGCGGGGCTGGGATCTGTCCGCTCAGAGGGGCGGATGGGAATTGATGATGATCTGCTAGGGTATACGCGGGTACTGGGACGGGTTGCGCGGGCGAGAGCCTGCCGGTTCTTCGGGGTGGATGCGGAATTGTCTGGGAAGATCGGGGAGGGCATTGCATGGCTGAGAGCAGCGAAGGGGGCATTGGGGGTCCGGGGAGCTGGAACAGCTGCAGCGGAAACAAAGGAGACGAATACTAAGAGTCGGACCGGACTGTCGAGATTGAAGCAGGGTTGGATGGAGCGGCGGGAGGAGAGACGAATGGAGAAAGATGCGGGCAGTCGGGATCGGACGGAGAAGGGCGAGCTAGGACCGGGGGATAATGCAGGTCGGGAGGAGGAGAGTCGAGTGATTGAGATGTTGGAGACGAAGTGGGTGCGGATGAATGATACGGTTGGTGATGTTCACGTCATTGGTTTAGGATGATGTTGCTGACGAACACAGATCAATACCCAGCTGATCCCACCCTCTACGGACCTGCTTGCCAACTTGCCCTCCGGTCGAGATATCCATTCGGCGCCAGCACCATACAAGATTCCCTCGCTGGATGAGGAGCAGCTGGTGCGCATGCGTGCGCCGCCGGTGGAGGACGACTTTGGACCGGGAAGTGATGTCGAGGACAGTGACGAGGAGGCAGCCAGTGTGGCGCGTGTGTATACGCCGGGGACAGTACCGGAGCGGAGCGACAGTGCCTATTATTGATCTCAGCTTCGAGCTTCGAGCTTCGAGCTTCGAGCTTCTTCCTATACATGTATCACTGAGCACAAGCATATTACCATCCCATAATGCTTACTCCACATACGCAGTATCAATACAGACACTCGACCCCTCACTCGCACCTCACAACCCAGTATATAAACCACGGCAGAGCCAAATCCAGCCCAGCTCAAAGCATATCATACACTCACAGCCCGGACTGGTTAAAACCAGCACCCACACCCTCTAACTCCCCACAAACCAAACCCAGAAGAAAAAGAAAAAGAAGTAGGAAAAGAAACCACAATGCATATATTGTATATCACATAACATAACACAGAAACCCTGCAAACCCAATTTCAATTCAATCCACCGAGCAAAATCTAAGCAGACTTGTTTCCCTCCCCAGCAAAGTAGTTCTTCTCCTGGAACAAGTAACCCTTGATCTTGCGCTCGCCCAGCAACTCGAAGTACTTCTCTACACACCGAAAAGAGAGACACATATTAGCCATAATTCTCACTCTATCTTCGCTAGCCCACACCATCCCCAAAAGGGCTCCCGGGATAGAAAGAAAGAAAGAACAGGTATAAACTCACCCCTCAAAACCCCACACTTCTCCAAATGATTAACGCCCTCACGCGCATAACACTTTCCCAATTCCTCCCCGACCAGTCGAGACATCATACTGCGGACCCATTGTTCACGGATAATGGCGTCGCGGGCGTTGTGGACAGCGACGTTGTCTTCGAAGTCGACGCCGTCGTAGGTCGGCGGCACGGTGGGCTTCTTGGCCAGGAAGGAGGCGGATTCGGGGGTCGGCATTTTCGGTGTTCCCTTGGTTGTTGCCTTCGGGGGGAGGAGGTTCGGTGTGTAGGTTGGAGGAGGGACCGGAGGGAGAGTACGTACGTAGAGAGGTCAGTCAGTGTATCAAGTTCAATTCCGGAGGTCGCGAGAGTAGCAGATGCAATTGCGGTGGTTTGATTGGTTGGGGGGTGTGGGCGGTCGGGTGTGCTAAGTTCATTGTGTCACGTGGGGCTGTGGATAATTACTAAGCGGGTTATGAGTGGTTAGTTGTGCAACTACAATTGTATAATACTTAGTTCGTAAGTCTTTTGATTATTGCAGAGCACAGATAAAGAGGTAGTAGATGAGCTACTTGAAGTCTAGATAGCTACCGCTAACACCAAACGCCTCGCCAAAAATAGCAAATCAGCCAAAAACGTAGAATCCATCCCATACGCCGTCAACCAGGTCGTTATTAGTCCGCATTTTACATGGTCATGTCTCAGACCAATCATCATCTGCAGTAAACATCAAAGTGAAGCAACATGCCGTATCCCAGCAACGGACTTATTCATTCAACTTGCTGTTCCTCGCCCGGGAAAAGCTTCTCGTAAAGGCCGTTCAACTTGTCCTTCATCCGCTCCCACCATGTCAGGTTCAGCTGCTTGCTGATTTCACGGTACTGGTACATCTCGCCCCAGCAGTCGCGTCCATACTGACACCCAGCCATGTTGACCAGGAAGTCTCTTTCATCTTCCTGGTAGTGGACATTCGGGTCATTCTCGTCCCCACATGCCCCCTGGGGATACGAGTTGATATAGCGTTGAGGGAGGAAGCCAACGTGGCTGCGAACCCACGGCTGCGTCGCATAGAGGTATTCCATCGCATCCTGCTCTTTATGCTCCCACTCCATATGTTTCTGTTCGTACATGACTGGGTCCCACCACGCGTCCAGCAGGCGGTCGGCCCAGAGGGAGCGCCGGATGAAGAAAGAGCCGAGGTTGAAGCCCCCACAGTCCTGCGACAATAGCATATGTACCGATGATGGGTCCCCGTCTCCGTTTGGCGAACGAGACACCTCGTCCAGATAAGCGTCGTCCGGCGGGTGGCTGATGTTCAATGGGTTATAGACATTGATGTCCCGGTAAATGATTTCATCCAAGCGGTCGAATATATGGTCCTGTAACGAGTAGGAGTATTCCATGATCCAAGTGCTAAGGTCCAGCCACCAAAACCTGCACAAGATGTCAGTGACGCTCACGGAATCAAATACGGCAAGCATACCATTCAGCATCGGGATGCTTTCGCATCGTCTCCCGGATAAGGTCCACCTTCTCCCAGCTCTCGCGCCATTCGTGTGAATACCGCTTCTTCGCCAACATGTTGACGGTTTCCAACTCGTAGCCCCATCGTTCCACATAATTCTTCTTGTTCCATATGCTGTTGCGCTCGATCGCCCATTCGCGCGCTCCCTTCCACTCCATCACGCCGCCTTCTATGTTAGATTCCAGTATGATCACGAATTTGCGCCCACCGCCTAGCGGAGAGCGCCGATACTTCTGGAGAAGAGCTGTAACAAGGTCAGCTACCTGCAGGCTTTCTTCCCATTGGTATGCGATTCACTTACACGCCCCAAAAAACATATAGCCCAGCAAAAGAAAGATCAGCGCCACGAGCAAGCGCGATCGTCTGCGCCGCAGAACCGACCTGCCAAACCCCAAGCGCCAGCCCGTAGCTGGGGAGAGAGGCCGCCCCCGGCCAAACTCATCCTTATCGACATAACCATTCGGAGACCCCGAGCCCAGACGAAAGCGCGGCAAAGTGGCGGAGAGCTGGCGTCTTGAGCGCGAGAAGAATCCGCTGTTCTTCGTCGAAAAGGACGGGTAGCCTCGTACCTCGTCGCTCTTCGCTTTGGCGGCGGCCCAGGAGATGCCGCTGGCGCCTATGGGATTTGGCGACAGGAAGCCATTGTGAGGCGTGGTAGAGCCACTGGGCGAAGTGAGTCCAGGACTAGACCATCCTGCTCCCGCGGGGTGGGGAGAGGGCGATCGCGACAAGGACATGAGCGGGGAGTCGGAACCGACAGGGATGCCGGCAGGAAGGGCAATGGCGGGCGAGCACAACGGCCCGCGGAGCAGCCACAGGCGGGCGTGATTGGGGAGTTCGTGCTCGGCAGAGGGCCGCTGTGGAGGAGGTCAATGGGAGATGTCTTTCTTTGAAACGGGCGCCCGCAACTTGGGGAACAGGAGCGCAGCAGGATGGAAAAAAAGGACGAGGTTTTGGAGCGGAGGTGTAGGAGATACGTTAGTGAAGTAACAGATCGCTATCGACCCAGAAAATTAAAAGAGAGCTAGAAATTAAAGTAAAATTACTCTTCGGTTCAGGAGTCACCAGCTCGAAACGACGGAAGAGGAATAGCATGACATGGTCGTTGATAAAAACTGGATCACCAAGTCGCCAAAAAGGCCGAAACAATAATCCAGGAACAGAAAACCCATCCGCGAACGGGTCTGTCCGCTTTCGTTTGGGAGCTTTTTTTTCCCTTCCTTTGAGGGCCACTTGTCAGGTTAACGGTACAGTTCCAAGGGCGCGCTAGGGGGCCCCGGAGAACTGGTGAAGAATGGAAGGAATGGATCCAAGGGTCAACAACACCCATGAGGCAGCGATGAGGGCGCTACTACCTCCTCTCCTCTCCCTCCCCTTATCGTCAAGTAAGACATTCCGCGCGAGGACCATGGAAAGAATCCAAGCCATGGCTATCAGGATGACCACCCAATGAGTCGGACATCGTCTGTCACCTTGTGTGAGAGAGAGAGAGAGAGTGAGTGAGGATGAGGTGCTCCGACAGAGCATCATTCGTTGGTGGTGGGGAAGAAGGAGATTAAACTGCAAAAAGCAGATTAATTTAATTAAATCCTAGAAACAGCCCCGCCCCTCGCTTGAGCTTCTCGCGCAGACGCCGAAACGAACGGTTGGAGCCTGGCAATTTGTTGGGAAGAGGAGCTGCTCATTTCGAAGGTTACTTTGCAAGCAAGTAGTAGTGAGTTGGACACGCTGGCTCGAGACGGTTGTCTCACATCTGTCAGACCCCCCCAATGCGACAAAGAAGCAGTGCGGTGGGACACATTCGAGCTATGTTCCAGTTCGGAGAAGATGGAAGAACTGCTAGAAACCCGAGAGACAAGAGAAAGACCGACTTGACTAGCAGAAAGAAACTAATCTCCAAGATCCACATGGAAAGAGAGTGAGACCCACTCCGTCTTTCACTTTAGCGGTCAGGGTCACATGTGGTGAGGTGGTGGTGGTGTTGCCCTGCTTCCATCGTGGCTTTTCGACGCATTGGGAAACCTCACGAGCTCATGATTCGTGATCATTGACAGTATCCAAATAACTTGATGTGTTCCTTGGATCTGTCTGCTTCCGGCGTCGCTTATTCAAGGTGAATAGGTACCACCTTGCGAACCAGGGAACTGGCCTTCGTATTGTCGCCAAGAGGTAAAGGCTTCACGGACCCAGTCAAGTCCAGACCCTATGAGGGTCGCTGCTAGTCTCTCTTCGCAAGTAGCTCCTACATATCATAGAAATTACTGTATATCGTTATATGTATATTGAGAACTTCAATGGCCGGGAGTGACGCTGTTTTTGGCTGTCAATTTGCCAGTATTCTAACCACTGACGCAGACTCTTGTCCATGCACCCATGCACCAGTATCATGTGTAGTGGGCTCCGCTCATCTGACAGCAACTCGGCTGTCAGTCACGATTTCTAACCTTCAGCTATACTTTGCTAGAGCATATTGTCCACCGCACTGCTGCTTGACAAGGGTGCTGAAATGCTTTTTTCCCAAGGTCTCATTATAAATTAATGCTCTCTATGCAGAAGCTCGATTTCTCTTTCGTGCCATAATAGCTGTACTCTGCAAACAACAATTAGACTTTGGATAGAGACATTCCATCTATGCTCAGACCCGTTAGGATAATAAGTAATCCTTCAGTTCGGAGTATCAACAGTTTTTTGTTCTTTATTTTGACGTAATCTCATCTTATGGCTTACTGTTCTTTAGATGCAGACTACCAGTTATCCAAGAACAGTAATTGTTCTGATAGACAAAGTACTGAGAATAAATGACACGATACTAATATTACAGACTCCGAGGATGAAGATGTCCAAATACAGGATGCCAGTGACGCGGACTTGCTCTTCAAAGACAACGAACATCCACTGGAGTACTATATCCAGCAACTAGCAAACATCGACGAGACATTAAATATCTAAGAAGGCTGCCCCAGAAGTACCACCGCTCTCCTTGACCGGGTCAAGCAAAAAGTAGTTCCAATAAGGTACACTTCAAGAATGGTTCACTCTTTCCGGTGAATTCTTTCTATGAGAGTATTCAGACTAGTCTACAATAGTCAAACTTCTAGTGAGATTGGGACATGAATAAACCACTCAATACATGAAGTATGTGTGATCCTTCCATTGCCGCATGGCTTTACGCCGGTAGCCACTATGATATCGTGCGTAATCAACTATATAGTCAATCCATGCCACCTGTGTAGTGATCCGAGAGTTAGCCAAGAAGCACAAGTTTTCTCCCAAAGACGGGTTAAGCCTCCTGAGCGAAGGTTATAGAGACCACTATCACTGCTACTAAGAAGAAATTCGGGCACAGTCGCCATTGTATGGGAATGAGACTATTCTTGCAGCTTGCCGGTCTCACTACAAATCGTAATTTGACCATCTTAGATCTTAGATATTGACATCTTTAGAATAGCTTACTCTGCGATCCTCAGGGTGAGCCACGTTGCATGATTATTTGATTCATCTTTGAATTCACGAAGGACTTACTTAAGTTACTTAGTGGCTGGGTCTTGAAAATACTAACCCAAATTATCGACCGCGTAGCATGCTCGGTCTGACCAGTATCTCAGAAATATACATATACTCCCCGAATTTATTTTCGACCTTTTTCTTGTTCTTAGCTTGCATGTATATCTTCTGAGCCTTCTTTTCGCAGACCGCGCATTAGACAGGGTTGATGGCGAAGAGGTGTTGGACTCGGGATAGAGGAACGAAAAGATATACTCTATACAAGAACCTAAACTAAGAGATAGCAGGTGCCTGACAACGAGTACCAGAAAAGCCCCTTTCTCAGATCCAAACGAAGTACGACCGGGAGCAGCCAATGCGAGAAATCCAACGCCAGCTGTCTAAAGATATACGGGCTGAAACAGATGCCTTTGCACTGTTTAGATGTGGTACCCGCACCACAGAAGCGGCAAATTGACAGAGCGGTCCCCTGAAGCTTCTAGATAGATCATAGTAGCAGTTAGAGAAGCCGCACTTATGGCAACTCTCGCACTAGAAACTCACCGTAACGAATTAGAGCGCTAGGACACCAGTATTCCGGACCTTAGCGGTATGGAACGATTGAAAAATTACGGGCTACATGTCTAAATAAGAATGGAAGAATAATGAGAACTGATCTGATGCGGAAGGTGATTCTAAGCATCAAGCTTTGTGGTAAGCCTTGAATATTGATGTAATTGGCATATCGCGCCTCAATTACTCTGCATTTCTGACTCGACGAAGTCAGCAAAAGAACCACATACACGCGGACTGAGCAAAGATAGATGGACATACGGATCCCAAAGCTCTAAGCGGATTCCACTCAAGTCCTTCTCTCATCAATCTCCCCCGTCCATAGTGCCTATTGAAGGGCACATGCGCTCGCCAATCGCCCTTCGACGATTCATTTCTTCGACGAATCTCAGCTGCATCTGCAGATCTTGTTGCTCGGCATCACCTCTAGGAGCTGGGAAATGCTCTGGAAATTCCATCTCACATTCCTCGTGGAGACGCTGCACTTGAACGGTATTCCAACCTTGCGAGTAGAAATGGTGCGAGAGGGCTTCTTTCATCTGCTCGATATGAGCGATGAAACAAGAACACTGTGTATCAGTCCATTCTTGAGAGCATAAGAAGTCGTAAAGTCTCTTCTCGTAGGTAGTCAGGCTTGAGGGGTCGACGGCGTGAGACTCATCTGTATCCGATGTCGCGTTGAGAGCAAAGGAGGGAGTTTGGCTTGCAGTACCAGACAGGGGAGTTTCCTGATCTGCGCCAACTGACATATTTTGGCCGCTTTATAATATGTAGGGATTGGGCTGAACCAAGTTCCGAGTTGGACAGGCTGGCGAAATAATGAATGAAGATCAGTGGCACACAAGAGACGATGTAATATGAGAACGGAGGTGGTAGCGTTGGCTTTATGTATCCGCTGAAATACCCTTGCACTAACTAGTAGCACAACGCTTACAGTAATTTACTGGTAGTATTTGTACCTTACGGAGCATGACCACTTGGCTTTCGCAAAAGTTATATCTATGTAATACCATGTATTGATTCTCCTTAACTATATCCCATGTTCTGTGTCAAGTCCCACAGTAGGTGACTATTCCCGGCCCGAATCTAGGAACAAACGGTAATGCCGGTGCGGAGCGAGTAGTTGCAAGCATTATTCATGTGTGTGCACTAATGAGAGCAAACTCAATTTCCATCACGGGATCATTACATTCCAAACCCACATCAACATCTACCAAAGTACTGGGTATCCACTCTGTTAGAGATGGGTGAGCTAACGTGCTAAGGCAAACAAACAGGCGGTGGAACCACAAACTGATGGTCGGCTTATAGAAATGACGAGGATCGTCTATCAAGTGTAGACCTATCATATAATTGCCTCATTAACATGTAAAGAACTAGTTGCTAAGAAACTATGCATCATGAACGATTGTCCCACTCAGACAGATATTCAAAGCAGAATGATACTCTTGAGAGCAACCGGGGTCGGGAACGCCTGACAGGAAGACAAAAGGCGGGGCTAGTATACGGTATATCACTCAGAGTCATATGCTCCAGTCTAATCACTGCCTTACGATTGGAACAGTATCAGGCGCCACTTCAATGGATAGGAAGAACAGATATACATCGTCACTTGAGGCCTTCGTTCATACATAGTTATTGCCTCGAATCGTCCGCTCTAATTAGCCCCAACCCATACGCAACAAGTAGACTTGACCTCTACACATTGAACTATTAACTATTCTTCGTCAAGAATTGAACTGTCTGGTTATCTTGCTCACTTTTCGCATCTCGCGGCAACCACTCGCAATGACTTCTTCGTCAGGTTAGCGGTAGATCCGGTCACCACAGGGCAAGTATTGACCCACCCAAGATGGCCAGTGGGGTCATAGGGCCCCTGGCACAATACCTGCGTGTAAGCACTAGGCATAAGCTCAATACGTGTTACTGCAGTCAGCGTTGCATTGAATAGATTCAGGCTGGTGTTCAACAAGGATATCAACTGGTGACTCAGTTACCGCGTTATCCGATGTCAGCGACGGAGTCCTGATATCAGGCCATGGTATCTACCGAGGTGAGGCATATTCGTTAATCGCCTCGTCTGTAATGCAGAAAGAAGTCGATAGACTGTGACCATTAGTATTGCCTAAGTACTGGCAGTCCTTAGTAAACTCCGACCCAAACAACATTCCTGAATGGCGGTTTTCATATAAATCTGGGCTATCAGTGCATCTGACGAGGGCATTTCACTTCCAAAATATTCTCGTGCAAAACAATCCCTTACATACGAATCCGTAGAAATCAAGTGCAAAATGAGACTCTGGATGAACGCCATCGTTGCCCTTCTATTCATGGGAGTTGCCGTGGCTAAGGGTATTGGACCTTGTTATAACCAGTAGGTGCCCTTCTGTCTTCATTTCAGACATCTTATTTATTTCGAAGTTAATGCTAAGTTTCTTATAGAGCAGATCCTGATAATGACATTGGCAACTACTGTTATTGTCAAGGAAATGGTGTGTCTTTTCACATCTCTGGATCTTTACTCTACCACCTCTGGGAAACTCGGCTTAACTGATCTCCATTCTATGTCAGGTGGCTGTTACTTCGAGGGCAAACATAACTCGTGCGACCCCCCTGGGATTGCTATTCCTGGCGGTTGTCCATGACCATGATACGCAGTGGCCTATGCTTAAGGACAGAAGGATGAGTCGCAAGGGTAGATTGTATTTCGCTATTGTGTCTCCTTAGGGATAGAGAGCAGATTAACTAGAATAGAGAATATTCTAGCCTGACTGAGTTTGAATGTAGACAACAAAGTCATGTCTCAGATACAAATAATTTCTCTTTTTAATCAGAGCTCTAAGATCGTCGAAATACCCAATAATCAGATTCTTAGTATGTACCCTGAGGCGTGAACAACTCATGACGGGGGTGCTATCTAATACCAGCCACGTAGCAACAGCTCGTTATTTACTCCAAGTAGTCCTCTGCACAAGGCGATACTATTAAACCAAGGTATCAGACGGGACTGGGATGGACAATGGCAATTTGTCACTTCATATATTCTATATATTCTAATGGTTTGTCTCAGACGTATGCTAGGTGAACGAGTAGAAAATTGTTGTTGGTATTCATTGATAAATATCCATGCAATTGATGATCGTACATGCATTGACGAGAGTAGCCTTTTTTCCTTTTTTTGTCCTCCTCTTGCCCCTACCTTATCCAGATCATTAGGTATATGCAACCAACGCCAAAATCATTACTGAGCCACCCCATTTGTACCCCCAAGACCAAACGAAGATGCAACCCATACATAAGAGATACATACAACTCCATTCCACACCAGGGACCTTACACCATACCTCATAGCCACTTTCAACTGAGTCAGCGAACCGACTGCCACCATATCGACGCCTACTTCTTCCCATGCGGTGTTTTCCGCATAGGTTGTCGGTTGGCAGCCTTCTCCTTGGGCATCAGGACTTTGCGCACGGTGAAGCCTTTCTCCTCATCGGGACGCGAGCGCGCACTGTCTCCATGGTAGAATTCGCACGCGAACTTTAAAAACTTGTTCCGATGCTGATAGACGGTAATGACATCGCCGGTATACAGTTTACCGAAATGGAAGCCCTCCCCACCATTGTCGTTCTCGGGCCCGCGTCGCAGCTCAGTTCCATTGACCCAGATACATTTTCGGGTTTTGGTTGAGAGAATAGCCATCACGCCGGGGACAGTCATCCAATCGTGTCCAGCGGCAATTTTGGTTTCGATGGCTGGAGCCCAGAAGGTAACCTCCAATGCATACGCAGGTATCCGCGTATCCATCGGCTCGGGATAGCATATGGTTGCTTGGGGGCCGCGGCCCCAGGATGTCATCCGAGCTTCCAACGGAATTGTGAGCTCAAAGATGGACCCTGGGAGAGTGGTCAGCTTTCCAAGGAGGGGGCATGTTTTGCTAGGCTGCGCCGCGATATTGAGGATTGGGCTTGGTGTCTGGTCGGATGCAGGCTGTGGGGAAGGCTGATTGTCTTCCCTTTTCGGCAAGTCAGGAAGTCGCAGTCCGGTTTTGGCATCGATAGTATTCGCCAACTCAATGTCGAAGACCTCTTCAGGGGCAGCTTCGGGCTCAGCACACCTGTCGTTGGTCTTCCCCGTTGTCGCTTCAGGACTCGAACGCTCACTGGCAGTATCAGGTATAGGGAGCTCAATCCGCCGGCTAAATTTTGAAGCCTTGGGGGTTTCATCATCGATAGTGGTCTGCGGGGGTACTTCTGGGGCCTTGTCCTTCGGGACTTCCGCGGCCATGCTAGTTTGCGGCCCCGGCGCCTCGACGTGACGGGGAATGTTGTTCAAGCCAGGGTGCGACGAGTTCATGTTCAGCTGCCCAACAAGGTTCTCAGCTCCCATTAAGCTAGGTGCAGACCCGGCGACGGGGTTTTCCGGCAGGGAGAGGATGGAGTTCAGGCTGTTGCCGTCGCTGATAATCGACTCACCAGTGGAAGAAACGAAGTCATGGAGGCCAAAGTCGTCCCCCTCAAATGCATCAATTTTGTCGCCCAACGCGTGAGAACTTCGTAGTATCGATGGCGTAATCTCACCAAAAAGTCGTTTAGGAGTTGACTGGGAAATTGGTTGAACAGCCTGGAAACTGTCGAGACTGGGGAGCGACGGATAACGAATTTCCTCCGGAGGATATTCAAGCTTGATTTTCTTGGCCTGGGCCAGTTCGTCCTCCTCCTCAGCCGCGACTTCTGCTGCCGGCTTATCATTCAAAGACAGTTGGGAGGCGTCTATTTCGTCCTCGACATCCTCGCCTATATCAGAAAGCTCATCTGGGACACCCAAAAACAAGTCCTCGTCATCATATTCGTCAATGTCCGCAACTCCTGCAATCCACGGGTGCCTAAAACATTCTCGTTCGTTCGGGCGAGACTGGGGGTCACGATTCAGGAGTCGAGCGACCAAGTCTATCCCATCCTCAGAGACGCCTGCCTTGCGAAGTTCACTATAATCGGCATCCTCAGTCATGATGATTCGCAGCATCTGAGCACCACGATCATCTCCTCGAGGAGCGAAAGGAGGGACTCCCGAAAGAAGGTGAAATAGAACGGCTCCAAGCGACCACATGTCAACGGATTGATCGTAAGGGGACGTTTTTGGAGGTCTAATGGTCAGTACAGTTTCGGCAGAGCATATGGTATTAGGAACTCACGGATCACCCAGCCTGCGCCGTTTCCGAACCTCACCACGCCGGTAAGTGTCATACTCGGGATAGACTTCCGGGGCGCAGTACAGCAAAGTTCCACAGAACGTCCTCAGAAAAGTCTCTTCCTGGACTACTTTTGAAAGACCAAAGTCCGACAATTTCACCCGTAGGGGATCAAGAGACGAGATCAAGATATTGTCTGGCTTGATATCCCGATGCGTGATCTTCCGTTTATGTAGATAGTGGAGTGCATGCAAGATTTGTCGCGCCATAGTCCTAACCTGGGGCTCTGCGATCCTGCCATGCGACTGCAAGTATGTGGACAGCTCTCCACCGGGAACGTACTCCATGATGATGTATATCCATCTGTCGTGTTCGTGATGGTCGACGTATTGGACGATATTGGGCTGAAAGGTATTAATGTTAACAGGAAAGTCCACAACTTTATTTGATGTGATTACTCACGTGTTTCAGATCTTTCATAATCTTCATTTCATTGTCAACCTTCTTGTCGAGTATGCCATTTTTCATCCAGCGGCGCTTGTCGAGTTCTTTAGCTGCATACACAGAACCATGCTGCTTTGTAGCGAGTTTGTAGACCGTTGCAAAGGCTCCCTTGCCTATTTGCCCCGTCACGTTGTAGATTGCTCCGCCAGACCAGTGCATGCCGTACGTATTTGGTGAAGCGATCTGCAGAGCGGGCGCGGGGGTTGTACGAGCTCTGGGCTGCGCCGCACCTGCTCTTTGCGTCTCAATCTTTTCGAAGTAGCGAAGCATATTTTCGGTGTACTGCATGACAAAGCCTTCCCGGGATGGCAGGCGCACGATAAATCTGACTTCCTCCGAAGACTGGCCCTCACCATTCGGCACCTGAATGACGGAACCATTGACTAGCATGCGGCTCTTCTCACGTTGAATCTTGCGAAGACGGCAGTTGTCTACAATCGTTCCATTGGTGGAGGTGTCCTCCAGCATTATGATCCCATCTTGCGTGAGATAGATGCGGAAGTGCGTGTTCGAAATACGTTTCGAATTAGCATCAGCAATGAGAAGATCGCAGCGAGCCCTGTTCCGTCCGAAGCAAAAGCCCGTGTTTGCGTCATGCACATCTGATGACAGTCTAAGAGCGAAGTCCAAAGCTGCGGTATCTGAACATTCATATTCTAGCGCATCCCTTTGTAGGATGTGCTGCGGGGCGTGGCGCGCAGTTGCGGCTACAGCATCATGGGCTGCAGGTGAATTTGGGTGTAAGATACAAACAATGTCCGTCAGATCATCCTCGTGGAGGGCCGAATTGTTGTAGCCCATGCGGCGAGGGTCCGTGCATGGCTGGGTGGACTCCTGGGTCGCCTCCATCTGCACGGATATTGATGATGACGTCGAGGGCTGACAAAACCAGTGCGACTGCCGGGAAATGAAAGAATATTGTAAAGAAAGAAAAAAAAAAAATGCAAAAAAAGTAGGAGCAAACTATTTGACAAGACAAACACTGAAGGGTATATGTGCAGGGGTTGCGAGTAGAGAAATGGGAATAGGACTATGCGTAACCAAGGCGATGATCAACAGGACTCCATATCATAGACCTATTGGAAGTATAAGCCTTGCTAGGATTTTAAGATTGTTCGTTTGTATGTCTGAACAATTCTTGCAGCGATGCAGGAAGGTATGAAAGACCTTACCTGGCGAGCAACCAAACGACAGCACCAGCCCGCGCGATGTTCCAGCAACCTTAAGAGAGCGCACCCCGATATCACACCCAAATTATCCAAGGCCTGGTGTATGCGATAATAATCTGGCAGGAACGAGGGCCAGTAAATGTACCAAACAAAACTTTATACAGTGTGCCTTCCAGCGATAGGCAGCGAGGTCTTAAAAGTATCTCAGTCGTGATGGATAGCCCCAGGCTTGAAAGCCAACCAGATTGGGACCTAAACTGCTCAGGAATTCGTAGTGTTGGACCATTGAAGCAAGGAGCGAAAGGGGAATTTGTCGAAGGGGCTTTGTGAGGGACACCAAGCGTATTTCTATAGCAAGTTCAGGTATCAGTCAAGGATGCCCATGTAACAAACAACAGTGCACAGAGAACGGAAAGTTAGACTCACACAGCTAGCAAAGTCTCCACCAACTATCTACTGCATTGCCAGGCTCTGGAGATGCGATAGAGGGAGCATGAAAGGTGGAGCCAGGGACGGAGACGAGACGAGAGACTGTCCGACAGGAGTCGTCGTCCGAGAAACATGCAGCAGCAAGGCTGGGGTGGTAAACCGCAGCTCTTTAATTTGAAAGTCCAGCAGAGCCCCAGGCACCAACAAGGCAGAACCCCGGACGGCCACACCTGAGCCAATAAGAGTGCGCCTTGCGCATAGGCGGGCGGAACACACCGCATCTAATGAATCCGTGGATCCAACGCGTGACACTCGACTTCAGATCGATTTACTTCCTAGTGATTCAGGTCGGGTCTATCCTATATCCACTAGAGCTATTATTCAGCGACTACCGTATGATTACTTTAGTCAGTACTACGCTCAAGCTTTCTTGTTCATAGCTGCCTCAAACACCTGCTCGAGTCGAGAGAGGGACTCTTCGGATACCTCTGCAGTCATGTTAGATTGATTAGGAGAGAGTAGTTCGCATGGGAAAGGGATACTTACGGTAGTGGACGACAATGCGACTACCCCCAAGCTTCAACCCCTTTTCACGTCCGATCTCAGCCAGGTCATCAGGCCCCAAGCCCGACCCCTCGACGTCCAACCACACCATGTTGGTCTGTACCGGGTGAGATAGCTTGCCTCCACGGCTAGTCCACATATCGGCAACCTTCTTTGCTCTCTGATGAGACCCTAGAAGCTTCCCTTGCTGTCCATTGGGGTCTGGTCCAAATGTCTCCTCAACCGCGACGCGGGCCGCCGCAGAGATGACTCCAGCTTGACGTACACCACCACCGATGGATTTGCGAAACCATCGAGCTTTCTTGATGAACTCGTTCGAGCCAACAATAATACTTCCAATGGGGGCACCTAAGCCCTTCGAGAAACATAGGCTTACGCTATCGAACAAAGTAGTGTAGTCAGGCAAACTACCGGCACCGGACACCACTGCTTCCCAAAGTCTCGCACCATCCAGATGGACCTTGATGTTGTTTTGATGGGCCCATTCAGTGATACGCCGAGCCTCAGAAAGTGGCATAACCATCCCATCCAACGTGTTCTCAAGACTGATGAGCTTCGTAGGACAGTAGTGGATGTTATCGCTGAGTACCGCATGTTTCTTTATATCCTCCAAAGTAAGGTGAACACCATTCTTCGGGGTGACGGGCATGACCGTAGCGCCCGTGAGGGAGCTTACTCCACCAGCCTCGTAACAGATGATATGAGACCGATGATCGCACAAGACAGAATAAGGCGGTTCCTTCAGGTGCGTGCGGATGGCAACCTGGTTGCCCATTGTGCCAGACATGACCAAGAGAGCGCTTTCATGTTGAGTACGCTCTGCCACATAAGCTTCAAGATCATTTGTCACTGGGTCTTCACCGAAGACATCGTCAAGAAGTGTGGTCTGGCAGATAGCCTCGAGCATTGCCGGAGTTGGCTTGGTCATTGTATCACCTTACGACACATGATTCTCAGCAAAAGCGGACGTCACGATGGCAGCATTCTTCTGCTATGAGTCATACTCACTTCTCAGGTCAAACTCAGCTGCCCCAGCGCCCTGCCACGTGCTGGGTCTGCTCCCATTGGAAGCTGTTGATACGCTAGCCATGGCGATCCTGGAACGGTATGCGGATCTTGGGACTGGGAAGGAGGGTCTTAAAGGAAACAAGGATCGAAGAGAATAGCGGGCCAAGGATCCCATCGAGCCTCAAAACTGAAATGATAACAGGGCTAAGGCAAAAGCAAGTAGGCAGCGGCAACGAATTAACTATTAATCTTACGGGCATGCGGGGGACATTCCGAGGGGAAGCAAAAAGTGACTAATCACCGATAGGAACAATGAGGAGATTCTCCGGAGGGCTGTGATTCGACAATGAGATGGACCCCGGCGGTGCATGGTTCATACTCGATTCGGCCTAGTTCCTCTCATGATCAATTTTTGAAGTAGAAGCGTTCTTCTCTAGTATTGACTTATCTAGTCTTGAGCACCACCACAGCTTAAAGGATGCGTTTGGGACTATGAACTTAGATGAAACCTAGCAGATTCAGCAGCTTACATCGACCGCTAATCTTAACACCTTCGACACCTACTTCACCAAGTAAACCTTACAGTTCCACTTAACCTTTTATAGTTTTCTAAAACAAAGCTCCACGAAGCCATGTCCCACTTTCAACATTTTCAATACAGGCAAAGAATGATAGTGAGACCTGGTTCCCTCCCATTTAAGCCGAGGTGCGATGAATAACTACGCGCTCATTGAGAAGAATCATATGAACCCAGACAATGCTAGCCAAAAAAGCCGCATGTCAAGGCTACTGGCTTGTTTTCTGCAGATGAAGACAATTATAGTTCATACTCTTCTGGATATTAAACTTCTCCGATGGGGGATATCCGAGCAGACTTGTGATCTGACCAAGGCATGGTCAAGGATAACTAATGAGCAGGAGAGGAACAGAAACAAGAGATTGACATGTGTGCTGGTTTGTAGATATCTGGAAGCCTGCATCTAGGTAGTAGTTAGTTCAACACTAAAACTAAACAGACTTTTTAGTACGGAATTTAATTGGGAGGACTGTCAAAAGTCTTACCTGCATATCTGGCTGTGACGGAAGATAAAGGCCAGTGCTCTCCTCCATACACCAAGTATTAAAAAGCAGAAGGCCATGCATTGTGACACAATTATTGCACGATCGAGATCTTTTTTTTTTTTTTTTTTTTTTTAGAGATTCTATCATTCTCAATGGACTGCATTCTTGACAGCAATGCCAAGTGTATAGGTATTGAAGTAAGTAGCTGAGGCTATATCTAGTTGGGCTGATCAGGAGAAGCATCACGGTAACATACGTAAAGATACATACACGGAGGGGAACGGAAGCCGGGCCCAGCCACTGAACGGGAAACACGGAGGGCCGGGTATGACGACAGTGAAACGCGTGCGGCCCTTATCGATAGCCTAATCGGGAATGGTCGACCCGCCAACGTGTCTCCATTGACGGCTGAGTCAGCAGTCGAGATCCCTCTGGACTTTTGCGGGCAGGTTTGCGCCCTGACTTTGGTCCATCTCGCAACTTCACGCGGGCTCACGGCCAGACGCTCTTTCAAGGCCTGAGTTCCAACGCGCCTCCCCGTCATGTCCACCGCCATGGATCTGTCTCGGCTTACCCGCCCCGCAATCCTCTGCCAGTGCTCGCGATGCTCGAGTTCGCTGGCTGCGCTGGAGAACGAGTGGGCTAAACTTTCGAATTCTTACTCCATAGTGGCTGGATGGCTGAGCGTTGAGCTGCATCGCATTTCCATCTCCTCAGAGAAGAAGCAGATCCCGCAATCATCAGAGCTGAGTACCCTACGAGGCCGGATCCTCCAGGAAATCTCCTGTAAGCTCTGTCAACAGAAGTTGGGCGTGCTCTGCTCTCTAGACAATGGGTAAGTGGGGGGATTATTCTGGAAGGCATCTGTCTCACGTTTCTCGACTAACACGGAAGCAGCCCCAATATCTTCTGGAAGCTATCGAAGGTGTCGTTCCGGGAAATTGTTACCATGCGCACAGTAGAGCCCGTATTCAAGGATGGATCGCTCGAACGCATCCTCTGTCCGACTCCTCCCTCCCGACAAGACCGAACCCCAGTCCATGCCGGGGCCCTGGTACCCACTACATCGACGGAGCTAGACCCCTACAACATGTCTATGGAACAACAGATCCAGCACCAAGGGCTGAGCCTCGATCACATCACAAGTTCTGTCAGCAACCTTCACGATACCATGTCCGAGTTGAAGAACGCATTCACCGCGCTGCGCATCGAATTGAACGGCCCAGGTCGATTCACATCTGATATGGGCACCCCCGCCAGCAAGGACATGATGATTGCAACAGTGTTGAAGGAACTCAGATCCAAAGCCGATGAGATCGAACGACTGAAGCTCGAAAACGAAGCACTCAAGTTGAAGAATCGCTACGCGGAAGAACAAACCTTAAAACAAGTACAACCGCCGCCACCGCCACCGTTATACGCCGACACAACAGTCCTTGCAGAAGTCCGAAGTCCAGGCCTATTACAGGGGAGTCGGAAGCGGCCCTGGCCAGATTCATTTCCGAGCGGACGCACCCACCCAATAAGAGATTCGTTCGACGACGACTCTTCAGACAGCATCGCAGACTTCTCGCTAGAAGATGCCAGCCTACCTCCAGTCAAAATTCCACTGAAGGACTCCACATCCATGTCCACAACAGACAAAACAACCCAAGAGCCTACACCATCAGGCTCCCCCAAACTCCACATCGAAGTCAACCCCTCGCAACGACAACAACAGCAGCAGCAACAAACCCCCAACCACGGAAACGACCTTGACGACAACCATCACCACGACAACAGTAACAACTCCGCCACCTCCCACCGAGAAGCCATAGTAAAACGTCCCCGCCTATCTCAATCAACAGATAAACCCCCAACCACTGGACGCAGACCCGGCCGACCCTCGCGCAAATCATTCAGCCAAACCGCTAAACCAGACATTCCCACCAACATCGCGAACAATGAAAGCCCAAACCCCATCGCACTGACCGAGCAAAACGGCAACACGCACAAAGACACCCAATTCACCGATTCCAGTCCCAGCGATACCCGCACTACAAAAGAGAACCGACCCGCTCACTCGCGAAGCCTGCGCAGTAGGTCTCGGCCCCCGTCACGGCGCCAATCCGCCGCAGCTAATGCCGACACACGTCCTTCGGAGCCAGAGCAAACACAGAATGGGTTTCAGAACGGGGACGACGTACCAGACCAGACTGAACAGCGACAACAACAGCAACAGCCAACGCCCCCACTACACACGGGCAAAGAAAACTCGCATGGCGGCGCAAACGGAGTGCACAAGCCCGATATACGAGAGAAACGCAAAGCACAGTCCGCAGCGCGAGATATCATGGTACGATTAGCTATGCAGCGCGAGGAAGCAATGGAGACTGAGGATTCGCGGTGAGAGCGAGTTGAGTGGGATTTTTAAAACAAGAACGTATAGTCTTCTGTTTTGATACACAAAAGCAAGCAAGCTAGACTGATCCGCTCACTTTATTATTCCTTTCATCCTTCTTTCTATCAAATGTATTATCTATATTCTATCCTTGGGTGATGTGACGTCCCTTCTCTTTTCTTCTTTCATGTGTTTGTACAAAAAGTGGCCCCCTTTCTTTTCTTTTTTCCCTACACAGGTCTCTATAGGGATCACCCGCAGCCTTACTATTTACTAGCTCTTTCATGGCGCCCCCCTTTGATACATTTCCCCACTGGGCTGAGATTGCCAGTCTAGCTTTCCGCACAATGATATCCCCACACTGGATGTGGTTCAGCCCAATTTTAACCAACCAATTCAAAAATGTCCGATTTTGAGATCGCTTCAGTATGTCCTGTGCCTTTTTGTTCGTGATAGAATGTAGATACTAGGCAGTTAGGTAGTAGGCGAGTAGTTTTTGGTCGGAAGCGCGGCTCGCATACCCATAATCTAGAGTTCAAAGCATGGGGAACCTCCGCAAGAAGCCTCGAAAGGCATTCCCAATAAGCGAACCAAACCACCAGGACCTGTATCCTGAACCCGGTCTGCTGCCTGGTCAAAAACACAGTCCCGTACGGAAGAGCAAAAAATAATTGACGTAATAAGAAGAAAAAAAGGTAAGATGTTTATTACTTCACACACATGAACCCGCAGCCTTCTCTGGCTCGCTCACAGGCCTTCTTGAGCGCCTGCTCCTCAGTATCGGTCCATTTGACGGTCAGCTCATCCCACGGTTTGCGGGAGTTAAATTCTTCGCGGAAGGTCTTGTGCATGGCTTGGAGGCGGCTGACTTCGCGGGGATCTCCGGTACCAGAGTAGACAAGGAATAACGTGCAAGGTGGGAGGGATTGGTAGATTTGGTGGATGTTGGAGACGGTACGAGAGACGGTGTCGGCGAGGTTGCGAGTGGCTTCTTTGGTGGGGGAGACGGCGGCGGATGTCGGAGTCGTTTCTTCAGGAGGGGGAACGAGCGTCGTCGACTCGTTGGCGTTGTTGGGGTCGGGCATCCGATTGCACCAGCCGCGATAAACTTCAAGCTCACGCAACCTAGCCCATGTGAAGTCAACACCACCTCCGGGAATGGAGGGGTTGCTGTCGTCGCCGTTGACTACCTTCGAGATGCCATTTACTACATCGGTGTCGTTGCTGCACCCGATCGACGCAGTCGCCTGCGACCCAAAGCCGCGCTCGGGGTTGCCCCAGTCGACAACAGCGCCGGTGCGGCCTTCGTTGGTGGCCGATTTCCCCGAACGCATGGAGCGTGCGAGGCGCTTGAAAATACTCTCGTTCGATGCCTCACTGGTGCCCCAGCGCTCACCCTTTTCGCACTTCTGCTTCACAAGTTCGAGCACTGCGCGCGCATCTTCGATCGAGTCATGGCCGGTCTGGCCCTTCTGGATCTCTTTTCCGAGATACTTCTGGGTGAGCCATCTCAAACTGCACTTGAGCGGCGGCCCGCGGGGATGGGGGTAAATAAATGTGGTGTCGACAATAAACGGGTGAGTGAGTTTCAGGGCGTTAAAATCGGAATTGAGAGAGTGGCCGACGAGAATGGTACGAGGAGTAAGGAGGGAGAGAAGCTTCTGCTGGACATCGGCAAGGGTGGTGGTGACAGGATCGAGTAATTCTTTCGTGATACCGGAGAAACGAGTCAAATAGTCGATGATAGGTCGCTGGGGTTTCACCAACTCATCTAGTACGACTTCACCATCCCAGCGGACCATGCTAATGCGCGTGAGCTCGGATTGGCCACCTTCAGTTATGCACATCTCGCAATCCAACGCTAGCACATCCCGGCCTGCGGTCATGCTGCCTTGCTGGATTTCAGAGTCTGGTACCTGACCAGCCTCCAAGCTCTCGACGTGAGTATCTACCCATCCATCTTCCTTGGAATGTCCGGCCCGCTTACGGTTTTCCAACAAAGTCGACTTCTCTTGTTCTGTGGCGAGCAGAGCCGGATGAAGCACATAGTCATTCTCCCGGAGATCTTCCAGGGAACTGATAAAAGTGGTGATTGGTGTACGCTGGAAGGCGATACTCTTGTCCACCTTGGGAGGTTTTACTCCCTTCGTGTTACTGTCCTTGCCCTTCGGTAGAGCAGATAGAAGTATGGCTTGAAGTGGAGAGTGGATCTTGTTGTACTTGGAATCACCGGGGGCTTTTACGGGCCAGGCGTGAGGAAACATGTCCGCTAGCGGTTGTAGGGGAGCCGGAAGGTCACCACGCGAAAGAGGGCGAGGATTGAACCGATGTGACCGGTCCTCCAGCGGCAAGCCTTGCTTCCAGCGAGCAAATTCTTCCGCTTTTGTATCCTCCTCCATTGCCTTGCCCGCACCGGCAGGTTCTTCCGTCTCCTTCTCAGTAACAGAATCTGCATCCAAAGGAAGTGAACCATCGAACATGCCCAGTTCCAGACCAGGCACCATCAGCACGACAATCTTCCTAACATGACCAGAGTGTTTGATTGAGATCCACTGCGGCGCGACGCCATCAGCAAAGCAGTAGAGTAGCAGACTCTGGAGATCGGAGATCCGGATGGATGATTGCAATTTTCCTTCAACATAGGTAAGGACGGGGTATTTTGTCTTCTCCCCATCCACGCGCTTCTTCTTCGAAGCTCTTTCCTTCGGCATATCATCCTGCGCCTTCCCAGGTTCTTCCGAGTCGATATCGTTCTGAGACTTTGTCTTGCCCGAGTTTAGGAGCGAAAGCGTTTGAGCAACGCCAAAGCTATTCGCATCTGAGCTGTTTCTTACTGGATCTTCGTCATCTGAACATCCAGCCTCTGTGCGCTTGCGCTTGTTTCCTCCCATGATGTTTAGGGCGACGACCGGGGCGGCAAAGAGCAAATCACGACAGGATCGGGGGCTCGGAAGGCCTGCTAGCTGCAGAAGAATCGACCAGAAACACTCAGCGTGCTTCCGATATCGCAATGCCAACTCAGACAGTTACAGGCAGGTCTAGGCAAGGATGGGAAATTGGCGACCAGAAGATCGACAGAGGTCGCGCGACGCAGAATCCCGCCGACTTTTGAGGCACGTGATGATAATCTATCTGGTTACCGTACAGTACGGATAGCATGCAGGGCTAGCCCGCCTATCAACGGAGCAGCATGTTCCTGCGTTCAGATGCTGCAAGAACAATCAACATAGATTAATGAAGTTAGATAGCGGAATACAGCGCCTATAGCGTCAAGCGCATTCGCCACAGAGTGATTGCTAGCACTCATGGCAGCATCTTGTTGCTGACACACCATCGGAGCCACCGCGTCTCCGTCTTACGCCGAAGATCGCAGAGCAGAAAGCGGGTAAGGACCGTGTATTACAAACGGCCCCGATGGTTCGATCTGATAAGCGGCCAAAAATTCGCCATCGGCCAGCCATCTTCCTCTGCTCCTCTCCATCTTCCCTCCATCTCGGCCACACCGTGGGGCACTTTGTGACTCTTTCCCCTCTGCCTCTTGTCTTCTTCCCTCCCTGATCCTCCTCCGCTCCCAACTTTACCTGCCTTCCCTACCAACTCCACTCATCCTTCTCATAATCTTCTTCCTCCCATCGTCACATTAGACGCCAAGTTTTCCCCGCCGAAACCCCACCTCAGTAACCCAACCGAACTATCACCATGTCCTCCCTCGTTGAAGTCGCCTCTGAGGCCGAATTCCCTAACATCATCTCCTCCATTCCCCCGTCATGCCTACAGGTTCTCTACTTCCACGCCCCCTGGGCTGCTCCTTGCGCCCAAATGCGCGCCGTCATCTCCGCCCTCGCCTCCCAGTACCCCGCGACCAACCCTCCCTCCATCGCCTTCCTCAGCGTTAACGCCGAGGAGCTCCCTGATATCTCGGAAGAGTACAATGTCACCGCTGTTCCCTTCGTAGTCCTCGTCCGGGACAACAAGATTCTCGAAACCATTAGCGGCAGTGAAGCAATCCAAGTGCGCGATGCCGTTGAGCGCCACGCCGGTGCCGCTGCCGCCGCCTCTGCAGACGGTGCTCCCAAGACCGTGATCCCCCCACCATTGACAGCCGTGCCTCGAGAGAACGTTCCCGCCACCGCTACACAGGCGCCCGCCACGAACGGCAACGCAGCTGCCCCCGCATTGACCCCCGAACAGTCGAAGGAGGCGCTGTTTGCGCGTCTCGCGGAGTTGGTGAAGGCTGCGCCGGTGATGTTGTTCATGAAGGGATCTCCCAGTGCGCCTCAGTGTGGATTCAGTCGGCAGATCGTGGGCATTCTGCGTGAGCGGAGCGTCAAGTACGGATTCTTCAACATCTTGGCCGATGAGGATGTGAGACAGGGCTTGAAGGAGTTTGCGGATTGGCCTACCTTCCCGCAGTTGTGGGTGGAGGGTGAGTTGGTTGGTGGATTGGATATTGTAAGGCCCCTCCTTCCGTCCCTTTACCTTTCATGGTTTGTCTGCAGTACTAACGTGATGTTTCTAAATAGGTCAAGGAGGAACTTGAGAACGATCCCGAATTCCTGGACCGCTTCTCCGTTAACAAGCCCGCTGCCTAGGCTATAGAATTTTAAGTCGAATAATACCGCGGCTTTGTCCGTATTGGGTACCCAGTTTCTCTACCTTTCATTTTTCACGTTTGTCTTTCCAACTCTCAATGGTTAGAGCTTGAGATCTAGCGGCGTCTTGCTCCTTCTTTCCTGTGTCTATAATTTATTCGCTGATTACATAGTACTTGACTGGATGATATCTATACCCATGAGTGCCATGGGAATTGCGTCGCCCTTTATATAAAACCTACTATAAAACCTACTAAATAAAAGACCATTTATTATTTGATTGACTCATTCAACACCACTTCGTATGACTATGTATAGTATTCATGTATCGGACCCTCAGGTCACAGCTGTATGCAGTACGTACAAAACGTGTATGATACATCTTCCTCTCTTCGTATCATTAACAATGGATATCTGCTTCCCTCTCGCTATCCCCACCCTAAATAAGTCAAAATCTAGGGCAGCTCATCCGGCTTATTCACCCCCTTCAACATCTTCACATGTTTACTATTCAGTCCCTTCCGCTTCAGCCTCCACAAATTCGGATACTTATTCGACGAAGTCTTAAACCCAGACAACATAGCATCCTCATCCACATACGCACCAGCCAACCACCTCTCACCAGTACTAGTCTTGAACCCACGACGCGCGTGCGCCACACGGCGATTCTCGAAGACAACACATTCACCAGGGTTCAACTTCAGCTCGAACATATATCGTTCGTCCTCCAGCAGAGAAGCGAACTTAGCGAGAGCCTCATTCTTCTCGCGGAACTTGCGGGGCACAGGAGACTGCACCTTCCTGGGTGCCTGGAACGGAGGCGAATAATTGACGTGAACGAGACGGGATTTAGAGAAATTAGTTCCCTCCGTGACGCTGTTATCAAAGGTCTCTGTTTCGAAGACAGGCCAAGAATTCGTGTAGAAGTGGTCCGGGTGGTTGTAGTGGTAGGGGATGTGATGATGAAGGAGACGGGAGTAGTTTTTGTGGTCGTCCTGTTTCATGTCGTATGCTACGCGGAAGGTGTCGACGAAGAGGGATTCGCCTCCCTCGCAGGAGTTCTGGAGACAGTGCAGAAGCTGGTAGCCGGGTGGGTCGTTCATGTACATCAGGTCCATGTGGAAGCCGAGGAACTGGTCTGTGTAGGCGACGTTGGTGGCTTGGGGGATGCTGCGCACGTCCCAGGTGCGGCCGTAGAAGGTATCGCGGATGGGACCCATGCGGGTGGCGATCTTCTCGACCATTTCGCGCGAGTCTGGGATGTCTTTGATGAAGATGAGGCCGAGTTCGGCGAGGGTACGCATGGACCACGCGAAGGAGATGTCGTTGTTGATGAACTGGTCGTAGGTGATCCAGTGCTGCCAGTGTTGCATGCGGCTGTTGTCCCAATATGCTCGCCAGCGGTTTTTGCCCGCGGACTCCATTTCCACGGGGGAGATGATGGGGTGTCGGAGCTGGCGGAGATCGTATGTGGACTCGTGTGCGGATTCGGCGGGAGCGCCGCGGAAGTCGTTCTTCCATGTTACGTGCAGCTTTCCGTGCTTGATGGTAGGGTTCTCGGAGATGATGTCGGAGGATATGTCGCTCGTGCGGAAATTGCGTTGCTTGGAGTGAGGGTCCACGCAGGAAGAGCATTTGCAGGAGTCGCGAAGGATGATGTCTAGGATTTCAATGGGGCGTTTGCGACCTTCTTCGATGACTAGGCCTCCTTCTTTGCGTCTAATTGTGTATTTATCATCCTGATATTCCACTGTCCCGGCGCTCGTTGTCTGGGTCTTATCGTCGTGTTGATCACCTGCTTCCGGAGGTGAGGATTGATTGGACTGCGATGATGCAGGATCATTGCTTGCATCTGCTATTTCATGTGATGCACTCGGTTCGGCGGCCGCAATGCTGGCTGCGGAGGCAACACTGCTAGCTGTGGGAGCAGCATCACTTGATGTGGGAGCCACATTGTTGGAGGGAGGGATAGCATTAGCTGCTGAGCGACGAACGACAGAGGACGAATAGACACGACGGCTGAGAACGGAGGCCGGAGGGAATGAGGCCCGGGGAAGGCGGAAGGCGGTTCGCAACAGACGAGACATGGCGGATACTAGCAGCGAGGAGACCTGCTATGAAGAGCCTGAAGGTGCCCGCATCCAAGGACTCCAGGGTTGGGGGGTGAAGGAGAGCTGGGGAAGAAGTGGGACGCCAGGAGATCCCCCAGATAATAACTTATGATCCGATGCGACTTTGTTTGTACCGAGGTTTTTCAGATAGCACCTGATTGGGCACTGACTCGCCGCCGCTTTAAAGTACAGGCCAGGCAGTCAGGCAGTCAGGCAGAGACACCAGGCATCATCATCCACCAGGAGATATTCTTGCCATCCCTTGTGTTGCTTGTTCCAGACGGAACATAATTGCCCGCTGCCAAATTAACATCGCATAAATAGCAGTAGCATAGTAGATAAATCCAAGTGTGAGCAAAGTCAACAAAGTATCCACGGAACTAAATCCGGCAGTTTGAAGTCTCCGAAAGTCCGTCCGCAGGAAAAAAAAGAAAAGAACCAACAACAGACACACGTCATACCTCTAGAGCGTTAACATCATTTTTACCCTTTTTTTCTTTGCCCGTCGCCTTTCTACAAGGCCATAAGCGAAACAACCACTTACAACACACCACCACCACAGGGAAAACCACATCAATGACAACTTTCACATAACGTGCTATCACTTGCGACCATCAATCTTACTTCAAATACCTACATCTCTCTCGCATTAACCATCCACCGTCACATGCATGTCGGCCGGGGGAGAACACCTCAAGGATGAGGTACGCATCCACCTCAGATCCCCATGGACCATCCATCCATTCAACAATCCAGCCATGCACATCTCAGGCCCCTAGCACCATCTCTCAATTCTCAATCCAAATGCGCAAGCTAATCAACTCTACAACTATCCAGGGCACACGACGACAAGTCGTCCTAGCAGGCGGAATAGCCGGCCTCGTATCACGGTGCGCCCACTCCCATATCCCCTAAAACAATCCTCCAAACAACCACCTAATCCATCAATCTCATCCAGATTCTGCGTCGCCCCCCTCGACGTCGTCAAAATCCGCCTGCAGCTACAAATACATTCCCTGTCGGACCCCATCTCCCACCGCGATGTAACCGGTCCCATCTACAAGGGCACCCTCTCGACAATGCGAGACATCATTCGTCAAGAGGGTATAACAGGCCTCTGGAAAGGCAACATCCCCGCCGAACTAATGTACGTCTGCTACGGGGTGATCCAATTCAGCGCATACCGAACAACAACCCAAGCGCTAGCACAACTCGACACCTATCGTCTTCCACCATCCGCAGAGTCCTTCGTCGCGGGCGCCACAGCCGGAGGTCTCGCAACGGCATCTACATACCCACTGGATCTACTGAGGACGCGGTTCGCCGCGCAGGGCACGGACCGGGTGTACACGTCGCTGATGTCGTCGGTGAGGGATATTGCGCGGAATGAAGGGTATGCCGGGTTTTTTCGGGGGTGTAGTGCGGCGGTGGGACAGATTGTCCCGTATATGGGACTGTTCTTCGCGACGTATGAGGCGTTGAGGCCGCCGTTGGCGCAGTATCAGGATTTGCCGTTTGGATCGGGGGATGCGGCGGCCGGTGTGATTGCGAGTGTGTCGTCGAAGACGGTGATGTTTCCGTTGGATTTGATTCGGAAGAGGTTGCAGGTGCAGGGCCCGACGCGGCAGTTATATATTCATCGCAATATTCCTGAGTATCAGGGTGTGTTTAATACGATGAAATTGATCCTACGGACACAGGGTATCCGGGGACTTTATCGGGGCTTGACGGTCAGCTTGTTCAAGGCTGCTCCCGCGAGTGCGGTGACGATGTGGACCTATGAGACTTCTTTACGGCTTCTCCAGGATATGGAGGTAGCTACGAGCAAGGAGGATTGAGCTTACAGGATCCCGCGCACTCGCAACCACCTGATTGTGTATATTATCTGATAGAATACTAGACTTTTTCCTTTTCCACGTGGAATACACTCTCACGTCCTTTCAAAAGACCGATGAATTCGTGTGTTCATATTCTCCCGCAGCGCATGTATCGGTTCATTATTAGGTAAGAGCAGTGAAATCAAACAACGCTAGGGACGCATGAACAGAAGGAAGGGGGTTGTCACAAGCATAAAGGACGGGGCAGACACAATTTGACCGGCAAAGTGAGACAGACCAAGAAACGAAGTGACCAAAGCAGTACAAGCCATTAGGGCAGTGAAAGGTGTCAGTACTCACCCTCCTCACCCTCCGGCTCCAGACTGTCATTGGCAACTTCTTCATAGTCCTTCTCCAGCGCAGCCAGGTCCTCACGAGCTTCGGAGAACTCGCCTTCCTCCATACCCTCACCCACGTACCAGTGAACGAAGGCGCGCTTCGAGTACATGAGGTCGAATTTGTGGTCAAGACGGCCCCATGCTTCAGCAATGGAGGTCGTGTTTGAGAGCATGCTGACGGAGCGGTCGACCGGAGCCAGCTCAGTGTCGGGAACCCGAACGGGCTTCTGGTAATTGATACCCAACTTGAAGCCGGTGGGGCACCATTCAACGAGATTGAACGAGGCCTTGGCCTTGAGGGAGGCGATGGCCTGGGTGCAGTCACGGGGTACCACGTCACCGCGGTACAGCAGAGCCACTGCCATATACTTGCCCTTGCGAGGATCACAGACCACCATCTGATTGTTCGGCTCGAAACCTGCAGCCACCGTTAGCCATCTACCACCACCGATGCCTAGACGAAAGGGCCCAAAGAGAAGTACATACACTGGAAGGTGAGATCCTGCACCTTAAAGCTCTCGTGGGAGCTGCGGCTGCTCGAGACCACAGGTGCATACGAGATCAACGGATAGTGAATACGAGGGAATGGTACCAAGTTGGTCTGGAACTCAGTCAAGTCGACATTGAGGGCACCATCGAATCTGAGACTGGAGGTGATGGAGCTGACGACCTGTGCGATCAGGCGGTTGAGGTGCTCATAGCCGGGACGTGGGATGTCCAAGTTGCGGCGACAGATGTCGTAAACCGCCTCATTGTCCACCAAGAAGGTGCAGTCAGCATTCTCAATCGTGCTGTGGGTAGAGAGAACAGCGTTGTATGGCTCAACGACGGCGGTCGACACACGAGGGGAAGGGTACACCGCAAACTCGAGCTTCGACTTCTTTCCATAATCGGTGGAAAGACGCTCGAGCAGCAAGGCACCAAATCCGGAGCCGGTACCACCGCCGAAGGAGTGGAAAACCAAGAATCCCTGCAGGGAGTTGCAGTTATCTTGTGTGTGTAAGCTTACTTCCCGAAGAGTCAGGTTTCAGAGGATTGTGGTTAACCTACCGGAGACACGACGAATGCGGTCGGCAACTGCTTCGACAAGCTCCTTACCGATGGTGTAATGTCCACGGGCATCTGACAAGCATTAGCTTACATGTTCAGGCCCGACCAGAAGTAGTTCGTACAGTTGTTGGCGGCGTCTTCCTTTCCGCTAATCAACGTTTCAGGGTGGAAGAGTTGACGGTACTGGCCGGTGCGGATCTCATCGACGGGCTGCATCCATCAGTTTACCATATACATTCAATAAGCCATTTTGATTGGATAAAGTCGTACCGAAGGATCAAGATCCACGAAGATAGAGCGAGGGACATATTTGCCGCTGTGCGTTTCGGTGAAGAAGGTTTCGAACGAACCGCCAGAATTGATTGCGTCGTCAGCCTCAGGATTGAGCTGGCCATCTGCCTTGAGACCGTGTTCAAGGAGGTACCTGCGGTGATGGCCGCGGTCAGCATGAAATCACCTATGAAGGCATATATATCGGGGTACAATAAAAAGCGGTGAGGACGTACAGCTCCCAAGCACTGTTACCAAGCTGGATACCAGCCTGGCCGATGTGGATGTGGCAGACCTGATGGAACGAAATAGTTAGAATAAAGGGAAGTCAAGCTGGGATGAGGAAGTTGAATGAGTGCTGGTACGTGAGGTTGTGGGAATGGCTGTTTATGGATAAGGGGAGGGGGTGACGGTGCGGGGGTCCAAAGGTAAATACAACGGGGGGTATACTTCGCCTCGCATGTTGGAGAATGGATCCAATTATCGTCGTAAACAAACGCAAGGGATTCTCTCAGCAAAGTCTGGATAATGGTCAATAGTCTGGGATGACAAGCAGTAGACTGAACTCCCAGAGGATGATGGAAGAAGAAGAGAGGAAAGAGATGGAGGATGAGGGAGTTACTGGATCAATAGGAAGGAGGATGGAAAGAGAGAGCATCAGTTGTTCTTGCCGGTCCAATAAACAAGACAAGGCTCCTTCGACCAATCAGCGGCCCTTCTGCTTCCGACCGATCAGTCGATCAGCACGTGAACTTCACTTGGTCTCTCTCTCTTTCCCTCCCATAGAACCGGGTGCTAATGTTTTGGCGCCTCGATACACCAGAGAATCACGAAATTGTCCTCTATCAACTGCGGAGTTCTTTCCAAGCTATTACATCTCTTTCCTGTCATAGCGGGATCCTCCATACTCCACGTGCCCTCTGCCGTGGAATGCGGGGAAGCCGTCCTTGGGATTCGTGATGTGTGACAGCGGTTTGACCTGCACAGACCAGGGGTAGCTGCGATGCCCCTGCTGGCCTTACAATATTTAGCTGTATGGAGTACCCGGTAGATCTAATCAGAGGGGCGAGTAAGCACAATATGGAAATCTGATGGAAGAGATAGTTTGAAACTGTTTAGTGTCGATCTTCCCCGCACTCTGCCCCTACACCATGCCTACGCATCTATACCTACATGTTGTTTATTTTACATGGACTAACAAGAGCCGGAAAACAGGCAGACAGGCACGATGACTACTAGTCAACAATGACCTGACCACAAATTTTGGTTCGTATTTTAGCATTGTGGAACACTTGAACACCCGGCAGGTAGATGGGAACCAATGCGGCCAAGTCGTTGTGAGAACGGCAAACCGTTACCGATGGATGCCATACTACAGTTTACAGAGTAACCGAGATGGCCCTTGCGCTTCGATGATTCGAGCTTCGTAAGCATAATTCATAAGCTTCCATTTACGGTTATCATGGCCTTCCCATCTACCGTGCAGATGACCGCCGAGATCTTCAGTGGACATGGCGGGGCAAGACACGTCAACAACCGAGAGCGGACCTGCCAATGGAATTCGCGTGCTTAAAGGTATTATGTCGAGGGCTGATAACCCAATCGAGATCAGCTCTTTGAAAATGTGATGGGGTGAGTGGAAGTGGCAGATAATGGAGGATGGAGGCAAGCAGAAGCATAACGAAGTATGCGCATACAATTACCTAATGCACAAGCCTATCAGGATGGCGCTTTGTAATTCCGAATATCATGCTGGGGAGGTATAATTTTTCGGTAGGTTAGCCGCGTCCCTCTTTGTCACCTATCATAAGAGGCGGTCTCATTCATCCATCTAAGACTGAAGTGAAGGATTGGCTGCTTGGAAAAAACACTAGCGTGTAGAAATCAGGTTTTTGAGACGTCAAGACTCAGATGGTGTCTATGGTGGAATCCTCCAGGCTTAGCGCCATATACTAGTGTTAAAGCTATAGACTGCACTGACTCGCGCCTCACAAACCATAATATCCCTTTTAAGTTGGAACGGTAGCGGGATACAAATTACAACAATCTGCAGGGACAGTAACCGGGGGGTTGACGAACTGTATAGAGGCCGGGCAACAAGCATGGGCATTCTGCGTAGTGGGGGGCAAAATATTTCCGAGATGTGGTTCTCCGACGTAAGTGCTGACCCAGGAATCAATCCACGATGACTTTTGTGCAATACGTTGTGCACAGCTGGAGGACAGCCGGGAGTGCCTGAGGTGGCGTTTCTTGGCGGTGGCCACTTTTGCCCTTCCAGTCTTCCACATTTATTATTGTGTTCAAGACTTTCGGAGAATAATCGCTGGATGAGATAACATCATTTGGTCTGTTTTCCAGACTTGACATCTGTCTGGAAACCTCCCACCCCATCAAATCCGCGGATTGTGCATCTGCAAAGCGAGATGAATTTCCTACATAAATCCGAATAATCTCCCCTCTCCTCTCTGTAAGCTCGCTGCAGGACCAAATCCCGCGAAATGCCAAGCTGACCCCCCCTTCTCAGAGAACGCAGTCTCGCTGTGAGACACCAGACTAAGGCTGCAACGATGGAGGAGCTAACGCAGGTAGTTTGGGTTAGCATGAAGGGTACTCTGGGTCCCAGAGTTTTCTTTGGACCCGTTTGAAGTTTCTAACGTTAGATGACTCGGACCCACTGGGTGCCACTGGGCCAGAACCGATGCTGAGTGCACGCCCACTGGATACTTGGATCCATATCGATCGAGGTCTTGGATCGTCGAATGACCGCCACCCGCGGCCACCATTGTTTAAGGCGGATGGCTGAGATTATTCCCACGTAGAGGGTCTATCTAACACGGATATTACCGATTGTCCCCTGTAAAAAGGCATCATAGGATGGTGTCGATTAAATGGTGTGGAGGAAGACTTCATGTGTATAACCGAAGTCTGACTCGAGGATGGAATTGGTCTGGACTTTGCCAAACCTTCAGACTTCAGTCATTGAATCTCCAGTTGGTTAAATTGTCCCGTGCGATCGGCATCTCGCCCGCATCGATCTCCTCCTCCTTCTGCTCTGCTGCTGTCGAATTGTCGAACCAAGGTCCAGTCTCACTTGGTCCTGTACCTTTCTGTCCTTCTGTCTTTTCCTTTCTTTCTTTCTCTCTTTTCTTTTCACGGGCTCCCCACCTACACGCTGTCCTATTCTACTCATTACGCTTCCTTTTCTTCTTTCCTCCCTCTACTACTTGCTTCTGTGCATTTTTCCTTTTCCTCCATCTGCACAATCCTACTAGTGCCCGCTTATCTCCCGTTCCTTTTTGAGCCACCGGCCAGAGTCAATGCATCATTAGCTTTGCTGGTTTTCGGAAGGAATTCCCACCAGTGTAGGTCAGCCTTCGCCCTTGCTCGTGCGCTTTCTCGCTTGCACCAGACCCTCTTTTATCTTCCAGGTGTTTCCCTTCGTTTGTCTATACTTTTTTTTATTCTTCATTCTTCACTATGTGCTCGTGATTAAGCTTGTGCATGGCTTCTTCTTGATCGATTCCCGTCTAACGTACCCAGCATCTAGTCTGTTCCGGAGTAATTCGATCTATAATCCCACTGCTGGTTAGCCTGTAATCTAGCTCTTCGCTTTCGACTCCTGGCCTGGTGCCAACATGTCGACCTCTATGGGAGAGCATCTTTCTCCTGATCATCCGGAAGAGAAGAGCAAGCACAGATACGACGATGGCACTCCTGACTCTGACGAAGGAACCTACGTCTATGACAGTTCTAGTAATGGACACCACCTGAGGGTGGACACTTCTTACAATGACTTGGATAGGACCGCCCTGTGTTCTCCTGTCACTGCGAGAGAAGAATCTACGCGTCTAGAAGACGACCTGGCAGTTATGGAGGCTGAACGGATGGTTTCGCGCTCCACCCAAGAGGCAGAGTCGAAAAAGAGTGTTAACGGCGGCCGTACATCCACCTCCCGCTCTCGTTCACGTTCTCGCTCGCGCCCGAACGAACATGTCGACGAGTTTGATGAGGCCACTAATCCGCTGCATGAGAAAGCTGCAGTCTACAACCCACCCGAGAATCCCAATACCAACATTGCCAGATTCGTCAAGAAACTCCACGAATCTAGTTTCATCATCCGTTACCTTACCTACATCGTGCCCCTTGTGATCGTCCTATTAATTCCGTTGTTGGTTGGCGCGCTGGCATATCCTGATGCCAGTGTCGGAGGTGTCCGGTTGGTCTGGTTTTCTGTCTGGTTGGAAATTGTCTGGTTGACATTGTGGGCTGGAAGAGTGAGTACCCCTGATATCGTCACCCGTTTCCCATTGCCCTGTTGCTGATACGAGTCCTGGCAGATTGTTTCCAAGTTAATACCTATACCTGTGAATGCGCTCGCCAGTATCTTTACCAACAATGCAAAGAAATGGCGTGATCTTGCCAAGCAATTGGAACTGCATGCGACCCTTTTCTTCTGGTGGTTGGGTGTCGAAATTTCTTTCCTCCCTACGATGAAGAATCATCACGTGGACGGAAACCATACGACGCGCTCCTGGGAAAACACGCTCAACAAGATCATCATTTCCGTCTTCGTTTGGACGATCCTCAACCTGGTGGAGAAGTTCATTATTCAGCTGATCGCTATCAGCTTCCACACACGTACTTATGCCGATAGAATTGAGATCAACAAGTTCCAGATTGGCAGCTTGACCAAACTATACGAATTCTCGCGGAGGAAAATTACTGCCAAGGACAAGGAATTTGAGGAGCAAAAGCAGCCCGGCTCTAACAACGGCCTCAAGATCCCGTTCCACTACGCTGGTAAAGCGGGGCGTCTTGCTAAGGGTGCCTTCACCAAGGTTGGTGATGTTGCTGGTGCAGTTGCAGCGGACTTCACTGGTCGTACGGCTACCAACAGCAACCACCCTTACCAGGTTGTGCTGGCTTTGCTGCGAACCACGAGCGGTTGCCAGGTTTTGGCTCGGCGACTCTACCGGACTCTCGTGCGGGATGGCTTTGAGACCGTTTTCTCTGGCGATCTGAAGGAGGCGTTTGATAACAATGACGAAGCCGAAGCTGCCTTTACCATGTTCGACAAGGACATGAACGGAGATATTTCAATGGAGGAATTGGAGTCTGTGTGCGTGGAAATCGGACGCGAACGCAAAGCCATCACTGCGTCTTTGAAAGACCTTGACTCTGTTGTCGGAAGACTTGACAACGTACTGGAATTCTTCGTGATTGTCATTGCCCTGATCGTTTTCTTGACCCTGATTTCCACCTCGGCTGCCGGCGTACTCACGTCTGCAGGCTCCAGTATCCTTGCGTTGTCTTGGCTATTCTCTGCCACTGCACAGGAGTTCCTTCAGTCGGTCATTTTCGTCTTCATCAAGCACCCGTTTGATGTTGGTGACCGCGTAACAGTTTATGGTAACTCAGGTGATTCCGGCCTGGGTGATGACTACTTCGTCAAGCAGATTTCCCTCTTGTATACCGAGTTCAAGAAGATGCAGGGTCACGTTGTTCAAGCCCCGAACAGCTATCTGAACGGTCTCTTCATTCTCAACCAGCGCAGATCAGGTGCCCTGGCCGAGGCTGTTCCTATTGTCATCAAGTATGGCACGACACTCGAGCAAATTGATGGTCTTCGCCAACGGTTGTTGGAATTTGTCCGCAGCGAACGCCGCGAATTCCAGACTAACATCCTCACTGAGATGCGTGAGGTGACTGAAAACTTCTCAGTCACCCTCAATGTTGTCTTCTTCTACAAGTCCAACTGGCAAAATGAGGGCTTGCGTTTGCAACGTCGCAATAAGTTCATCTGCATGCTGATGCTTGCCTTGCAAGAGATTGGCATCGAAGGCCCACGCATGAACCTCCAGGGTGCCCGTGTCGACATTCCCTTCCATGTCGCCGGGTTCCCTTCGCATAACATGGGCGCTCCTCCCGGCAGCAGTGATGGCCGGCCTCCTCCCACCCCTGTGCACCAGCACGATTCGCTCCCCGAAAATATGGGCACTAGCAGCTCTGTCCGCCAGCATTCTATCCTTCGCAAGGGCGCGGACGCCGCCGCTGCCCGGGCCCGTGGTGACTCGATGCTCACGCGAAAGCATGTTGACTTCTCTCTGGGCATGCGCGACGTTTCTTCCGGCGACGTTATGGGTGATGTGTTTGAAGACCGCCGCACTCGTGTGGATGACGTTGTCCGGATGGCCAACCGTGAAACCGCGGAGCGTCGCATCCAGGAAGAAGAGGAAGAGCAAGCCGAGCGGCAGAGCCGTGCATCTACCTCTCACCGCCGAAGCCACTCCAACACCAGCGCCGCCCCGTCTGCGGCGCGCTCCGGTCGCCAGTCAATGGAATCCCAGGGTGGTCACAGTTTGTCCTCTGTCAGTCGCGGCCGATTCTTCCGTCATCGCAACAGCATCAGCAGCCGCGACCCAGCTGATCTGGAGCAAGGGCAATCCCATGGCCAGCAGTCGCCTCAGATCCGCGCCGTGTCGCCCGCTATGGACGAGAAATGATCTCATTTCAACAGTGCGGTGTTCATGCTGGAAATGACTGCCATTGTGCACTTGCTCGTCGTCTCTTTTACATACTGTTGAGTGATTTGTCCTGATCATATCAGCATAGCTATCTATAGATAATACCTTTCCGTACATACCAAACGGTGGCATTTGTGTTTCTATTTCTGCATCAATAACTGGACGGACAGCTGTCAGTACGTTGTCCCGGTTAGTTGGTCGAAATATTCAGTTGACTAGACTACTAATGTTGTTGTGTGGCTGGTATGCAAATCAGCACTGGCCGGTGTCAGATTTTTGTTTCTCTGTGGCATAGTATTCGATCGATATATAGATTCAATAATGATATGCACTACTTAGCCAAAATTGTTTAGTAGTTCTAGTCCTAAGCGCACTGTCATAATACTACTACGAGCCCTTCTATCCTTCAAAACTGACTGCCAGAACAACCACCACCAACCAACCAACCGAATTATAACACCTACGACAACAGTAAAACAACCCAGTTTTAGTAGTACATAGTAAACAACAACAACAACAACAACAACAACAACAACAACAACAACAACAACAACAACAACAACGGGTCTAATTATCATTAGTGAGGGGAGCTATCCAAGCTAAACTAATTACCACTCACTAAGCAATTCATACAATCTACTCCCAAATACACTAACTCGTAACATGTTCTCTTTTCCCACATTCTCTCGCTTGTTCTCAATGGAGTGTGTGGGTGGGCTTGTGGTTCTCCATTAATTCTGGAGGTACGTTCAGTAATAATTATTTGGAGTTTCTCGCTGAGATTGTGTATCGAAGAGGCAAGATGGTAGCGCATGTGTTCAGTATGTAAGGAGTCGGTGGGTAGTTGGATGGGTGTTTTGAGTGCATGTTGGAAGAGTCTCTTTGGAAGGGAGGGGTTAGAGTGAACTAGTACTCCGTTCTCCGCTATGTGGATCAGACAAAGATCAATTAGAACGGGGGAAGCAAATTAGCCAAATCACGTTTTACAACGGGTCGAAAGGAGTATATAAGATGAAACAGGATTAATGCAAATATTTTTGTACATTTGGACTGGTATGTCTACTAGTGCAAAACAGTTAGATGGACTCTGTTTTTTTTTCTTGAGAAACTGGTACGTATAGGTACACACACAATTTTGCTCTCAGAAGAGGAAAATTTCAGAACAAAGGAAATGGGATATACGCATGGATGATGAGCAAGTGGAACAATGAATAAAAACATGAAAGTGAGAACGGGAAATCGACAAAAGAGTGGAACTCAGACAGCCTGGTTGAGACGACAAACACTCCCAAACACCCGCTAGCCTTGAAACGCGCGTGGAAAATAAAGCAATATGATCGGCAGTAAAAGAAGAGGAATGTATTTTAACAGGTGCAAAAAGAACAATATGTCGTAAGCATGCAGTGATATAAGTCATATAGTCGCACACAATAGCGGACCGTACGTGGACATCTGTCCAACGCATGTCTCACTGAATTGCAGTTCCGCAAGGTCTATCTTGAAAGTAAGATAGTGTCGGTTCTTTATGTGTCGGGTTGAGAATGGGCAGAACCCAAGTACGGATGGGGCGATGGTGTATGCAATGGTCGAGGCGTGGCATCGGCATCCAGATATCGGTCATTGTCGGCTTCTGCACCATATTTCGCAGCTGAATCGTCCCCAGTAGTCTTGAAGTAAGGGGTCGCCGGGTCGTCTCCTGAGGGCTCAGACTCTCCATCTCTCGTAAAAACAATAGGTGGTGTAATATGTCCAAGTTTGGGTGTTTCGACGCTGTCTTCCATAGCCTGTGCACCCGAAGCAGTTTCTGCCGAGTACGGTGACGGTGACCGATCTGAAAAGATTGCTGGTATGTCCATTTTCGACCCTAGCTCCACGATGGGCGAATGCTTAGGGCTGTATCCTTCAACGGACCCCACAATCGCCTCCTCGGGAATTGAAAGGTTCTCGAGGCGGCTCTCCAGACTTGGACTCTGCGGAGAGCGAGTGCCAGTACGTTCCTCGCTGTAGTCACTGGCGCCACCGGAACCTCCACTGCTCCGTCGCTCCAAAGACTCCCTCTCTCTCTTGAGAAGCTCCTCACTTCCACTGACAACGCTGCCCCTGCTATTGGTTCTCATCATCTCTATTCCTAGCTTAGAGCCAGGACGACGAGATCTTTGTTGGGGGCTGCTTGATCGTGTTTGAGAATTACCGAGCTCTTCATCTTCATCATCGCCAGACTCGGCACACTCGTAGCGCTTGCGTTCCAGCGATTCTCTCTTCGCCCGAATCGCTTCAGTGGATCGCTGTTTGCGAGGTGTAATGTTTCCAGAAGGATGCACGGTGGGTGGTGCTGAAGAGGCGTGAAGTAGGCTTGGGAAAGGCACTGTATCCGAGCCAGATGTGAAACTGCCATCCGTCGTTTCTTGTACTCGAATTACATCTTCAGAAATCCCGAGGCCACCTTGATCCTGTTCCGATTCTTCATTGTGATGACTCACGATGACAGGGCCGTCATCGGGTTTGATTGACTCCATATCGCCAAAGTAACTGCTGACGATGGAGTCCTCTCGACTGGATCCTCTGTAAGAGCTAGGAGGTACATGTGCGAACCCCGACGAGGCTGTTGAACTTGGGCTATGCTCGGCTTGCACGAAAGCCTGGCGCATCGTAGAAGGCGGGACACTCATTGACTGGGAAGGGTTGTAGTCCTTTGGAGGCGGCTTCCACTGACAGAACTTACACAGTGCTTCCGTGAATTTTGTTAGGGTTGGAGGCTTCTCGATGAGCGCGTCAAAATGGTGGGTTTCTGGCAGATCCTTAAGGTAGCCTGTAACCGCAATGATTGGAGTATGCCGATTCGCACTACGTGTTTCCCGCACCATACGCGCGACATCAGCGCCGGTTACCTGGGGTAGTTTAAACTCCGTCATGATAATGTCAAACTGCACCTCGCTGAGAGCGTAACGCATAGCTTCGTTACCGTTGACGGCCGTAATGGTACGACAGCGCAGTTTCTCAAAGAGGCGTTCCATCACTATGCGAGAAACAGGATGATCTTCACAGATGAGCACGTCCAAAGGCCGGAAAAATGGCCCATCGGGGAAATTGATCTGTGACATGCGCCTCGAGCTTTGGCGGCGGCGCTGTACTTTAAGCAAAGCTTTCGTACGCGGATCCTCATTGTCTGACGAGGAGGGCGAAATATCGAATAATTGGCTGCGGCGTTTGTAGTGGCCCACGGCGTATGTTTCCTTGGCTAGGGATGATGAGAGGTCCCCGTCCTGGGAGCCGATGGTCTGTGATCTTGCTCGTGAGGCAGGAGCACTGCCGTGGCGCTGTCCAGAAGGTGTCTTGTCAGGCGAGTGAGCCGTGGCCCGAGGGGGTTTTATAGGAGACGATGAGGCGGAACCGTGCTTAAGACTCGCCATCCGGCTTGGGTCGACACTTGCGGGCTGAGAGCTTCCGGCGGACTGCGAGTTATTAGAAGATGACCCGGACGTTTTTCTGCGCTCGTGATTTTGACCGGTGCTAAATTGAACAAGAAGCGGAGACGAGGGTTGAGAAGGACGACTGGGAGACGAATTCGCCTGGCTCATGCTTGAAGGGGACGCAGGTCGGTTGTTGCCTTTGGTTTGAGACAATGTCCGCTGTAGGGACATCGGTAACGGGCTTCCCTCCAAAGTGGGTGGTGCAGGCTGAGTGGGGGCTTGATCCTGGCCGCCTTGCGCATGTGCTTGTTGCTGAGAGCCCGTAGGAGGAACGTGACGTTGCTGTGCTTGCATTGCCTCCTGGCGTAGTTTCTGAATCACGTCCTTGTTGGCTTTCTCTAGCATAGGGAGATTCTTGAAGGCGAAGTTGCCAAAATCGTCGGCCATTGTAGGCTCGCTCAGCCTCCTGCTACGTGACTCACGCACATGAGGTGGAATATGTAGAGGCATCAACGGTCGCTTCATCGAATTAACATGAGAGCGGACTTTGAACAAGGCATCATGAGGCCGATCTTGAGGGTATGCGCCAGTGGTTAACGGCGGTTGAGGGGGGCTTGCATCTTCCAGTTCTTCAGCAAAGGCCTGAAGCGTGGCGCCACGAGCGTCGAAGTATTCGGTATCTTCGGGGTTCTCAATGTTGGGTACAAACTGCGCTTTGTCCTCCAGTAAGGTATCCCAGTTGATATCAGAAAACCAAGGGTGGCTCCGGATCTCTGCTCCACCATTTGGGTATTTCTCATCCACATTAGCCCCTATCCGTTCACGAGGATTCATAGTCATGAGCCTGTTCACAAGATCAATAGCTTCGGGGGATGCGAATTCCTCGGCTTCGTCCGGCCAGTTGATCCTCCGGTGAAGGATATTGTCGAAAACCTCATCTGGAGTCCCAGCATTGAATGGCGGATAGCCGAAGAGGAACTCAAACATGATGCAGCCCAGGGACCACCAATCACTCATTTCATCCTGACCAACACCGTTGATAGTTTCCGGAGCCAGATAATCTGGCGTACCCACAAACCGCCTGTTATGGTCCTCGGGGTCAAACAGCGCCATTAGGGGAGGCATCATTGACTGTTGCGGAGGAGTGCTGTAGGAGAAGGAATTGCTCATCGTGGGTTGAAGCGGGTACAAGTGAGGAGACTCACCCGCCTCGCTCTGGCTTTCCTCTTCAGGTAGATGGTGTTGATGTTGGTGTTGGCCCGAGGAAGGGACGGGCACAGGCATGGTGCCGGAAGCTTCACCACCCTCGTTGATAGACAAAGTGCGGAACATGGCATTCAGACTCTCGCTGGCGCCGCTATCGCTACGGTAGCCGGACGCTCGACGTGAAGTCTGCCGACTGAGACCGCCACCTTGGTTGAGGCTGAAGTAAGAAGGTTGGGGAATGCTACTAGCAACATCTGGCGTGATCAACGGAGTGGATCCCGGGGATCCGCTGCCTTGGAAATCGAAAGAGGCTGATCTGGAAGATGTGATTGAAGTTGCTCGAGGAAACGAGCCCTGTTTCAGAAGATCGGGTGCCGGCTCATTGTTCATACTCTTGAGGACGCGTTTTTGACGCCCAACAAGGCCCATGCGTGACAGTCCGAAATCAGTCAGCTTGAGATGACCCGTCTGATCGATAAGAAGATTGTCTGGTTTGAGATCACGGTGGACGATACCCCTACCATGGAGGTGTTCGACCCCAAGGACTACTTCCGCAATGTACTTTTTCGCCCAGTCCTCGGGCAGTCCACCAAGAACCTTGACAAGCGAAGCACAATCGCCGCCGTTGAGATATTCCATTACCAGGTAAAGGTAGTCCTTGCTGGAAAATGTCCAGTAGAGCTTAGCAACAAAATCGCTTTCGCCTTGCCACATCATGATTGCACGCTCCGCCTTGACATTGGTGACCTGATTCTTCGCAACCATATCCGCCTTTTTCAATACCTTGATCGCAAAGTATTCCCCAGTTACTTTCTTTTTGGCCAAGTAAACACTTCCAAAGGCACCTTTACTGATTGGCTTGATGATCTCAAAGTCCTTGATCGACGGCGGTGCTGGTCTCGGCTGCGGCTGGCTGGCGGAAGATAGATGAGGTGAAACGGGCGGCTTTACGATATCGGAAGACGTTGCGGACGATTGACGGCGATGATGAGGGTAGTGAATTTGTGCCAGCTCGATCGCATTTGCAGAGGGAGATACTATAGGTGACGGTAGACTATCGGCGCCGCTCGAAAGACGAGCCCGGGGCATTCGTAATGGTGAATGTGGCCCCGATATCCTGGCTGGAGAATGTTGTCTGCGAGGTGAGCTAGAAAGACCGGGAAGGACCAGACTCCTTCGCTTCCTGTCCATACTGCGGTCGGACGAGGGAGAGTCGGTTCGCACGGCACCGGGAAAAGCAGAAGAAGGAGCGCTGCTGTCACTGTAATCGCCGGCATCCAAATCTATCAAAGAGAGACCCCGTCTGGATGGCTGCGATGTCCCTAAAACGCCGGCTATACTCTTGTGTGATCGGGGTGTGGGACATTCCATTGGGCTGTTCGACCCGGTCGACACAGCGACTGAGGCTTTGCCTTCGGAGGAGTGGCTGGACTGGAATCGGTCGGGCGAATTGCGCATGGACATCGTTAAAGCGGACATTGTAGGCGGTGCTGCAGATTCGCGCTTCCCTCGTATTATCGGGCTACTTGTGGTCACGGCGGGTTCGGTGTCTTGGGGGGCGTCATCGTCTGAGGCACTCGAATCACTGAGCTGACCGGCCGCAATTCGCTCGGCTTTGGTGAGAGCTGCGGTGATGCACTCCTCTACCAGAATCGTGTATTCGATGCGAATCCGCTCAGCATACTCCACAATTCTTCTATGGCGGATAACCGCATCAACTTTTGCCTTGGCGACTTGTTCGGTATCGTTGCATAGGGCCGCGAGTCCTTGCTCCTGCTCTAGTGTATTAGAGCTGGGTGATTGCCACTGGAGAACCTGCGAGATACGGGATTCGGACTGCGGTGACAATGTCCGAAAATCATCACTGTTGTCCGCGCGAGATTCCTTGATCATAGGCATGTTGATTTCTAGGGCAGTGTCACAAAGGTCAAGGATCAACTCAACGACGCGAGCTAACGGACGCCGCACTGCGAATGATCGAGCGCGAGTATGCCCGATTCCTGAGGCCGAATGATCTCTGGACCGAGGTGGCGTGCCAGGAGCGGAATTAGCACTAGAGACTGATCCTGACGACGGTGCGGAGGCCACTGGAGATGGCCCAATAGGTAGGCCTTTGTACTCGGGCTGGGGTGTTGGCGGGGGATTGCTCTCTCCGAGTACCAACGGCCTGCTTTGTCTGGCCTCTAGAGCATCTAGCACCTTGACGATGGCATGACGGTGCTCGTTGAGATTCTCCTGGGCTATTTGAACATCCATCTCGGCCCGATGCTCCTGTAGACAGAGGTCCGAATGTTTCTCGAACCACCATGGTGTGATCTGTCGCTCACAGATACGACACAACACCGGATTCGGAGCTGGATGCTTTGAAGGATCAGGCTCACTAGCAGCAGCCTCAGCCAGAGTGGTCAAGTAATTTGCCAACACTTCCGCTCCGACGCCTAAGGATTCTACTAGCAAAGGCGGAAGGTCGATGGTGACTTCTCTCGGTTCCGTAAACGGTCGCAACATCCACATGGTCTGCCAATGTAGAAAAGAATGGTCAGTTTATATCACGTATACCGAGCATCGACAATTGCGGTGACCTACATGTCCAACTCCATCGGCTGTCCGATCAAACACCATGATACCTTGTCCTTCCAGATGAAGGAGGTCATGATGGCGGTCCTCCTCTGCAGGGGCTTGTGCTTCTTCTGCAATGTCGGTCGTTTCAGTAGATTCATGCTCTGGCTCCGCAGGTCGTGGCTCTGGCGAGTACTTCAAGACCGAATCGGGGCCCATATGAACTGCAAACCGAATAAACCGACTGCGGGAGTCATCCTCCTTCATGCTCTCTATGGCATCGTGAAAGACATTCTGGTTACCGACCACGATCTCTGATATCATCCGCCCCTCTATTGATACTGGTGACGTGCCGACGACCTGTTTCCATGACGGACTGACCCATTTGACGCGACCATCGAGATCCAAATCAACAATGACGTTCAAGGTTTGTTCCGCCGCCTCTTTGAGATCTTCACGTTCCTGTCGCATGTGATCGACGCTGGGGGAGCGAGTAGGAGAGAATCTCGGATCGATACTCCGAGCTTCCTGCCGTAGGGCAGTCACGGCCGGAGGAGCGAGGTACTGAGCATCATCTGTGCCATTGCCCGCCATGCTGGACAGGCGGAGCCGACAGGAATACCGAAGACTACCCCGAGGGGAGGACGAGGGAAGGTCGAATGACTGAGAGGCGTGGGGTGTGAGATCAAGCGAGAGAGATTATCACAATGAGCAGCTTCCAAGCAGGACCGTCTGCCAGGCAGAGCGGGTGCCCTTTGATTGTTGGTTATGAATGCATCCGCAGTATTAATTGGCCATGGCTGGATAGCGGGGGACGGTGATAACGAGACAGCAAACAACCCTATCGCAACAGACAGACGGGGAAGTGCACTATTTGTTTTTCCGGTGATAGAGAGAGAACGAAGTATTTCTTTTCTTCTGTAGATAAAGAAAGAAAAAAAAAAGTTGAGGAGGATCTCGTGATCACGTAAGGACAGAGGAGGAAAGCGAAACGAAGAGGGAAAAGCGGCTATGCGGGGGAATGGCGCGACGGAGCGTCAACGCGAAGCCAGGGTGACGATTTGACCAAGTCAACCCCCGAACGAGGTCGACTAGAAGCAGGGAATAGTCGGGGTTGGTGAAACCAGACAGCTCTGGAGCAATAGCGACATAGAATAAACAGAGCAGCGGGAGGGGGAGAGAGCCAACAGGGAGGGAAATGGAGAGACGAACAAGAATTAAGGGCGAAAAATAGATGGGAAAAGGCACAGAGTGAGTGAGTGGGAAGACAGCAGCCAGCCAGCCAGCAAGCAACCTCAGGAATGGCAGCGTCAGTCCGTCGTACTATTCTTGTATTCCTGTATGGAGGGAAGAACGTGAGAAACGGCAAGTTTACCAGTCTTTACCCGTTTGGTACCCACACAGCCAAATCACACGGCGCCAACGGTGGCTGCGGATCTGTGCGGTACCGTATGGTATGGTAAATTTGGCGGGAAAAGCAGCAGCGCAAGACTTTCGATCAACGATTGACTTTCAAAGCCAAACCACTTTCTCAAGAAAGTCTTCGGTTGAATGGACACAATCTAAATGGGGTTTTAGGTTTCCCGCCTGAAACCATCGTAGCTCCAAATGGCAGGGGAGGTTGTTGGTCGTCTGGTTCTGACTGCCGATGGAGAGACAGTCAGAAGCCGTTCCAACCGGAAAATAATACTTTGTAGTTACTACGGAGTAGATAACATGATTCGCATTGAGAATTATTGCCGTCTACTCTTTGTATTATAGAAATACACTGCGACTGAAGTTACTCTCTCTCTCATACCGGCAGATGCAATTAATGTCTCTTAGTTCTCTCTCGTCTCTTCTTCTCCCCCCTCCTCTCACCTCACCTTCCCTTCTGACACACGGTGCATCTAGTCTTAAAGTCTTTCCGTCCGGCTTTTCTTACCGCTGGCTAAGGAGTGGTGGCTCCATCTGCAAGGTGCATTAGGGTATGGATCACAATCCACTAGACCTCTCAGAGGAGCCGCGGTGGATGCCCGGACACACCCGTGGTATAGGCATCTAGTCACTAGCTACATCCACTTAACTGTACCTAGCTGCACAGTTATCTAGGCGCTGCTTCAACTTGCGCCAGAACCGCCCATCATCTGCTGGTATTATGGTCGACATTATCCGACGGACAGCTTCCATACGTCTGTTATTCGCTGGCTATCCCCCAGCTCCCTCTTTCACTCTAGCAACGGGGCAGTGATTAATCCTAGTCGGAGGCTGCACACACTCTCTCCCCTCAATTAACAAATTAAATTCTTGGAGAGATATTGAACAATCCCAGCACACGGCTCGTTCCTCAGAATGCTCTGCTCTCTCATTTGTTGTGGCCTGACGATTATCGGTCGCCATTAACATCATTGCCGTCATCATCACCCAGGAACCATCAGTGGCCCCCCCTCCATTCAGAGACAACGCAGCATGCAGACCTCGTACTTTCCCGTGGGTTAGATAGCGGAATTGCTTTTCTTCTTTTCTTTCGGTCTCGATCCCTTCTGGAGGGAGGTCATTCCGAACCACACACGACAGTATCCGCAGCCACGAAGCGCCACTCCAGACCCCCGTCTCAACGGTCGGGCCATTTCCATTTGGCGCATCTCTTCGATGGGTTTCTATTCTCGAAATTCTCGTACAACCGACAAGACCCTCCTCGCTCCCTAACTCGCAGCCATCGCAATCTAGACAACCCTGTAGACCGGACTGGTGCGAAGTTTTGGACCCCCGAAAAGGATCCCTACAAGTGAATGCGACCGACGGCGTACGTGTGTTGCCTGCAATGTCCCATTTGCGCCAATAAATTCAGAGGGTCGACCGACTACACCAGAACGTCACCGCCCGGCCGAAAGTAATGAACCATAATGGTTATTAATGGCAAAGAGCAAGAGTCTCCCATCTGCGTCCGCTGTACCATGGATCAAGCTCCCCCAGACCCAGCGGATAAGCTGCTCACTTGACTCCCCTTCGCCCCCCCATGAGATACATCATTCGATCCGGGACAGGGACGCTAGAAGCCCGGATTCATCTCAAAGAGTGGTGCGTCTGGTGCTAAACTGACTGGGGTTCCGCTGGTAAGCGAGGCAGGCTGTCTGCATGTCTGCAGTTACACACAGTCCGGGCTGCGGTCGGCCATTGGCCCGTGACAGATCATAGTCTCAGCCCTGGATTCCGAGCATTCGCTCGACTCAGTTGCGGAATCCACTAGATACCGTCTTAGCAGTATCGGTTTGTTACCCCTTCTGCGGTTGTGTGGAGATTGACCGGTAGCAGTCAGATCGGTACTGAGGTAGTATTGTTTCTACTCACGTCACTCCTATTATGACCCGAAAATGGTAAAACCAGGATCGTTCGTCATCAGGACTACTTCCACGTACTCCCCGATGGAGGATGACACCAATCGGTATATGATAGAAGCTGAGGTGGATGTTTCTGCGGGGTAATCCAGGTGGGGAGGTTCCAAAGCTGATTGACGGCGTGGCTGGAGACCAAAAGCCATCCATGACCGCAAACGATCCCTCCCCCTTCTTTTCTTTTTCAGTCCGCCTTTGGCTTTCCTGCTGCACCTATCAGACCAGTAACGTCCTTTGGCTCTGCTTGATGGCTACGCAATAATATCATGATGATGACAATGATGCGCTGGCTGGCGATCCACCCCGTTTCATCTCCAATGCCTCAAAATCTCAAAAATGGCGCCCTGAGGACCCCCCAACCCCTGGACATCGCTACAAGCCAATGACGACCATATATCCCTGGTCGTATTCTCGAATGATTCTATCGCCGTCAGCCAAACATCCAAATCCCATGGGTCCCAGTCTCTTCCAACCCTCAACTGTGAGGATCAACCGTCTGCAGGTGGCGTAGGCACGTCCGGCCTCCGTACATGAAATTCGATGGGAGTTCCTGCACCTCCCACATCCGAGACTGCATTCCACTGTCAATCCTTACCGAAGGGGCCAAGGAGAATGAAAGCAAAGGTGGAACAAGAGTAATGATCGGCTTTTTGTCTGTGGTGGAGAGAACTCCCTCCCCACACTCAGCACACAAATTCCTCCCTGTCTAAAACACTTAGATACAAGCCGACACCCATAAAACCCAAAAATGTACTTGCCTGTGGAGATCATCAAAACATGAACAAAAAGCATGAGAGAGTGTGTACAAAAGTACTACTAACTAACCACGATTCTTCCCTTAAGCTAATCAACCATATCCCCCATCCCCGCACACAAACCCGCATGGACGGACATTGGCCGATCCCACGAGATCATCTGACAGGGGGTTCCCAACCTAAATACGGACAGAGAAGCATGGGAAGAAAAGTCAGTCAGTCAGTCCGTCACTCCAGTAACTAACCTTGCTCACATACCACATTACTCCCAATGTTGAAATGTGTCAAACCAAACCAACAAAGTTAACGTTCAGCCACCTCCGCCTCTAAAACCAAGAATTCCTTCACGAGGTACCTAGTACTTACCCAAACTAGCAAGACACCTGGATTGGAAATCAAAAACAAAGTGAAAGGGGTCCACGGAATCAAAGGACCTGGAACGCTACCACCTCATCATTGATTCGCACGGGGAGAAATATATATCTATTAAAGCTCTCTATTCAAACCTAGGGGAAATCTCCGAGAGCAAGCCTCGACCTACATGTAAAAGACACATACAGGTTTTAAATCTCTATGCATTCTCATCATGGCATGATCTTTCCTATAACATGGAAGCAAGTGGGTGGCCTATCTAGACCTAGACCTACCTAGTATATATATCCAGGAAGGAATTATTTAATGGCATGTCACTACTACCTTGTGATAAATCCCGAAATCTCCAAATTTACTTTCGACACCGAAACACAGGAATCTAGACCCTTCGAGTAACCCCCATATACTTTTCGTAGAGATTCATCCATACCACAGTACCTAGATGGGTAGGTTCTAGTTACCATAGCAGCAGCAGCCATTCACCAAACAACACACTAACCACTCCAACTTTTACCATCCATCCAAAGTATCTACATAGACCAAAACTCCTCCTTGTAGCGAGTACATACAAAATACATACAGACAGACGGACACACCCTAGCGAGATTTGTCCCCCTCCCGCCCCCCCTCCAATAAATATTCCATATCCCAATTCTCCCCATCCCATCCTATCTTCGTTCATGCATTTTACACATGCATACATACGTGCATACATACACGTACACATACACACACCTGTGTACATTTGTATATATGTATGTATGCATGTATGTTTGATTTGCCATCCCCAGCCCCCTACATCATACACATCATCCACCCCTCCTATCACAGCATATACATATACATATACATATACATATACATATACATATACATATAATATAAGCATGGGGGTGGAGAAGACGAAAGAATCATAATAGTATATCTATCCTTGCAAGGGGGCGGGGGTTGCGGGTGGATAGAGTACGACAATCCGATGGTCATAATGTCGGGGTATGGATGGAAATGGAAGGTTCTGGATTTCGTTCTGGTATGGGGGGAATGTATTTTTGGTGTAAGTACTAGGTAGATAAATCAGTAATCAAGGCAAGGTTCAGACTTTTGAGATATACATGTTTTTGTAGAAACTCATAGTTTCCAAAGTCAATCTTAGGATCAAGTTTCGATGGGAGTTAGAAGGCGGTTGGATCATGTCGGAGTTATTTCCACTCTTGTGGTGTGTTTGCATCCGGGGAGGTCAGTGTATCTTACAGAATTTAGAGTAGAGGGTGGAGTTGTTGAAGCATGGTTTCATCATTGGGGGTTGCCTATGCGTTTATGCGATGCATGGGTGGTCCAATTATTTAGAGTGATTCTGGGAGGATCATGTGGAAAATAGCTTCATTGAGTTTACAGGATGCAGGAAATTCCCTCCGCGTCGAATTCTTAATGATATTAACATGAAAGAAGGTTTAATATTAACAATAGTAGACATGAATTTCAGTTCTGAACATAAGCGCACGAAGAATGGTAGGAACGGAGACACTTATTAAGAATTACTTTAATGATAATGACAAATGCAACACGTAACGAACCATTTCAGTCCCAGGATATGATGTCCGACGCGATCTTCTCGGCAAGCATGTCTAAGACTGTCAGCAGCGAATCAGAGGAAAATCTGGAACTATAGGCTGCTTACAGACTACCGATTGAGGATGTCCCGGAGGGAGAATTGGGAACGCACTGGCATCGACCACTCTCAATCCATCAACTCCGAATACTCGTGCCTGGCTGTCAACCACAGCCATCGAGTCGTTGCGAACACCCATCTTGCACGTGCATGAAGCATGGTAGACTGTCATAAGTGTGTCCTTGACCACTTCTAGTATTTCCGAATCAGTCTGCAATTCTTCACCGGGAAAGTACTCTTCCCCGTCAATAATCGGTTCCATCCCCGCGCTATGGAAAATCTCGCGATTTCTTCGATAAATAGCAATAGCCACTTCCTGGTCTGTGTCGGTTGCAAGCCAGTTAGGATTGATTATCGGCAGGTCATCTGTGTCGTCTGAGATGATGGTGACATTGCCGCGAGATGTGGGTGCGACTAATGCTCCAGCGATTGATGCATACTGTGCCCCATCTAGCGGTTGGTGCTTAATAGGATCAGAGAAGTCCCCAAGATAGAGAGCCACTGGGATGTACTTCAAGGGGTTGACCGTTAGCCATGCTCAAAGTTCCCGTGCAGAGAGCGTACCTCTATCTCAGGCCAGCCAGGAGGGAACCAAGATAGATCCCGGATCGTCTCTTCGGAGAAGTGGGACCGCAGTTCAATTGGGACCTTCTCAAAAGCCAAGAAATCAATTCCCTGGGTTGACAGTGGACCACTATGATTTGATAAATACTGGACGATCACTTCAGTCAAATAAAGAAAGTCGGTAGCGATCCTGGTGCTTGTTGGGAGCGCAACTCGGTACGCAGGCCCGAAGAAAACATGATCCCACATGTTTTTCCCTACTCCTGGAAGGTCAACAATAATCTCAATACCATGCTGTTTCAGCTCATTGGCCGGGCCAATTCCAGATACCATTAGGAGCTGAGGGCTCTGGAATGCCCCGGCTGACACGATGACTTCCCGGGTGGCTCGCAATATATATTTCGAACCTCCCGTTCTGACCTCCACTCCGGTAGCTCGCCTCTCTATGTTGAATAGTATCCTCTTTGCCATTGTCTTTTTGTACACCGCAAGAGTCATCAGGCGTGGTATTGGAGAGCTCTTGAAAGCGGCCTCTGAACTACTTCGGATCTTCTTGTGTGGGTCAATAGTCAGAGCACAATACTGAGCGCCCAGTAGTGACCCGCTGTTGAAATCCTGGATCTCGGGAATGCCTACAGACTCCATACCGCGTTTCACCCAGCTCGAAAACGGTACGGCGAACTCAGGGTACGATACTTGCAGAGGCTCGCCCCGTTTATCAAACGCACCCTGGTTGAAAGATGCTGTGGCGTTGCTGTTCCGTACGTCGTTGTTGGGCGGAGTGAAGTTAGCCGTGCGTTGGAAGAAAGGGAGAACTCGGTCGAAAGTATAGCTATCGTCGTTAACGAGCTCCGCCCATTTTTGCATTGCCTCCTTGTTTGGTCTAGCTCCAGTTCATATCAGTCCTGCCCTCCGTGAACTACCCGGCGAGTGGTTTCGAACCTTTGATAGACCATCATGTTGGAGCCTGTCCTGTAGAAGGTCGGAAGAATCAGCGCTGGCCATCTGGAAATGCACCGACGAAAGTGAGAGGAGAAGTGAGCCTACGATCCTCCCAGGCATTTGCCTCTGGGGTAATGCAGGTCGCGATAGTTGGCTCCCGGAACAGCGTAGGCGACAAACCGCCAATCCACGGGTGTCGAGCTGCTGACATCGCTCCCTATTCCTATGATCCCGGCTCCTGGAACCGCAGCTAGGGGATATTTGAACTCGTAGAAGTCTCCCGCCTCAACCAGAGCTACTTTGTACCTGTGTTGTGCTAGACGAGCTGCCAGAGTCAAACCCCCGGCCCCGGCACCGACAACCACATAATCGAAGGAGGCATCTAGCCCCGGAACACCTTGCTCGGCGTCGTCGAGATAATCTCCCGAGGCTCCTAAAGTAGTGGTAGCAAAGGCCAATAGGACAAGTATCCAGGCTGTAAGAGAAGATATCCGACCAAGGCAGGTTTGATGAGAGCAGGCGTTCGGCGGAAGTACGGGCCTTTGAGGCATCCGAGGCATATCCTGATCGTTAGACATAGCGCTGCATCCCACTGAAGCCCACAGAATAAGGATGTTTAAAACCTCAAAAATAAAAGCAATGGACGAGATGACCAGAAAGAACGGCGCAGTACCTTCGGAGGGAATGCAGTTGTATCACAGTGGGGGATCTATTGGTTCCTGCCGGATGAGGAAAGAATATACTACATACTGCTAATAGTTCGTAATGACCTGTTCCTACACCATGCAGTGATATCTGACGACCAATGAACGGTATCGATCAAACCAGGTATAGCATGCTCACGCCTACCAGCATTATGCCTGTTGTTCAAGATGCCGATGGCACCTATACCTGCGAGAACAATGACAGTCAGCACATTCTCAGAGCCAAATATCCAACGAGCTGGTGCGAAGTACGACATAAAGCGCATTGCAAATTGACGCCAAGAGGCAAGTATCTTTGACCCCTTTCTTTCAAGTATTGCAGGTCTTGTTAAACCCGTCGTTGATGATGTTGTGGTGTTCAGACGACTAACCCCCATGGCGACGATCATCACCTATATCACAAGGAATAGTTCGCATCCATGTTGGTTTCCACTTCTTCGCATGAGGACCCTAACTTTTCTTTCGGCTTGCATCCCAGCAGAGAGGGTAAAAGACCCGATGATATGGCGCAGAATGTGAAACCAAACAAAGATGCAATGTATGACAGGATAATGGGAATCGATCTGACAAAAATTAAATCGATTTGCGCAAACGGGACAGCTTTAGAAACTGGAATACTTGACTCCCATTCGGTCCTGCGATCAAGAAATGGGGCAAAGCTTCAATACTCATCTATTGTATCGTTTCCGACAAGTATCAATGAATTCTAAATTGCGTCGAGAAAGCTTGTGGATCATCGTTAACTCAACAGCCGGACCAAAGATCGAGGAAATGCTACACCGTATCTTCGGCTTCGGGCATATTATTCGGCAGGAGTCGAAATGAAGTAGGATAATTTGCTCGGGGCGTTTTAACAACACTTTGTTGAGTACCATTCGTGGCTGGAGCCAAGGAGACAGCGTTGATGGAGTATACGAGGCGCCTCAATTGATCTCACTCGGAAGATAATGGGGGATCCCGGCAATTCAAGGGTTTCGCAGGTTTAGAGAGCCGGTATTGGTCTCATGGCCAGCTCAAAATTGCCTGTGGTCAGTCAGCACTGAAGTTGTTAAAGAGCCCATCCCACAGGGATAACTAGTAAGGGAGGACGCGCTTATATATGGGATGAGGAATTACTTATATATTACATTAATAAACATATACATCCGTACCAAAACCATCAAACTCTAGCCTGAGATCACAATGCCTTCTTTTCACCGGCCACCCGCTCCTGTTCCACCACATACCCGACTGCGCGAGCGAGACCCTCGTACACAGGTACAACGGGTCTATATCCGAGCCGGAACTTGGCCTTGTCGCATGAGTAGTAACGAGTCATACATGAGTAGCGAACCGTTCTTCTAGTTAAACGAGGTGTCTTGCCGAGAAGTCCCAATACCGTCTCTGCAATTCCACCAATAGGGCCCAGAACGCCCTCGGGGAGCTCCCACACCTGGTGAGGCTCCACGACCTTGCCAGTCAGTGCCCAGGCAGCACGTGTCATGTCCCAGAAGTAGACTGGGGAATCGTTCGTGACATTGAACGCTTCGCCGTCAACCCGCTCGTGGTCCAGGGGAGCGCCCTGTCCAGATTCATACCGAGAGTAGGTAGCAAGCAAGCGGTATGCAGCCAAAGTATGAGCGTATGCAATGTTTCCAACGTACGTGAAATCAAACAAGTTGTTGTTCTCGCCTAATTGCATGCGGAGGACGGTCGGGGAGGCTTTGGCTGAGTGTTCCAGGACCTTGAAGGTGAAGGTCGTATCCTTCTCACCATAAATACCAGCCGGGCGAAGGGCACATGTTACCATCGAGGTTGGAGAGGCGCGGTTATACTTCAAGACGAGTTCTTCGGCGTCCGCCTAACAGGGTGAATCCCAGTCAGCACCTGCCATACGAACAATAGGGGTACATAACTCACCTTGGTTTCTGAATAGTACTCTTGTTGCAATGGCCCCCGGATGAGAGGCCACTCTTCGGTGACGTTAATGAGGTCGCTTTGGGTATCGTGCACGACAGAGCTCGAGCTGGTGTATACAAAAGCTTTGCACTTTCCACCCCAGTCACCACGGGCACCGCCCGCAACTTCCACCAAGACTTTAGTTCCGTCAACATTGACCTTACGCAACAAGGGCTTGTTCCCTTCCAAAACGTTGGGCGTAGCGGTGTGGATAACGACGTCGGGCTTGACCGCGCGGAAAACGGCCAACATGGACTCTTCGGACGTGATGTCGCCATCATAATACTCGGCTCCCGGGAGACGGTTGTGGGTCGTTCGCAGGTCGACAACTGCTACTTTCGCGATGCACCGAGGGTATCGATCACCTAGCTTGGGATAAACGAACCTAGGGTCATTCTGGGGCTTGGGAAGAGCAGCACTGGGGTCTGTCTCCGAAGGGAAATTGAGCAATTGATCAACAATGTGCCAACCCACGAACCCGCAGCCACCAACCACTAGGACAGTGCCCAGTTCCATTGTAGGACGTCGAGTAGACATTGTGAAGTCTGACAGTAAGCTGTGATATATATAGAGCTAACTATCCGTGGTCGGTGGTTGGGAAGAGATAATAAACAGGAGAAATTGCGAGGCCTGCGGGTTTGGGGGACGACGATGGTTTCCGCCTCCGGACAGAATCTCCGGGTCAAAGCTCGGACCCCCCGCAAAGAGGCCACACGTGAGTTTCCACTTTATGGAACCGAGATATCAATTTGGTTCTACTTTAATTGTCCAACCATCCAGGAAAAGATCTCATGTCTGATCTGGCTACATATTCGTCTTCTGACGGGGCTGGATTGCAAACTTTGTGGGCGTTGCGTCCACTATCGTACAATTGATCAAGGTTACAGCAAGGAGGCAGATCTGAATGGTTACTACGCACTAATTGAATGGGAACTCTCCTCTTCAATTCTTCTTAGCTGCTACAGCACACCTGAAGCCCTGGTGAATAGACCCTTGCCCTTTTCTGCTGATAAAGCGGCTTGAAGATCTGGGAAAGAATGAATAAAGTAGCAGTGAGGAAGTATAGGCCCGAAATCCAGAACATTGTAGCCAAGATATCTGTCCCATGACACAGCATAGAAACGTTCTAGTTGAGCCCTCTACTAATTTACTAACCTAGGCTGATGTAGGCTCAGACGTGCTATGTTTCACTGTATCCTTTCGTCAATACGACTGTCCGTGAACTCGCCAATGTGGATAGGAACTTACACGGTCCTCTCTACTGATCGTCGCAATTCTCGGTTGTACTTCCTTCGATCTTCCGGTGTTCCCCAAAACAACTTGGTTGCCTCGGGGCAAACTGTGGTTCGTGGGTCATAGGGTGGGTGTTCTTCTTCTAGAGATGCGACAATCCCCTCGATGTGATAGCGCATTTCCTCTGTTCGCCTTGGAACGTAGCATAAAACTCCCTCTTTGGACACACGAATATGAAAGAAAGACGATGCCTCGAGAAACACACGGGGCTGTTCTTCCGGAAATCGCGGACTCAGGTGTATCAGGACCTTGAACATGCCACCATCCAGTTGCGTCATGGGTCGTCCAAAGTACGTGAGCCTCCACATGAATGGGTTCCCCTCATCAAGGTATAGATCGACCGTAATGTTGTTCTGATGCTTGAGGTTTTCAACAATTTGTTCGTACTGTCGTTGCAGACTCGCTGCAATACCCCATTCTTGCTTCTTGGCCAATTGTCCTTCTACAGCCCAACCGTGTGTTTCTCGAAGAATGGCGTCCTTGACCACCGCCATCCGCCGTCTTAACTCCGGATAGTCGAAATGACCATCCATACTATTGTTGCCACCCTCGAAAGGCATTCTCTGGAATTTGGTTTTGCGAGAGTGTTTCTTCTCTGCAGCGACAAGCGATTGCATGTAGGGCTCATAATACCACAAGAAACGCTTTTTGCGAAAATCCGAAAACGGGTCAAAGGAAGACCTCCCATCCTCATAGATGATATTATCATCGCCTTCAGATGTTGGATCAGCTAGCGAGTCCGCATCCCCTTCAAGTGAGATGTTAAGAGATGCCTCAAGAGGCTCAAGGACGGCAAGACGGAGAGTTTCATGGTGTATCTGGAGATCTGGTCAAGAATGGTTTAAACCTAGAAGGATAGCTGGGCCCTTGTTACCTTGGAGACGTAAGCTTCCATGTTCTCTTTATCACTCGAAGATCGTGTGCCTTCATATCCGGGTTCGTTTTCGTAGGGGTTAGACGACATTAAGCTCTGAATCGAGATAAGAAGAGACTCTAAGCACTGCGCAGACGACCATTGCTCCCCACTCTCGCCTCGCCAGGTTCTACAAAGATGCCTGTCAGCCAGGCTCAAGCAGTTGATATGTATAGGAATGTGTATCTGTACCCTAGAATCGATCTACATCATCCCCGCTCGGTTAGTAGGCATTATGGACAACTCCGAGGGGCTCAACTCACAAGCAGACCCGGCCAGATGAATAGATGTTTGGGTTAAAGCGGCTGCGACCACCGTTAGTGGTCAGGGCGCGAACATTCGGAGATGTCGCCGGGTAGTCTGCGAAGCTTAGTCCACTTGTCCACGGATTTAAGAATTGGCACGAGATGATGATAATGTACCTTTTCCGAACTTGATCAAAAACTAGGGTATCATGCTGGAGATCAACACAGAGCACTGTGAAGTTGGCTGATATTATCGAAGAATTGGAAACGAACCTCGAAGAAGCCGAACTGGTAGGGAGTATCTGGAGGGCCGAGAATGAGAGCACGGACACTCCGGATATCAGAATCATCGTAGTATACTGCGAGAGCTAATGCAAATGATCAGAATGCGAAGGCCATAGACCATTGTAAGCCGGTGCTATCCATCAACGGGGATTCGATGGAACCGTTTTCCGATTACTATTAGTAGGGTGTGGAGTACCCACAGAGGTCTGCGCCTTGCTGAATCTGCTTGATTTCCTAAGACCCCGCCAAGGTAAGACCATCCGTTAGCCCAGCGAAGCTTAGAAGAATGCGGTGAGGAATGCTAGCTACCCTGGTAATACGCAGGATCGCCTGGTCAGACATCCTGACGACCGAGAAGGTCCAAAATGGGAGACAGATTGACGGGGGCCCGGGATCACTAGGCTGAGTGTTAAAAAATCAAGGTGCAGTCGACGGGGAAGAGACAGAAGCGTGTTGAAGGAGGGTATGATCAATCAACGTCGTAATGTAGTTGATGGCGGGGAAGCCAGGCAGTGCAGGCTAACTATCAAAGTGAGATCAGTCTGAGTCAATTCCTAACACGGCTCCAGGCACGTAGTAAAAACAGACTGAAGATACCCAAGACTGGCGAAGAGACGTAAATCTGACCTGTACGCAGTACTTCTGGCTAGCGCAAAGGCAAAAGAGAAGGCTGCATGCTCAGGTGCATGTAAAAAACAATACCCCATGCGACGGCTCTACGGAGTACATGCATGAAACTATGTACTGACTTGCGTATTTAATACCTGTCAATGTTCGAGGGCCAATTCACCTGAGTGGATGTTGCAGTTGCGAAACCTCGTTCCAAACCTCTGCGGCAAGCCTTGGATTCTATGACTTGATGGCCAATACTCGACCCATCTGTTAGCAGAGCATCTGGTAAGGCCAAGGTGATAGGTAATAGACCACGATGAAGCAAGCCACTACTAGCTGTCACAACTCTTGGCACAAATGGCTTGTACGAGAGCGACGAGAATGGAGATACACTATTCATTGGAGCTACAGAAAGGACACTTAAGTCAGTAGTCCAGCAAGTTGCATCTTCCATTAGTTCCCTTCACATAGGAGCTACATAGTTACTACTCGTCCGATTTTTGATCGACGGGATACTCCATATTTAGTCGTCAGTCTAGCACAAACTCTTGCCAGGTCAAGATTGGTCAAGGGGACTGAGGCCATGACCCATGGAAACAGCCCCCTGTCTCACCGCCCGCAGAGGTGGAGACACGGATCCGTCCTTCGACGGATGATGTTTCGAGGAGACAAAAATAAACACATCCACTGAAAATAAAATATTTCTCACAACTCCGTACTTACTGAGCCATTGGAGTCGCGACCGACCACTGACAGGACCCTGGGTCTAATGCCCGTTTAGGCAAGGCGGGATGGGATTATGGATGGCTGGTTACCTAGAAAGAAACCCCCCCATTCTTTTCTCTGACTAGCCGACTCACTTTCTTCTACTGGACTATCCCAACCCCTCCTAATCTCGTAACCCACCGCGTACAAGCCCCTCAATATCATTACAGTCAGATCCTCGATTGGCTTGTGACGTTGGGCGTGTTGTTCAAGGCTCCTGAATTTTCTGCTGCGCTGATCCTTTCAACTGCCCCTTACATCTCATCTTTTCTGGATCGACAGTGCTTGCCATGATGAAGATTCTGATGCCACCCCGACGGAGTATTTTGGAGTACAGTACTGAGTATCAAGCCCAATGAGGAGTAGCTACCACCCCCGCTGCCAACCCAACCTTTCAAGAATTTCCATGTACAACTGGGAAGGTGGTACACCAGCAGGATTGGGAATGCTTCAGGAATGCAAATCCGCAACACGAGACCCATGGGTATCAAGCCGCAATCTTGCTGACGCCTATTTTCGGTAAGAAACATGATATCGCAAGCAATGAACGACGCCTTGTTCCCTTGAGGATTTATACTATGCGAAAAACAGAAGCATGAACTGCTAGGAATCGCAAGTGAGGTCGGGGTAGTAGACACTTCGGATAAATTTCGCGTCAGCCGTATGGGATTTGATTCAGAGACATTTCTCTCAGCGTTGGAGAAAGGCTTCTTGGCTTCCTGTCCATTATCAAAGCGAGAACTATCCACATTGGATGCCTTTGTCAGGGTAAACGGAGCATTTGTAAAAGCGTGAGACGCATTCGCTAAGGAGTTCTAATTCAATACCACCATGAGTGTGAGCTATAATTAAGATGCCAGCTCTAAGATCCGCAGTAAGTATGGTTGGTTACCCTTCATCGCTTCAGAGATTTCTCCGCCCAGTGCGTTGGTGGATAATCGATGAAAAGAAATATGGCGCTGTACATCTTTACCTGTTATGTCTAGCATATGGAGCGACTGCTGTTCGCTAAGAAAGGGAGGAATAAGGAGCTAATTCTCCATGCACACTTGGTAAAGCAGCGTATGCTAGATTGGTGTGGATGTGTTTGCTAGAAATAACCATAGTAGCGTAAGGCTTCTGTATAATAGCGAGCGGTCGGGCATTCGCCCGCTTCCCCTAGAGTTAGCATTGCCTGATTAGATAGTAGTTAGTGGTTTTAGCCCGTGATGAATAAGGGGAAGAAGCAGAAAAGGATGCGGGGAATGATCCAACGACCCAAAAGCCGCGTGGGAAAGACGAGGTTCGCCCAAATAGAAGCGCGTGGTGGGAGAGGTATGCGCAAAAGGGACCCCCCCAGGGATGTCTCAGAAGGGGGGGGAGGGGGGTTCGACTCTGTTCATCCTTGAGAGAAGAGCATGCACAACAGCGTACATGCCGTTCACCTGCCATCACTACCCACTATGGCAGTCGGCATGATCCTGAGGTCTCCACATCCCTGGAAATTACAGGGTCTGTTTCTGCCAGCACCTCAGGTATACTGCCGAGTACCTTGTCTTCCTACATTAATTACCACGATCAAGAGGGTAGTCTAAGTAGTTGATGTGCGGAGCGTTTTGTCCGTTTGATAGTATAATAACCACCTCATGTAGCTTATAGAAGATAAACTTTGACATGAAACAACCTCTTCCATCCGGCCACTAAACTTGGGGTACTTTGGGCCTCCCCCTAACCTCCATGTTGGCTGTTGTGAACTCTGGAACGGTTACCCTGTCTGGTAATACACCCACAAGTGAAGGAGCCATGGAAGCGCCTTCTCTGGCGGTGTGCCAGGCGGTGACCCCTTTCACGTGATGGTCTCTAGCGGGCAACCAGCAACATGAAGCATAGGGGGGCAGAGCGACAACTGCCAGCAGCACACTCACTCTTCCCAAAACACGCGATTTCCTGCCCTCGCTTTCACTCCCTCGAGCTGGCATTCTAGACTCGACCCGAACCTACTTCCCCTGCTCTACTTTGCCGGCCCGTCTCCCTCAACCTCGGATTCAGGCCGTCCACCAAAAGTCTCTCTGGAAGGGATTAGGAATGGTTGTGATTCCAGACAGCGCACTCCGCCGCCTGTTGGTCTCACTTTGAGCTCCAACCCTTCCCCATTCCGCTTCCCTCGACGCGGGCGGTTGCGCTTTTGGAGGCATCTCTCCCCAAATCGGTTTCAAAATCACCTGCTACTTTGAAGCGATTTTATGGTTATACTTTTATCACGCGCCCCGACACCTTTGATCGATATTCCCCGCAGGTTTCATCTACATGGCGTGAGGTGAGTTGCTACGGGAAAGCCGTCAATTCTCCTGGACAACCCCGCGCGAACGAATCCCGGAAGCTTGCCCCCTATGCTAACATTGCACACTCAGCAGAAGGCAAGTCCTTTAGTTAGACGCGCGACATTGACAACTCGCCCCTTTGTTTCTCCAATTCCGCACTAGATTCTCCTTTCCCCCTCCAGCGTCTTCTACAACTCGGCCCTACCTCGCCTTGTTGGCTCCGATATCATCTACACTCTCGAGTATCGTCCATACAACCCGTCGAGCCAGGTCCTACTCCCTTAGATACCTAGCGGAAAGGCATAGTTTCCCACGGACATGCCTCCCGGCGACGTTCCTTTGCCGGACAGCCTCGTGCCGGGCAACGGGGCTGTCCGCCCGAAACTCAACACTAGCGGCTATGGATCTGGTAGCTATCAATCGCAAACGCCTACGTCTCCCGCAGATAGCAATATTATCTTTGACTCGCCTCGTACGAGGACGGGAGGGTGGAACGGCTCCACGAACAGCCCTGTTGAGGGGCCACAAGGCTCTGATAATCGTATGAGCCGGCGGCTGGAGTCTGGTCACCCGGGCCCCAGAGATCCGTCAACTCCCCGGGATCGCAATGGCTATTGGGACCGATCCACGCCACGAGAGAGATCCCGTCCGAATGGTCGGCCACCGACAAAATCTCCAGGAAGCTCGTCTCGGATCTGCAAGAAGTGCGGCGAACCACTGACTGGCCAGTTCGTACGGGCTTTGCAAGCAACATATCATCTCGAGTGTTTCAAGTGCGAGGTGTGTACACAGGCTTACGGAAACACTCGGATTTCAGCTAACTCTGTTGAACATAGGACTGCGGCCAAATCGTGGCATCGAAATTCTTCCCTGTTGATGCCGAAGACGGTAGTGGTCAATACCCCTTATGTGAAACGGACTACTTTCGGCGATTAGATCTTCTATGCCATGAATGTGGTGGTGCCCTGCGTGGGTCGTATATTACGGCCCTGGAACGCAAGTATCACATTGAACACTTCACCTGTTCTGTTTGTCCCACTGTTTTTGGTGCACAAGACTCATACTACGAGCATGAAGGGAAAGTTTATTGTCATTTTCACTATTCCACACAGTTTGCACAACGATGCCATGGTTGCCATACAGCAATCCTGAAACAATTCGTGGAGATCTTCCGCAACGGACAGAATCAGCATTGGCACCCTGAGTGCTACATGATTCACAAGTTCTGGAATGTCCGTTTGGCCCCGACCGGCCAGCCTCTTGAAACCCCGGAAGTCGAGACGGACGCGACGGATGAGGAGCGCAATAGGGTGCGTGAAGAGGAGGACATAATGGAAGAAAAGGTGTATAAAATATGGAGCATCCTATCCAGCTTCGAGGAATCATCCGCAGCCTGCATTTCAGATATGCTCCTTCATGTTAGCAATGGCACATATCTGGATGGTGTCCTTGTCGCCAAGAGGTTCATTGGCCATGTTGATATTCTGTTCTCGGCTATCGATCAGCTTGCGGGACATATCAAGGAACAGGGCATGAAAGGTAGGTTGCAACAACTGATCTTTGACTTCTACTAGGATTATTAAAAACTAACAATGTTGACTCTCCAGACCTGGCATATGGACGTGAAGCAAAGCTTCTGTGCAAGAAAATTGTTGCGTTCTTCGCACTACTCTCGAAAACCCAGGAAACTGGTGTCCGCAAACTCGGCGTCACTCAGGAGCTCCTGTCTTTGGTCACCGGCCTTGCGCATTACCTGAAGTTGCTAATCCGCATTGGCTTGCAAGGAGCCCTCAAGCTTGAGAGAGAGCAGCAAGCTTCTCAAGGCCTTCATCATTTCCTAGACCATTTGGGAGACTTGGAGACACTCAGGCCACCTGAAGAAGAGACGCTTGCTGATCTAATGACCGGTGTCGACACACTGGCTGATCAACTTTCCGATTGTTGTGCGGCCTGCAAAGAGCCTATCGATGACGAATGTGTCATGCTGGGTGATAGCAGGTGGCATATAAAGCCACCTCATCTCACCTGTGCGTCATGCCAGAAGGAGTTGTCCCATACTCTCCAGGATGCCCTGTGGAATCCCAAGGAGAAGCAGTCCTTCTGTAGCGATTGCGGTTCTCAGAAAGGACTTATGCACGACGTACAAGGGGGTTTTACACATATCACGAAACTCCAGCAATTTGTCTTTCTCCTCAAGGTCGCTCTTGCGCGACTTCTTGCTGTTCTCAGAGCGGGCGGAAGTCTCGGTTCTGGTATGTCATCATGATTTTCATATTTTCTCTTCCTCATTATAGCATCATCTCTAACCTCTTCTGACTCATGTTCTAGGCGACGCTTCCCCCCCACAAGATGGCAACGAAAGTGGTCGCATCCCTCCTGGCGGCGAAATGCGCCGATCTGCCACAAGATCCAAATCGTACGCAAACGCTACTAGGAGCCCTCAAGAGGGGTCTTCACTTGAACAAACTGTCGGCGAAATGCGGCGTCTACGATCCATCCGGAATGAGCGTACCCTCTCAACTACTTACAAGAAGGCCCGGGCGTCTCGCATTATCGACGGCCCCGAAGGCCGTAGCGTACGACCTGGTTCATCGGGCGGCGACGGATCAGACCCACGGGGTCATGGCTTCCAGATTGTAGAGGAAAGAGATGCCAACGGGGAAACGGTCACCGAGCTGACATTTGGCAACCAGGATGCATTGACATTGGATGACATACCCAGAATTGTTGCTGCCGAGCAAGCTAAAGAGCAGCGTCCCAACGCCTACAAGCACGCCGGGACCAAGTTGGTTGGAACCACTGAACCACTTCCCAAATACAATCATGGCCATCAGCGTGGCGTATCCGGAGCAGGTCTTGACCAGCACATTATCGAACAAGGTGGCAGGACAAAGAAGTATTTCTCTGAGCTTTCTGCTTTGGAATACTTTATTGTGCGGCACGTTGCTGTCTTGTCCATGGAGCCTTTGTTGAGTGAATATTTCACGCTAGAGGAATTACTCTCCTTGATCGAATCACGAAAGCCTACCATATGGAATATCTTTGGCCGCGCCTTCAACAAAGAAGGCAAGAAGGTTGGAAAGAAGAAAGGCGTGTTCGGGGTAAACCTGGATTTCCTTGTTGAAAGAGAGGGCACTGAATCTAGTCATGGTGTGGGTCCAGGACAACTTCGTATTCCAGCCTTGGTTGATGACGCTGTATCCGCCATGCGCCAAATGGATATGTCCGTGGAGGGTGTTTTCCGAAAGAACGGCAATATCAGGCGCCTGAAAGACATCTCTGAAATGATCGACAACAAATATGAACAGGTGGACATGACGAAGGAGAATCCTGTCCAGATTGCCGCGCTGTTGAAGAAGTTTCTCCGCGAGATGCCCGATCCTCTCCTTACATTCAAGCTCCATCGTCTGTTTGTTGTTTCACAAAGTAAGTGACTGACGGCCCTGGTTGACATTATAACATTGTTTACTTACCATTATACCACAGAATTACCCGACCCTGAGAAGCAAAAACGTGTATTGCATCTTACATGCTGCCTTCTTCCCAAGGCTCATCGGGATACTATGGAAGTACTTTTTGCCTTCCTTAACTGGACGTCATCTTTCTCGCACGTTGATGAGGAGTCCGGTAGTAAGATGGACATACACAACCTCGCGACAGTAATGACACCCAATATTCTCTACCCCAATGCGAAAAATAGCACGGTGGATGAGAGTTTCCTGGCAATCGAAGCCGTTAATTGCCTGATTACATACAATGATACAATGTGCGAGGTATGTTTCTCTCCGATATTGACCAGTGTTTTCATATACTCATGCTTTTGGTTAGATACCCGAGGATCTGCAGTCGGTCCTTAGCGACACAACATTCTTCAAGGAAAACACCGAAGTCACAACTAAGGAAATACTTAGACGCTACGGCGATATCGCGCGCGGAAGCTTCTCCCCCAAGGCGAGCAATGGTGGCGAAACCGTTACAATTACGAATTCGAACCGCGCTGCCAATATCCCTACTTCTGCCCGTATCGAGACAGATCCCTCCCAAGACACGGCATGGCAGATGCAAAGCTCAGTTCGCCATGTTCAAAGCCCTGGTGGGCATCAGCATTCGACCAGTGGTACTCCACAAGCTGGTACAGAACTGGCCCCTACAGCTTCCAATGACTATCGCGAAAGAAGCACCAGTAATGGCAGTCAGCAGAACCCTATGCAAGCCGAAGGACAGTCTCAGCCAATGCCATACAGGGCTCGTCCAGGAGCTGGGCCCATGGGGGTTGCTGGCTAAGTTTTTTGCCAGTTGTGCTCTTGACGACGCCAACCCGTCCGTTCCTTCTCTGCATAGTTTCGAAGACATTTACCAATGCATTACCCGCCTCTATATCCTAGTGATCGCTCTTGGCGTATTCTTGGACCGTTCAGCGTTCTTTCGATTTAACAAGGTTGGATGGAGTTTGTTCGCCTTTTGAAATGAGATGATTTCCAGGGTTTAGTTAGATGATCGGCTGACAGCTTCTCCTGATGGATCGAGGCTTTTCTAATTGCTTTCTCTTGCGCACTGACTGCGTGGGGTGCGTTTCATTTGGTTGTGAGTCTCGACATGCTTCACTCACTGCCCCCTATAAATTGGATTCCAACCGCGCGCAAATGGCCACAGGAGCCTCTGCCCGTTCGGGTTGGCAATTTCTGGGATCTGGATGTTGTTTTCGATTCCTATTTTCCTGGCATTCCACCTGCATTAACAGTTGAGACCCAGCGTGGGCATTTTCTCCTGGCATCTTGCTTTTTTTTGCCCTTTGTTGTTCCTTACATCACTTGCGTCTTCCTGGCGTTGCGCCCCCCCTTAACCTACTACCGATCGAGATGTGAGACTATCGAGATCCTCTGTTTGCCCTTGATTTCATTTGTCAGCCAGTCTGATGACTGCAAAGATACCTGTGCTGAGTCATATGTTCAGTTCGTTTCATTTTTTCCCTTATACTCTTCTTGCTTCCTTTCTTCTAACCCCCTATTTACATTCTACCCATACGACTTGATTCTTTTTCTTTTCTTTTTCTGATATCCCGAATTGTTCGTGACTGGTTCTATCACATCCATGTCTCCATGCGATGCTGTTTCCTCGAGAACAGGAGGTGTAATTTACATACAATTGTGAAAGGAATGCCATAGTGCCAACTCTGTTGAAGTGCGCAAAGTTGTGTGCTGCTCGCTTGCTCCTCGTCAGCGTCCATGCTTCAAGAACCAGAAAGAAAACCTCTATCCCGAAAAGTGACAAGAGTAGAGCATGCTTGCCCAGTAGTTACTATTGTTGGTCTTCCATTCGTGCTAGCTAACCTTCAACCATGATCATCATCGCATACGCGTAGTACCCATTAATGGCATCTATCTAATTGAAGACGTTACCCGCAATTACTCCTAAGTCTATCTCTCATGTTTTGGTGATGAAGAAGAGTAGTACTGTTACGATAGCCCGAGAAAGCGCTCTGCCCTGCCTATGCAAGTGCCTGCGATACGAGTCAAGCCAGTGGAGAGATGTAAAGTGTCGAAGATTTGAAAGAAAGCCACTTGTAATCGGAAATAATCAATAAGCGGCAGTATCAAGAGAAGCAAAATCAGAAAGCCAATATGGTCACAAAAGGACCTGATTGGAAAAAGGACAGGACAGAACTCCATTTGTACACCGGTTATCCTTCCATATTATAATCCCGCCCAGAGATAATACACCCCTTTTTACTCCATGTCCCTGCAGATAAGCCAATGATTGAAACGAAACATGCTAATTCAAAAGGGTTAATTTGAGTTGGGAATACAGCACTTATGCGCGTTTCCGAAGGACTCTACGAGCCGCAGTTGGAGCTTCACCACCGGCAGGAGTGGGAGCCCTCTTGCTGGTGGCCGAAGTTGTGTTTCTCTTCGCGGTGGCCGAAGTTGCTTGGCTCCGGGCGACTGTTGTCTTCTTCGCGGTCGCGCTTGAAGTCGATGCTGTCGTTGCCTTCCGGGCACCGGCACCTGTCCTTGTTGGCTTGGCAACGGTTGTTCCGGAGGATGCGGACGATGACACACTGCCTCTGCGTTCGAGCTGGCGAGTCGCGGGTCTTGGCAGTGGTGAGCGCGTAGTCTTGCTAGTGGCTGTGGCGGCTCGGCTGGCGGGTCTCTTAGCCTGTGATGGGGGGCGGTTGTCCTTAATCGAGGTAGAGGTATTTTTGACTGGCCTAATGCGAGCGTTGTCTGCCAGTGCAGGAATGCTAGCTGATGTTGATTTGAGTGGGCTGGTGGGTTTCAGAGGCGACATGGGTCTTGCAAGGTAGGAAGAGTTCGTTGGCTTCTCGGGTGAGGCGCGTAACGGCGAGTGCGGATATGTTCTGGAATTGGACGTCTTGGGAGATAGGATTCTGTAGTCTGCACCCCTCATCTCTTGGGACACAACACGCGAAGTACCAGCAGCGGCACCAGGTCCACGTCTCTTTGGGTTCTTGAGGACATCGAGCTGTTCGCCAGCTGCAGGGGCGTTTTCCTTGTCGGAATAGATTTCTCCGTGGCTGGATGCTCGAGTCAGCGCTGTTCAACGATACATGCACGTATAAGTTGAAGGCACTCATGCCGTACCTTTGCTTCTTGACTCTGCGGGCGCTAGGGCTCGCAGCAGAGGCCTTGCGCACATTGGGGCTCACAGAAACGGTTCTGAAACTCCTTGACGCTTTGGCCGGGCTGAGAAGTTTCCGTGGAGAGGGATTCGCCTGTTGGGCCCGAAGAGAGGCCATGTGTTTCTCCAGCAGCTCGCCCATTGTCGCCTTGCGAAGGGCAACAGGAATCCGATTGACACGTCTTTCAATCCGTGCCCGAAGATCGTTCGCCTGGAGGGCATACTGTGCGCGAAGTTTGCGGGCGCGCTCGGTAACTATGGCTTGGTTAGTGGATTGCCAGGTAAGCGAGGTATCAAGAGAGCGCACGTTCGAGCTGCAGGTTGTCAATCAGGGCTTGCTTTTGTCTGCGGGTAATACGAAGCTTCTTCCGAGGAGGGCTGTTCGTAGGTGTCCTTGCTTCGTCATTGTGGGACGCGTCTTCGGGAGACTTGCGTTTAGCAGAGAGTGAAGTCATTGGGCGCAATCGTGAGTAGCCGTATGGGTGGTGGATAAGAGCGATAGAGGAAGTGATAGGTGAGCTGTATTGCGTAGAATGTGTTGTGTGGACGAATTGGGGACGGAAGGGATGGAAGTCGAAAGACGGAGGGGAGCGCGTTGGAGCGAGTTCTGGAGGAAAGCGGATGGCGGAGAGGATAAACAAGCGCTGACTTAATTCGTGGTTAGCTCCGATCGGGACGGTGTGACATCTGCGTCCTCCTCAGCAGCAGCTCCATCATCATCCCTCCTCCGCCAACCTCCATCATCCATTCTCCCCCATCTCCTGCCTTGCTCCCACGCTCTGAACATATAACTCTCAGGAACTTTTTCTCCTTTCCAAATCTGATTGATTATACCTATACGTTTCTATCATCAACCCCGCCAGTCTCCTTCCAAGATGCCGCTCGAAGCTACCATGATCATGTCCGTTTAGCCACCTTCATCCCAAGCTCTGTGCGCACCTACTAACGCCATCTACAGTGTCGACAATAGCGAAAGCAGCAGAAATGGAGATTATACGTAAGTTAACTGTTCTAAATCGCCCAGAATCGACCGTCTGGTTCCGCCTCTAACAGCTGCCAGCTCGACACGATGGCAAGCTCAGATCGACGCCGTGAGCGTCATTCACACCACTAAGATGCGCGTGCACCCTCAGTCTGCTGTCGGTCTTATGAGCATGGGCGGAAAAGGTCCCGAGGTCCTTTCGACATTTACTTCCGACTTTGGTGGTATCCTGGCCGGTCTGCATCGCACGAAGATCCATGGCACTGCCCACCTTAGCTCCAGCATACAAGTGGCCGGTGTATGTTCAAACGACTCCATCATCTCTTCAGATAGATACTGTACGGGATTGATTGCATTGCTAACCTGATGATTGGCGCAGCTTGCCCTCAAACACCGCTCCGAGAAGTCCCAGAGACAGCGCATCATCGTGTTCTCCTGCTCTCCCATCGAAGAAGACGAGAAGACATTAGTGAAGCTGGCCAAGAAGATGAAGAAGAACAACGTGTCCATCGATGTAATTGCCTTTGGAGATCTGGAATCCGATCAGACCAAGAAACTAGAGGCCTTCGTCGAGAACGTCAAGGGTGGTGACGGCTCTAACCTCGCCATCATTCCCCCGGGCCCCAACTTGCTGAGTGAGGAGCTTCAGGTTACTCCCATTCTGGGCGGGGACAGCTCCGGTGCCGATGGTGCAGGTCCTGAAGGCGGCGATGGTGCCTTTGGGTTCGAGGATGCGGCTGAGAACGACCCCGAACTGGCATTCGCCCTCCGTCTATCTTTGGAAGAGGAGAAGAACCGGCAAGAGAAGGAAAAGCGCGACCGGGAGGAGCAAGAGCGCAAAGCCAACCTGGACAACATTCCCGAGGAGGGCTCCAGTGGGAGCAAAGACAAGAAAGAGGATGGTGACAAGATGGACACTGCTTAATGTGGAGACCAGAACAACCTCCTGGATGATTTGATGCATACCCGGCGTTTTTAAATGTACTTGCGTTTTCTTGCTGTAATTGTAGAAAGCGGCTGGTTCCCCAGCAACACGCTTTTGAAACAGATGCGATCTAATATGCAGATCTATCGCCATCGTAAACTTGTTGTTTCATGATACAAACTATGACGCCCAGATATAAACAAGTCCATGCATGCAACCGCAGAAAAGGAGAAGCAAAAGAAACGAAAAGAAAAGTTATAAAAACAAAGAAGATATCTATCACAACCCCACCAGCACGTTTAACCTCCCCGAAACAAACCAACCCATCAATCAAGTCCTCCCCCTCAACCAACCCTGCAAATTCCGATCAAACGCCTCACACCGAACCGGCATCTCTAACTGATAAAACGGATTCTTCATAACAAAGTCCGCATACAGCTCATATATCTTCTTCATAACGACATCGATATTCGCCATCAGCGGATCCGTAAACAGTAGGAACTTGGTGCCCGTTAACGTCTGAAAGCACGTTAATCGGAACTTGTCCGTTTCTAGGCACTCGAGACCGGTCGCCGGTACACCCGGGTTCGGGTACGAGTATGAGGCTGTAGAAGAGGTAGGGGTTGATGATGTGGCGGAGGGAGAAACGACATTACTGGGGGAGGGTGTGGTCGCGGTGGTGGGTGTTGTTGCAAGTGCTGCGGCGGGGGCAAGGGGGAGCTTGGGGGTAATAGAGCGGGTGATAGCGTGGACACTGAGCAATGAATAAGGTGGTTAGTATGTGAGACTTAGGAATTGATGTATTAGGGGAGAGATAGGGAGCTGAGTGCGTACCCGTGAAACGTGCCCGCCAGGACGAGGTAGTCGTTTGTCGAGAGTTTGCGCAGTCCTGGCTGGAATTCGCGCTGGTAGACTAGCCCACCGGCTTTATTGATTATTATGAGGGAGAATACGGCCCTATATGGGGATTGTTAGGTGTGCATTTTGCTAAAGGAAGTTCGGTTGCGACGTACATTGCGGAGGAGGGGGTTGGTGATGGTGATTAAAGGTCGGAGTCGGACAGTATTGTTGTCCTTTTTGAGCTGGGATTCAGGTTGTTGGGGAGTCCAGCATCACTTGAATTCGCTTGTCGTTGATAGATATGGTGACTGTAAAGGGAGATTGTTCGCGTGTTTGCGCATTCACATCGTAATTGTTGTTGGTGTCATCATAGCATGGGCGTCTTTGCCGGAGACATTGCGGAGTGCGCCGCTGTTGGTTGGGTGTCTATACTGCACCCAGCTGTTCGGGGTGGTTTTGTCTTCACCGCCCTGGAGTACGGGGTGATAGCCAATGGTGGGTTTAATATCCATAGATTAATCTCTACTTTTAGATGGCAGTAATGGTTTCGCAGCTAAACAGGTTGAAAAGACGTTCTGGATTTCGATGCCCATATTTATGGTTTTTTGAGTATTGTGCCGGTAGAGGCTGACTTTACTTCTACTTCCATAATCCACAGTATATACCAAAAATACCAAAAAATTCAAGTTCAAAGATCAACCTGCTATTTCAAGGAATGATATCAAGCTTCGAAAACAACGCAGCATACAAAAACTGTCATACAATGAATCTTAGAGTCCGTTAACATCATATCCAATATTTCATCCTCTCTCCAGAGTCAGACTAAGACCCCTCAAGGAGCCGCCACAACAGTAGACACCTCCACTATATTCTGCACAATCCAATCCGTCAAGATCAGCCAACATCCACAACCCAAGCAAAGTAACAACACAAGACATGGATCAAACTTACCGGTCTCCTCTCAACAATATGCTCCGACTGCACCGACTTCGTCACATACTTCACGGACCCCTCACCCCCACGGCCCCCAGCCCTCAAATACTCCAAATAATCCGGTGCCCCCGGAATATCAGTATTATCAGCAATAACACTCGACCCGACCCTAAAGAGGCCCAGATCCTCACACAGCTTCAGATCACACAGATAAAACTTCTCCCAATGGTCAAAGAAAGCCATATCGACTCCTCCCTTCACAATCTTCCCTTCCTCAACCAACTTCGCCAATGACTCCGACGCAGGCCCCACCATCACATGCACGATGTCCTCAACGCCCGCCACGCGGATCAAATCCCTCGCTACGTCGGCCACCGTCTCGCTGACCTCGAATGTGTAGATGTGCAGACCCTCGGCGAAGGGACCGTGCAGGTCGCGGAGAATGGCGGCCCATGCGATGGCGGAGCACCCGATGTAGGTGCCGAATTCGATGACCACCTTTGGTGGGGTTTCCATGGATGTGAGGGCTTCTTTGGCGACGTTGAGCTTGGCTTGTTTGAAGTTCATGAGACGCGCTGTGCGGCTGTAGAGGTCCAGGGCCTGGTAGACGGCCCAGGGGTTGTTGGTTAGGGCATCGCTGGGTTGAGAGAGGATGTATTCCCGGGCTGATTGGGCGTTGGTTTGGAGAATCTGATGTAGATGGGTATTAGTTTTGGTAGGTTGTTCGAAGGATTGAGGCTGGTTTCACTTGTTGTTGGGGACTTACGGTGTCTTGTGAGGCCATTGCTGTGTTAAAGGAAGTGGGATGTTGTAGTAGTAGATGATTGTAAGGTTCTGTGAGGGGTATTTCTGGTCGTAGTATAAAGATAGATGTAGCTGTTTGGGGTAGTAGATGTTCAAGTGATACAATTATGTCTGTTGGTCTTGAGCAATCTGGTGAACAGGTGCCGGCAGTCGGTATTTATACCATAATGCTGCTACGTTCAATGTAGAGAACCACTACTATTAGTAGGATTGAGTCCACTTTACCATCTCTCCATCGCTGCGCCACTACTTCTCTGATTTTATCTCCGATTGTATCATCGCCTCGGAGGGATTCAGGACATTTGTGGATACCATCGGTCAATAGATATAGCCATAGGGCTGGCTGATCGGCTTGGACGCCTCAGGCCGAGAATTTGTTGAGACAAAGCCCAATCTTTATGTGGTATTTAGAGCCGGGTATTCGGTCTTAAATGCCATTTATGAATTGGGACGCCGAGTGGCTTAACGCCGAGGTGGGCCATCAGCCCCGCCAGCAGTTAAGGATTTAACCGCTACAAACATTTGGCTTGACATGGATATGGGTCATTCAGTGTATGTGCTGTTCGGATGATATCATATCTGAATGCTATTCCCTAGTTTATTGTTTTGCCTGTCTTTGTAGTATTCGCGCCGGGAGCGCGGGTAAGAGTCCGCATCATCGATTTCACGATGCTCATAGTTTCATGTCCGCGGAGCTGACTTTGGGGAACTGAATCAGTCATATTCAACGTGAAGCAGGTTGTGCCATGATCAAGAGGCTTCCGGAGGGTTTGTGAGTCCATCCTCATTATACTCATATCTTGATTCCAAGTCCTGGGTGACATGATCAGCATACGGACAGACAAAATGAAGAAAATAAACTCACCCAATACTTATTGAACCCAACACCTTCGCAAACATCAGAATATCCAAGTATCATGGGCGGCGCTCCACTCATTAGACTGCGCTTTAGTCCATCGAGGGCTTCACGAACGCTCTTCAGCCTTGCAGCTACCAGCGTCCAGGGGTATGCGACAGCTGCAAACCCCAGCTCTGCCAGCTCCTTTGCAGACAAATTCTCCGACTTTCCACCCTCAATTATATTAGCAAGCAAAGGGATATCCAGTTCCTCGGCGCACTTCCTCATAGCTTCCCTATCAGGTAATGCCTCAACAAACACGCCATCTGCTCCTATGCGTTTGAACTCTTTCGCCCGAGTCATTGCCTCGTCCCACCCGTGGATCAATGAATCCGTCCTTGCCAAGATGAATATATCCCGTCCCTGATTACGCGCATCCACAGCAGCCTGTACCCTAGCATAGGCTTCGCCGCGAGAGACAACCGATTTACCCTTTGTATGGCCGCATCCTGTACACGGATTTCGTTAGACTTGGCCCAGTTTATTGTGAACACGGATCCCCAAAGAACCAATACATACTCTTCGGCCATGTCTGATCCTCAATCATCACACCCGCTGCACCCGCCGCAGCAAAACACTCCACGGTGCGTCGCACGTTCATAGGACTCCCGTACCCGGTATCTCCATCCACCATGATAGGAATACTCGTCACACGAACAATTTCCTGGATGCGGGCGGACATTTCTCCCATGGCAATATACCCGGTATCCGGAAGACCATGGGAGGCTGCCACCGCGAATCCGGAAATGAAAATCATAGGGAAGCCAGCTTCCTCTATCAGTCGCGCAGAAAGGCCGTCATAGCCGCATGGGTGGGCTATTATCTTGGCAGGGTCTCGGTGAGCTTCTAGCCACATTGTACGTAGACGAGAGGTCTGTGTAGACGGGATACTACCGCGGACATTCTTGAGTGTCAATGTGGTGGTATCATTGTGCGTTTCGATGTGGTTAGAGGTGTCGAATTGGAATGGGTATGGAGTGGGGTTTTGCGAAGCCATGTTGGAGTAGAAATCGAATTAGGCAGATTGGAAGGTCTTCAGGTTATATTTAGTGTCGGAAGAGATAATCTTCACGGATAGTATGATATGCATTTACTGCAGAATGTTGGTCAAGTGGTGCTCGAGTAGTAATGCGTAATTAGATAGTCGGGAAGTCCTGCGAAACTGGAACCCCGCGTTGACCTTGAAATCCCCGCACGCGTCATAGCCTACCGCCGGAGCAATTGATGGCTGGTTCTTGACAACAGCCAACGAACACAAGGGAAATAGTACCTTTCTATCCACCTCATGCATATAGCAGCAACGGCACGGATTTGGACTGTCACAGATGGAATCTCCGTGGAAGTATTGTTCTGCGTGGCACGAATACGCTCTTGCAGTTTACTAGTGACACTCTTGTCTCAGCCTATTGTCGAAAAGCAGAATAACCAGGGTCTGACCGGCATTGATGTGCTAACTACAATACCGCGATAATGAAGCTTCTGTAACTACTGGTGTCTAGGCAACAATTCGATCCTATCTCTTTTCGGTACAACTATCTGCTACCCTGGAAGAAGATTTCTAAGCCCTGTTGGTTCCAACTGCATATTCGGTGGCCGCCAGAAAAATATTGGCCACTGCTGCGCCCCAGAATAGCAATCAGAAAGATCAGCGCTGTTGTCGACACGAACCTATTAATCTGTGACATGACAAGGCCAAGGATCCCCGTTGATGGCCAGCGACTATCACTGCACTACTCGATACCCGGTCCAGAGAAGTCCCGGGCGTCTAAACAAAATAAGACCACGGAGTATACACCCAGCGAGGACCAGAAATAGAAACCGAACAACGAAAGAAGAGGGTACCCCTTACAGAAGAAGGATGAAGCGCGCGCGTCAGTCTGGACAACTGTTTACGTACTGCGAGCCAACCCGGATACAATTCAACCACATGGCACCCGAATTCCAGAACCCTGTTCAGCTGTCATCAAAACAAGAAAAACGAAAGGAAAGCAAGCAAAACCCACGCGCGACTCAAGATGCAGTACAACCTGATTACATACACTAGTCTAATGCTAGAATGGTCCCCGTTAATTCCAACCTACATATTACAACTGAACACAGTCAATGGATGCTCCCATCCAGTCCAGATGAAGGTGCATGCAGCTGACCCGCCGATCTGTATGCGAACTAAAATCTCACCCACCCCAGCCAGTCCCAGCTGAATTCTGATACACTAGTCTAGCTCGGCCGGCAGGCGGGTAGGTTCTGGGCGGCCGATACATACGTAGTAGACGCACAGAGGGAGGTACACTCAGATACGTATGTGTTCGTAACTGGACATGTGTCTGCCGATCAATCTCGGTGATTTTCTTAATGTGTCCGAGTACCTCCAGAACTAACGCATTGCATTACCCTATCGGGCGCATATCTAGAACCGGTATACATGCCTACCGAGCATATTAGGAATGCACCATGGTCCTCCCCGATCAACGACCAAAGCCCACGGGGGTGTCAGCATGTAAGACGAACTATCGTTTCAGGTAGTAGGCCCGTGGCATGATTTTGTGTACCCGACGATCTGGTAGTGGAGAGAAATGGACTGGACTAGAAGGAGGAAAGGAAGGAAGGAAGAAGGAAGAAAGGGGCCAGCTACGTAGGTCAGTCCCAGTATACTACTGATCGGATGGGAAACTCTCGTTTTGGAGCGCCGGGGGTACCCGTGCCACGTGGAACGTTTCACTTCTTTTCGGGCTCCATATTCTGGTGGATTTGCAGTATCTGGAATGGGGGGCTATGCTGACATGCACCGGACGATGCTACTTTAGTGTCTGGGAATGATTGGTGAGGGGGTCTCTGGAAATGTGAGGCGAGCTGAACTGGTTGGTCGATCTCACAGTCGCTGCGGCTGAGGATGAATTACTTACTTACCTGTCTATCTTAAGAGTAGTATCTATCGGGTATTATCTTACGGAATGGTAGAATATGCAGTATAGTGGTAAGAATGGTGTATCATCGCATTCTCTATTCGTCATGAACTCCACGTGCTCGAATAATGCCGAAAACCAGAACCATGTAGCTCAGCAATCCCTTGCTTCTTTCTCTCAGTGTGTATGGGGTATTGTGCAAAACCAGGGAAACCTCAAAGGGGTCCAATAAACATGACATAAAACATAGTGAATACAGGATATCAGTCATTAATCATCATCTCAGTCAGTCCCGCACACGTAGACGTGCAGAATCCATAGCCAGACCGGGAGTATTAAAAGGAAGTAGATGAATCAACATAGGAAATAAAGAGAAAATAAAGAAGCAGGTCAAACCCAGAAAAATAAAAGGTTAGAGAAGAGGAAAAGGAAGGCGGGGAGGGGCAGCAGTTGGATCGTTTGGGAAGGAATTGTAGCCTTCACTTCACTTCTCACAAAGACCGACCAACTTCCACTCCCCTTCCACCTGCCGGATGATGTCCTCTTCCACTGCCCATTGGCGCAAGAAAGTATCCTCGGCTTCATGGTCCGCGTCACCTTTCTCGTAGTGACGACCAACATGCTCCATTCGATCGTTCCAACTCCGGACTCCAATGAACCGCTGTCCACAGAAACCACAGGCGCTCTGGGTAGGTGGCTTGCGCTGTTCATGCCAGCAACGAGCCCGAATCGCTTCAAGGCTCTGCTCGAAATCATCGCGCTCTTTCTCAGTTTCGGGCTTCTTGCTGTTGCGTCCGACCCAGGGAGCATGCATGCGACGCTGGTGTTGGGTGAAGAGATCCTTTCGGTTGAAGTCATTCACAAGATGTGTCTCGTTGAATGAGGCACAACTGTTGTTCGTGTCCTGATCCTTGCCCTTGAGATTATCCAGACTGCAGCGTCCGACGTCACAACGGTAGAACCCAGGTTGGATGTGCTGCGAGGTCACATGGCGCTTCCACTCGTTCTTCGAAACGAAGGTACTCTGGCATCCATAGTGGGAAAAGCTGCAGATGAATACCCGGCTGGACTTCGCACTTTCCTTCTTACTCCCGGTCTTGGTAAGGGCCCGAGCTGCAGAGGTAGATTTTGCTTTGGTGGATGTTTTGCGAGGCCGCTTCTTGCTGATGCGGCCTGTGTTCGTGCTAGACAGCCTCGGTGTCTTGAGCTGATCACCGGAAGAGCCACAGGCTTCTTGCTGACTTGCTGTCTCTGCGTATTGGCAACTTTGAATGTCACAGCCGGTATCGAATTCATCGTGCTGGGGAGGGCTGTTGTAGCAAAACGTTCCGCCCATAACATGCTCCGAATCTGACTCAAGTTTCACAATAGGGTCGGGGTCGGGATATACTTGGGAAGGCGCCACCAGACTGTCAACGTCTGTTAGAGCGGATGGGGAAGAACAAGACCCGAACCCCAATGGCGGAAGTGCGACTTCGTCGCAGGTGTATGGAGGAGACATATAGCATCCCATGCTGAGCCAACTCGAGCTACCGGTGGCGAGACTGTCTTTCGCTTCTGGACTGGAGACGAGTTCATTGCTCCAAGGTGAGCCGAACTCAGAAGAAGTAGCAGTCAATGCGTCGGTGTTTTGAGGTAAGACTGGCTCGTTTGACCACGACATGGACGGGGCGATGTAAGGGTTCTTCATAGGTAGGTCGATAGGAGGAGAGAGATGAAGTTGGAAGCTTGAAGGGCGTTGAATAGCCGTGGGGTCCGCATAAGGCTCGTACTGACAGGGAAATAGTTCATAATCCTGGGGCAGATTGTCCTCGGAGGATGTATGCGGGAGGTCTGGGAAGGGTTGAAAGTGGGCCATCATGTATAAGCTGCGACGTTGTGCTTGCTTTCCAGGGATCCAAAGCTATGCCAGCTGAAAGGTCGCTGCTTTATAGCAACGGAAACCAGAGGCAGTACCTCTTCAGCTGGGGGTGCCATGGTTATGTACTGGCCTACGAGGGCGGTACACACGATGGGTCACTGCGAACCGAGAGGAGCGTGGAGTCAAGGCCATTGTTGAGCCGCATCGACTGAACAGACTGAGCCATTATTTGTCGAGAGCATCAGGTTGGAGTGCACCTTGGGAAGCCGGAGTAGTGCGCCCCTGCAGCGTCGGCCGATAATCTTCTAGGCCGGGCGTCTGGATGTCAACCTACTCGAATCAGCCAGTCATAATCTGCGATTTCGGGAGAAGTCCCCCCTTTTTTTATTATTTTCTTTTTTCTTTCTTTCCATTTTCTCCCAATTTTATTTTACGATCGTTAATGCAATTTAATTTTCCTTACTTCTAGGTGGGTATCGATTCCGCCGTGGAAGGTTTGGCTGGCATCGTCGTAAGACGGCGCCTGTGGGCTGCAAGGATGGTGGCCCTCGTGTTTAGGGATTGACAGAACGGCGGCATCCACCAGAGGAAATGATCGATCTGGGCAAAAGGTTGGGCCTGTCTCCAGGCTTCTCCGACCGTCCGCCTCCCCCGAGAGAGCCGCAAAGACGGTGAGCGACAACAATCCATTCGCGCTTGGAAGTGTGTCTTTGCCAGTCTCTGGCGTCAGACTATTTCCACACCCTCGTGGCTTACAGCCCAAATTTCGCGCATCCACATTCCAACGTGTGATTGGCCTTGCTGGCCTCTCGTCTCTTTGCCCAACACACCCAGAGAAGGCAGTTCAGCCTCAATGATAGGCAGTGTTGAGCTAATGCTGCATTAGTCGGGCAACGGAGGAACCACTAAGCACCACAGGGTTTCGGGGGCCAAACTATACGGGGCTGCCGCGGGTCAATTTAGCGAGCGTTATCGTCGAGCTCGTCTGATTGTGAACCAACATTTCGAGTCATTCGCTGCATCAACCCTCGCTCCCATTCGATGTTATGCTGCGGGAACTCTCAAACGGGTAATGGTCGACGATTAGCGGAATCCTGATCTGTCCATAGTTGGTTGCCTCTTGCCCAGTTGTTGACCTTTTCCAGGGTGCGGTTTGGCCCTGTTGCCCATGCACGCACGGCACTAAGCCCGCGCCACGCTGTTCCCCGACACGCTTCTGGAATGGTGCACAGAGAACACAGGAAGAATGACAAGAAGTCACTAACTCTTGATCGGAGGAGACACCTGCGGATAGCCCCTGGGGTGCCACCCGCCCAGGATATCCGCTTAGGGTCTGACAGCTCATACCGTTAGTATCGTCTGGTGGTGTCTCTCGTTAGCACCTTGGTCATCCTCCGAGCTGGGATTCGTTATCGTCGCTTGGATGGGATAACGCATTACTGGAAGAGCATTGACCCACTTCCTACTATCTACCCCTTTCCTGTCCATCATCTGCTGGACTCCGGTCGTTAATATGAAAGTTCACGAAGCAATGTGCATCTTGTGGACGCAGCTGCTTGAGTCCACTTAGTGCCTATTTTGGGGGGCCGAAAAAAATCCACTGTGTCACCGCTCGAAGATCATGGGAGTACTTAACCTCTCATAGGGCACTTCGTTAAGGACGAAATTAAACATTGATGATTATGGATACACTACTTTGGTACTACGGGGTAGCGTTGATCGAGTCATAGGCCGATCTTGTGATGAGCACCAATTGCTGGCCAAGGCACAGTTGACTAAACAAGTTAACAAGGCCATGTCGCATCGGACTTTATCCCGGCGATTAGTTCTAAGGTCGTTTGCTGTCATCCCCGTCCAAAACTCTCAGGCCAGCGTATCAGGCCTGGTCAAAGTCGCGCTACACTGGCATGCTGGACAACCAACATCGGAGACACACAAACCACCGAGCGGAATCCTCGTGTGGCTGAGGCGTTGGCTGTGCCCTCGAATCTGCCTTACTACTTCGTAAAATGATTCGCCGTCGTCTCATCTGCCACGAAGTCTTGCGAGGCTTCTTTCCTTCGAACCCTTGTCTCCGACAGTATTGCCAAGTGATCAGGACACCCCTACAACCCCCGCTAATGGACGGCAACAATGATAACATTGAATCTTTCGATGACTACCAGCACGGAAGGAAAAATTAGTGCGAATCCACCATGACTGCAGCTCCCTCGCAGCTAGCAAGCGTGGTCGGAAGCTTCCGGGAAATTAATTCAGAAAGCCACATGATCGCGCGGTTAACTCCAGTCTAGCTATGGAGTACAGAGTAGTTACTCTGACTGTGACTCTTACTCAATTGGGTTGGCCAACTAACTAGCTAACTAACCACCATAACTAGTTACTAGTTAGTTACCTCTGAGTCCGACTCCGAGCGACGCGGATGAACATCCCTGCTCCTGGAAGCCCAATCGGTAACAATCACGTATGGTAATTTATCGCCCAGAATCTTTGCCTGGTGCGACGGTAATGTTGTGCATTCAACATTCCCCGAGGAGGCTTTTTCTTTCCCCTCTTCCCCAACCGGGAATATCCCTCCATCGATCCATCATTTCATTTCATTTCATCCAGCGCCCGGGCGGACATCCTTTCCATCTTTTGATTTGGTCTGGCCTGGTCTGGGTCTGGATCTCACGCCCGCCCGGGCTGCGCTCTGCGCTGCAGGCGCGGCACACCGCATGCGTGTTGCACCACAGCCCCAGTGACGCCTGGGTGCCCTCACATGTATGTATGTATTATGCGGGAATATCTATGTCTAGCTTCGATGAAATCATTGTACTCTGTTCTGTACGATTAAATGACATCATGGGCAAGGCAAAGCCACAACGTAGCGTTTTGTGCAATGGTGACAATGCGCCTTGTTGGGGTATTGTGCCGGCTGCATCTAGACTCTGGTGAAATGTTACCCTAGGTTATCTGAATCGGGGAGATTGAAAGAACATAGTGTGGCATTCATATTAGATGAAAAGACTATGGCCTGTAGACTAGCGATGACGTGCCGACATACGAAGGAGCTAAGACTAGTAACTATGCAAGCCAAATACCCCCATATCTACTCTACTTTGTAAGAAGATGATCTAGCCTCCGCCATGCCAATCTAGGCTTCTCCATCTATGTTTCCTGTCCTTCCAGCCTACTCTTCCTTCTCCTTGACCGATTTCTTCTTCGGCACTCGCACCAGCCAGTACAAGAAAACGGCTGCGATAGCGTTGAACACAATGAACGCGAAGAGAATACCCACATTACGCCACCGGTCCGAGTAGCTCATGCTCAGCGCGCTCAGATACTGATCGGTCTTCGAGATCGAGCACACAAGGCATTCGGTGGTATCTTCGGGATTGAGTAGGGTTGCTTGGTAGTTGCGAACATATTCGTCTAGGTAACCGGAGCAGTTTTGTCCCGTTGGAGGTGGGATATGCAGCAGCTCAATATCGGAGCACTCAACGTCATTTCCTGCGATGCCCACACTTAAGACGGAGGATACCAGATAGGTGAAGGGTGAAACCCGGTACATGAAAATCCAAAAGCGAGGAAGGGCAGACGGGGTGGCCAGGACGCTAGATTCACAACGATAAGCCTTCCTGACAGACAAGCGATGCGGTCTGACTTACCCGTTAAAAATCAGGCAGAACGAGAACAGAAGTTGGGCGATGTTGCTACCTGTATCTGGCTGTTCAATGCCTGCGATGACCATAGAACTGAATGTTGAGGTAAACACCATAAAGATAAGAACGAGAAGAAACATGGTGCCACCTCTTTCGGTGACCGTATGTGTTGGAATGGCGTTGCGATAGAGGCCGATTGGATAGTACCAGCAGAAGTACGCCGGAACAGCCATGAGTATGTTCCAGGGCAACTCGACCAGTACACTGGCTAATATGAAAGCTACCCAAGAATACGTTTTGGAGGGCCTTTCTCGAACTTCATACAGAGCTCGCTGTCTTGCGAAGTATGGCATCATCTGTTGCACCAAGTTGGGAAAGATGATCAACAGCATGAAAATGGCGAACATCTGGTTCTGTAACCCTTGAAGACTGTTCGGCTCTCGCCAAAACGTGAAGCCAATAAATATCGGCTATGGTGGCCGGTTAGCTCTGCATACCGAGAGGACCACGAGATACTTACTGGTATAACACACATGACAGCCTTTGAGTAGATGTATGAAGGACTACGCCAATATTGTTGGAACATCCGCTGCAGACAAAGGGCAAATTGCGCCCAAAGAGGCATGGCAAACGCTCCATACCCCACCATGAGAGGAGGTGGTGGCCGCTGCAGTAGTTCTTGCTTCATCTCGGCAAGGTCTAGACGTACCTGAGTGCGCTCAGGACTTTGATTCCACACCTCTGTCCAATCTCTGTCAGCATGGGATCCTGGGGCAGCTCCAATTACTTCCAACATCCACTCGGCAGGGTTAGCGTTCGGGGGACATTTCGAAGAGCCTTTCCCCTCGAAGTATTTTATCAAGGTCTCCATGTTCTGTCCAAGCTCTCCAAAGTACACCGTCTTGCCGCCTTTTGCTAGGAATAGCAGCCGATCGAACTGCTGCATTAGGATTGCTGATGGTTGATGAATGGTACATAGGATTGCTTGTCCATGATCTGCTAGCTTTCGCATAAGGGAGCAGATAGACCATGCAGTTTGACTGTCGAGTCCTGAAGTGGGCTCGTCGAAAAATAGAAGAAGGTCGGGCTTAGCTGCGATTTCTACTCCGATGGTCAATCTTTTCCTCTGCTCAACGTTTAAGCCCTCACCCAAAACGCCGACAATGGCTTCTGCGTAAGCTTCCATGTTCAGCATTTTGATCACCTCTTCCACGTACGCGAGCTTTTCCTTTCGCGGTGTAGTAGCTGGCTGACGAAGAAGTGCGCTGAATATGAGGGCTTCCCGCACCGTGGTTGTTTCCAAGTGCAAATCTTGCTGTTGGACATAACCAGTCTTCCTCTGAAATGAGTCGTCCCGCATCCTCCCGTCAATTAGCATATCGCCAGTAACCACGCCCATGGTCACCCGGTTGGCTAATACATCGAGGAGAGATGTCTTCCCGGCTCCAGTTACACCCATCAAGGCAGTCAAAGTGCCTGGTTTAACCCATCCATCCACATGATCAAGGATCCTGCGTGGCTGCCCCTTGACCTTGATATCGTAGCAGACATCTTGCCAGTGAAATATGGATGTTTGTTTGACAATGGCGGCTGTATGGTCAGGCTCTTCACCATCGACGGCGTACTTCTCCGAGGCTGGACAGCTTTCCACATCCCCGTCACCAGGGATCCGTCTTGCAAATGCAGGAATCTTCCCGCGAGGAAAGACCAGAATCTCGCCTTTCGAAGGCTTCGCGCGGACCAGTTCACTGCTGATGATGTAAAGTGCGAGGGAGAAGAACATAAAACCCAATAGAATGCCATAGTTGCGCCAAAGGTGAGATCGGTAGTATTGAAAAGAGACATTCAGGTATCTGTCGCCATCAATGTAGTCTTGACCGGCCACTGCACCATTCTGGCTGCAGATCTTGGAGCTAATAGGAGCATCTTCGTAGCCTGGCCCCGAAGGTACATAAACTGCACACGGGAAACGACGCTCACTAAATTCGTTGATCATGAGAGATTCGAAAGCATACTACCCAAATGTTAGCAATGGTCATGGGGCTTGAGCAGAGTTGGTGTTGAATTGCAAGCAAGGTGTGGGTGTGGTATTGTTGACTGGTTATGCAGGCACACTTACAGCTATTGGGTCCAAGTAGTTCAACCATCGGAACCAGGGATGCATATTGCGGACCGGGATCGTAAAACCCGTGTATATCACGAGAATCAGCATGAAGATCGAAGAAGGTACCATCGCCTGGGCCATAGATCGCGAAATCGCTCCTGTCCAACGGAAGATGTTGGACATGGTCAAAGTAGTTGTCACGGAGAATAAGTAGAACACAAAGAAGTGTCCAGGGGTACGGCGTAAATTGGACATGAAATAAAGGAATAGATTGAATACCACTGAGACGATTGCTTTCGAAGGAAGATCAACAATCATGGAACTGATTGCCTCTGCCGATGGATGATAGAGAGCGTACTTATCATGCTTCTCTACTATCGGTCGTTGCTGCCATAGAGTAAGGATCTCAAGCGCACTTGCGAATCCGTTCAACAATATTCCAAAGAAAATCAGGGCTCCTCGTTGGAAAAAACTATCTGTCGTAGGCCCAAGGTTGTAGAACACGCTAGAGATAACCAAGGCCATGACACTATTGCCGATAACACCGGCCAAGGTCATACTCATATCACCCTTGAGACGCTGAAACCCTCTGCGAAGGCACAATCGAACTTGCATAGGGTACGATAGCGTGTAGGGTGATCTTGCCCGTGTCCTTTTAGCCTTTTCGGCCGCACGAGAGCGGTTGAATTCTGTCAATTTTTCTCCTCCTAGTGGGAACTCGTGCTGAAAAGCCTCAATGTCAGCGAGCAGCTGCTTTCTCTCAGCGCTGTCTCTCCATCGAGCAGCAAACTCATCAGGGGTACGAGGCACCAAGCGCTCATAACCTTCACGGACCTTTCTTTCCGTTGGACTGGTCAAGGAAGTTAAGAAATCGGCAGTGGTTTGTCGGTCTGGGCAATCAAATCCCATTTCGATGAAGAACTGTCTGGCATCCCCGGAGCGCCCGAAGTATATTTGCCGGCCTTCGTAGAGAACAATGACCTTGTCAAATATATCATAGATAGCTTGACTAGCTTGGTAGATTGCCACGATTGCGGTAGACCCTGTATAGTCCGTGGAAAGCCGTAACTTACGGACGAACTCCAAAGCCGTTGAGCTATCCAGGCCGCGCGTACTGTTGTCCCAACATTGCAAAGGACACCCGCACAATATGGTCTCAGCTATACTGACACGCTTCCTTTCCCCTCCGGACACACCTCGGATATATTCATTACCCACACGCGTGTTCATGGTATGGCTCAGGCCCAACATTGCCATGACAACATCGCGCATATGGGTTGCGTACTGCTCTCTAGTCACACCCGGGAATCTGTTGGATGGTGTACGAGCATGTGCTGCAAAGTGCAACGTATCGCCTACTGAGAGTTGAGGGAAGTGAATTTCGGTTTCCGCTTGGTATATGACTTCACCTCGGAAACGGCTATGCATCTCATCCCAAGATATACCCTGATATTGAATATCTGTTCCATGGTCGAGCCATAAGCCGTGAGTCTCGCCTGCAATGGTCTTGAGAAAGGTCGAGCAACCACTATAAGTATTACCCGTTAGCAATATGAACATGGGTTTCCACATCACGTAATTGAGAGGCTGGAAAGCAGCACTGCGTGAATTTACCTTCCAGGGCGGCCAAGTACTACCAGCAGCTCGCCGCTGTGAACGAATCCCTCGAAGTTGCGAAGAATATCAATTCTGACTTTCTTCCCACAACCGAGCTTTTCTCGAAGCCAACCGAATCCTTTCAGCCACATGTTTGCGACATTTGTCTGGTAATCAGCTGCAGTTCCGTAGCCGAAGACGTTCAAGTTGCGAATGGAGACGCCGGCCGTGCGGCGAGGATAGCGATCTGGATCACGCGAGGTGATTCTAAGTAAGTTCTTCGTCCATTTCCGCGAGTTGAACTGATCCGAATTGGGGTCCAGCTCCGGGTCGCTAGTAGGATCAAGGAAGGTATTCGTCCCCTCGCCGATGCTGCTTTTACTGGATAACTGTGAAAGGCTGCGCGCCAGGGTGGTTATTGCCTCCTGATCTTCCCGTCTGATACTGTCTTCCGATTCTAAACAAGCGGAATCTGAGCTCTCCGTCTTTCCCCCAGAGGTGATGGTCGCGCGCATTGAACTTTCCAGCTCCGAGCCCAGCGCAGCGGTGATAGCCCGGGTCCCAAAGGGCGCAGGAGGGGCTGGCTGACTGGCCATAACAATTGTCACCAATCTGAGGTTACGCAATGCATAGTAGGTCACTAGAATTGTAAACAAGCAACGGCAAGTCCACTGTCAGACAAAACACAGAGATGCAGGAGACCCAAACTACAACAGGAGAAAAGGGAAGAAAGCAAGGAAGGAAGGACTGAGAGGGCATGTTAAGGTAGTCAGAGAACAGATGAAAGGGGCCCTAAAGTTTCAGTGATTCAATAAGGTTCGTTACCTGGTACATTGTCGATGGTCTCGAAACCCGGAAGACGGAAAGCCAGCATCCGACTTCACATGGGCATCGGGCTCAAAGAGCTACCTGATCCTTGTCTGGTGATCCAGGCCCGTATCTGCGGAAAGTTAAGTATGTTGAGCAATCAGGTACACACGGCCTCTCAGTTCCTTCCCGGACACAAGATCAACTCTATGCTGTTTAACTGTTCGACTACGACTTGATTGCCATCTCCTATCCTATGATGAGCTCATGACCAGAAACAGGGTCATATATGAGGTAGCTTGTGAATGACTCGCCGAAAGTGAAATATAACGGCGAAGGTATTTTTCAGGTTCCATCACCAAGTCGTATTCATCATAGGCCCAATTCGGTCATCGCTCATTATCTCAGCGTCACTTCCGCGGAAGGTTCTCCAGGCAGGCCCTGATTGGGTGCGTATTGAATGCGTATCTCGGGGGCTTTTTAGCTCTGCATCCGCAAAACCCCACCGTTACCCCGGATCTAAACCCTTCCGAGCTGTCAGATAGTTACCATGGAAGATAGTGAGCCACTACCACTATACCGTATACCATATTACCATTCCCCTGTAAACCGACAATGGATTATGGATCGCTTTGGGATGTCTGAACTTGCTCTGTAAGGTTGCAATTCCATTCCAAGCAGTGCGTGCCTATTCATCAATCTTGTGTCTGTAATAAATACCACCCCTCCTCTTATTTGAGCTGGAGATTTGCCTTTGCAGGTATTTGCAACCAGTACCGATCTCCAAGTCATATGACAGATCAGAATAGCATTCGGAAGCATGGTCTTCCGATGCCATTACTGACAAACAAATATCAAGCCACATGATGTTTAACACACAAGGCAATTTCCACCGCCGTTACTCTTAGAGGAGGAGGGGGCTCGTAGGGATAACATCGCAGCCCGATGAAGTTTCTCTTCTATAGTGCCTTAAAAAAGGATAAGGAAAGTCATGCTGCTTTGATATTAGCTACAGGTCACAACAATACTAGTCGTACAGCATGGGTATACCCTCACGCAATTTCAGCTGTCCCTGATCATAGTATCCCGGAAGTCACACAGGCTAACTATATATAGCAATGTGTAGGTGGTACTGTTGCAGAAGCGATCATGGCTAGATAGAGTAGGTTTCCGGTTGAGGTTTCAGTTAATGGCATTGAAAAGATGATTGTGTTCGTAGTACTACTCCTACTTTTTATATAACTACTAATGCTGTAGATACAAAGAACTAACAAAAACCACTGAAAATGTATATAAATCTTGTAACTGAACTATTGACTATTTCTATGTTTGGGTTGGCCTCGTCACGCTCTCCCTTAGGCCCCTAAATATGACATATGACACTTTCTATATTTATATGTGCTTAAAGTTTGTGTCACAGGAAAACCGTAGATTATGGCAAGATTTACAATATGCTTCAATGCCATACAGCAGATTTATCTTGAGTGGACTACGAGGTGAAACAAAAACATTCAGTTGATCAGGGTATTTCGATTCTTGACTTCAATCAAGGCCCTTTAGTTACCATGAGGCAGGATGAGTCTTGTGCTCGGTTCGGGTAAGACTGAGCCGCCGCCATAGTTAGCCACTGCAGTATCAGTAATAATAATATACGCTAAGTTGAAATAAACTACAGTTGCAGCAGCTTGCATTATTATCTATCTCTTTTTCCTTTCCTTTTCTTTTTTTTCCTTTTTCTATTTGTAATCTTATAGCCATGGCTTGCCGACTTTGTAAAGACTGACAATAAGTAAACAAACGCTGCGGTTTTGATGTCTGGATCGATCAAGATTGCGTGGAAATCACTGAGTCTCCTCCCATCAAATTTTTCCAGATTTTCCAAACGGATTGCTGAGTAGGAGATAGATCTCCTTCATGTAGACTGACTTGACCACTCGCATTCTCGCCGACAATCAGGCATACAGGCATGGCAGACACCCAGCATCAGGCACAGAAGATGACAAACTGACCGCCTACCTAACCGGCACAGCGATTAACTACTAGTAGTAAGAGTTAGGAGAGGAGGAGTGCCCACCGGCACAAAAACAACCACCATCGGACTGACGGACTGTTACTCCAAGACCAGATCATCAATCCCTCTCTCTTTTTCCCTCCGTTCAATCTTTCACGCCCTTCCCCACCCCCTATCCCCTCCACCTAATCCTCCCCTCCTCGTGCCCTCTGGTCTACTGTTTCATTTCACCACGAACGATATTCTTTCCGACCGTGGGACATCCCCCTCCCCCTTGTCTGCTGGGGTATGCCTAGAGGTGGATCTCTTTTCCCCGGACCTCCTTCTTAATTGTGGTCGGCCGACGTCCGGATGAGGCTCGACCTCCCATCGTTACCAACAATCCACTGTTGGTGGTAACTGGTGCTACGACTAGTTCCTACATCTTATCTCGCGGTGGTAAGGCTGGCCCTGAGCGTGATCGGGGCTTCCGGTGGTTTCTGTCAGTGTCTGAAGTGAGCCGATCTAGCTTCACTCAACCCGGGAGAATCCTTCCCAGGCCGTTCCGGAGCCTCGTCTTCCTAACTCTCGCTGTCGCGTGCAGTCAGTTTTGTCCAACCTGCCGTTCATTTTCCGCTGGGCCTCCTTGAACAACCATGGCGCACTACCAAAATGGTTATCCAGCCTACAATCAGCCGCCCGGTTCCCCGCCGAATCCCACTCAGCACAACCGTTATGACCTGTATCCCACCCAGCCGACAAGCCCACAATTGCGAAGGATGCCCAGTTATAATGTGGGGGATGACGCGGGTCTCTTGGGCTCCCCTAATTCCCAGAACACCAGGTCCACCGAGGTGAATGCTCGTTATCCGGGCTGGAATGCACCGGCCGAGGGCCAATCGAGCTACAATGTCCTTAATACTGGACGAGATGATTACGCAGACCCTCGATATGCGCACGTCCCTGCGCCCACTTCGCCTCAGTTGTCGCGCACCCGGGCTTCCTCACAATCAAGTTACCAATACCAGTATACCTCGTCGGTCCCGGCCGCCACATCACCTACCCAGGTTGCATACAACCCCCAACAATATGCCTTGCCCCCTACACCATCGCAGCAGCAGGTAGGCTTCAGTCCGCTGGCGTATAGTGGGCCTAGCACCTCGTATAGCAGCACGACAGCCTCCGGCCACCAGCCCTATAATCCAGCCGCCTACCAGCCTGCTAGCTTCGTCGCATCCCCGGTGCAGAGACAGCCAACAAGCGCCTTTGCAAATGCCCCCCCTACACCCCAAACTTGGGGTCCTCCACACCCGCAGTTGCCGCCGCCTCCACCGCCTCGGGGACCGGACCATCCGTATGGAAGCCGTCCGTCTCCGCAGTATGGAAATGCTTCGCCAGGTATGCAGTACGGGTTCACAACTCAGCAGGCATCATCCTCAACCACACTCTCATCTGGCTCTTTATCCTACGGCACAGCATCACCTTCTACAACTAATGCTACCTATATATCTGCCAACAGCTCTTCTACTGCTGTTTCTGCGAACGTTGCAAGCCATCCCTACGCTGGAAGTGCACAAGTTCCAACCCACATGCCGCAGTCGCTGCCTCACCCTGGAGATGTGATTACTTCGTTCGATGAACAACCTCCTGCACCCCCAGTCCACTCGACACCCACCGAAGAAGCCTTCGGCAAGCGGTCTAGTTTGACACGCCCCGGTTCAGGACGATCCCTTCCAACACCGCCGATCTATCCCACTCAAACGCAAATGTCACCGCGTAGGACAGACACTTTGACTCGACACCCGCAGTCGCGCCCGCTGCCTGGCCCTCCCATTGATGCGGATGCAGATGCAGACCCCTATATGGCTGCCAACGGATATGGAAGCCGGGATAGTCGACCCAATACCAGGCCGGGCTATGATGAGCTGATGGAAGAGGTCGAGGCTGCAGTTGCGGATCGACGGACAACTGGGGAGCCTGGCTATAGCTTGGATCCATCACATGGGAATTCTAACAGTGCGTTGGTCCTGGAACCGTCAAATAGCGTTTCACCAGGTCCGCGGCTGTCCCCTGACGAGAGACATACTCACACCAATGGCAGTATCGCCACTGGCACAGGCCAATATGTGAATTACGATGCGTATAGCGATGATAGTGATGCAGAGGCTGCTGCAGGTCTAGCTATGCTGCAAATGGCAGATGAGGAAGACAAAGCACAAGCCGAACGCCTGCAAGACCGTGCGCGGCGGGAGACCACTGCTTCCATCATAAGTGCATATGGAGCGCGATCCGAGAATCGCGTACCGTCTCCTCAGCAAGACTGGCAGCAGGATGAGCTTGGGTCCTATAGCGAAAGCTACCGTCGTGCCTCACAATATGACGAGACGGATCACTACGCAAATGGCCATAATGATGACGCTGGTCATCCTAGGCTTGCGCCCTCTTCCGGCTCCATGAGAGGCTCTAACCCTTTTGCAGATGGCCATGAGGAGTATTCGGATGATTATGACTACCCACCTACAGCGCTCGATGCTTCTGGGTATCCGTACACTGATATGCAACATCATGCACGAGTGGACGCTGGTGGCACCGGGGGCTTGTCAGAGCCTGGAGCGTATGGACGCCGGATGAGTTTCGATTACGGCGATGAGACCGACGGGCCCTTGTCCGAACATAATGGTCTGCAACACTCGGGAAGTGAGAGCTCAGGCAGGGGAGAGGAGCCTGGGGACCTCTTCTTCCACCCTGGCATGCGGCCACTTCCACCGGCTCCCGTCGAGCCGGCGAGTAACCCGAGCTTAATGTCGCATTTGATGCCGGCAGGGACGTACCGGCACCACGAGCAGGGTGACGGGCGGGGCTCTACCCAGTATACACCTTCCCATTTCCCTGTTGCTCCAGACTCGTACGCTTCTTCGACCGTGTCCAGCCCTACCCAAGTTCCACGGTCGACTTCTCTGTCGAGTCATCCAATTGGGCCTCGTACTGACCCCCCTATCAGATCGAAAACCGATGCAGACCGGGCGAAGTATAAACAGCAACAGGAGCTATTACGGCAGCAACAGTATGGCGCGCTCAAGCTTGATGTTTCCCCGGATGCTGCAGCTGCCATGACGCTTGATCTGCCCACCATCCCTGCGGGACGCCGTAAGAAGTTCAACCCAACAAAATTGTCTTCAGTACAATTCCGACGCTGTACGGAGCCATGGGCGTTGAGCTCCATTCTAGCTTGGATCCGAGAGCTTAGCGAAGATGAGACGGATTTAAAGGAACATGCGATCGTTGAGGCAATTGTTGCTTTGTTCACCCACAAAGTCCCGACGATGAACATGGCTGATGCGGAAACTCTAGCCGCACGGGTAGTCAAGAACATGCTGGCGGAGGGAGCCTTGGTGAAGGATGAGGAATGGGTCAAGTTCGGCACTGGAACTTTGTCAGGCGTCCTATTCCAGATAACGGGCACAGGATGCTACTCCTCCCGCCTTCATGAACAGGAAGCGGAAGTGTTCGGACGTTGCTATTCGCACCACTGCATGCGGACGCTGAAAAAGGTCAATCTCAAAGCTCAGATGATGGAGCCAGAGAAGAAAGCAGAAGACTGGGTGACTTTTTACAAGGTCCCCAAGGAAGTTTGGGAGACGCACTCAAAGAAAGAGATTGATCGACAGAACAATTTGCACGAGATTGTGACAACCGAAGATTCCTACATATCCCAGCTGGACGTTCTGCGCGAGCTCTACCGGGATCAGCTGGCAAATATGCAACCGTCGGTGATTGCACCGAAGCGCCTAAACCGGTTCTTGAACGATGTGTTTGGGAAGGTAGATGCCGTCAAGAAAGTCAACGAAGACCATCTCTTGGCTCAACTCAAGTATCGTCAGAAAGAGCAGGGTCCATTCATCGCTGGTTTTAGTGATATTTTCCGGGAATGGATTCGAAAGGCAAAGATGGCCTATATCGACTACGCGGCGACGTTCCCGAATGCCAATTACGTGGTGCGCAAGGAAGCAGAGAGGAACGTTCATTTCCGGCAGTTCCTTAACCAAGTCCGTGACCACAAGCTTTCGAATCGTCTCAGCTGGGACACGTACCTCAAGGCTCCCATCACTCGTATCCAGCGGTACACCCTGCTGCTCTCGACGGTGCACAAGAACATGGTCAAAGATTCCGAGGAGAAAGCAAATTTGGCACAAGCGATTGATGAGATTAAAATGGTGGCACTTGAATGTGATCATAAGGTGGGTGAGATGAGTAGGAAGGTTGATCTCATGGAGCTTTCTACCAAGCTTCAGCTCCGCCCGGAGATGAAGAAGGACGTTGAACTCAATCTGGAGCATCTGGGCCGCGAAATCGTCTTCCGGGGAGACCTGCAGCGGCCAGGGACACGAACAAGATTCTTGGTGGACACTCACGCCATACTTTTCGACCATTACTTGGTACTTGCAAAGGCCTTCACAGCTAGGGACCCGTCGAGAACCGTGAAATACGAGAGCTACGATGTATCCAAATTGCCAATCCCCATGGATCTTCTGGTTCTTGAGAGCACCAATGATGACCCGGTCGTAAAGTCTGCCGTCCGCGGAGTCGTGGCGCAATCACCAGCCGCCGTTGCTGGCCGTGGTGCTGCCGGCGGGCCTTTAACCCATACCGCCAGCGGCAATTCTGGCATCTCGGGCAATTTGAACGGAGGCAGAGCTCTGGTACCTGCCACAGTTCTGGAGAGTTCCAAAGACGACAAGATCCTGTATCCTTTTAAGGTCAAGCACCTCGGGAAAGCAGGAACCTATACACTCTATGCCTTTTCGGCCCAAAACAGGCAAGACTGGTGTGACAAGATTACCGAGGCGAAGACCAAACATGCTGCCGCCTTGTTCGCGCAGAATGCGGAGCCGTTCAGGCTTCGTGTTCTCGCTGACACTGCATTTGCCACCTCCGACAACTCGTACATTCCTACTGGTGTTATTATCGACGGGACGCCACTTGATCGTGCGATCAAGGACGTAGAAGAGCGGTATCATGGCTCACCACGGCCGGCGCCGGTTTGCCGGACTGGGGTCCACTGTGCCACGGTCTTCCAGCAGCCTCCTGGTCGGATGAGGTGCGCCATTGGCACTGACTATGGTGTGTATGTTTCGGACTACAATGACCCTCGTGGCTGGACTCGGGTAAGTAGCTCTTTGCTACCACATATATTGTCTACACACCGTCCACATACTAATTGTGCCGTTTAAGGTTATACCCATTGTACGCGTGACACAAATTGCTGTCTTTGAAGAATTCAACGTGTTTCTGCTCATTGCGGACAAGTCGCTGATTGCTTACCACCTGGATGTTGTGTGCCCTCCGAGCGGCGTTGCAGCACAGGCAACGACAGACTCGTCGCGTCGAGCGCCGCAGAAACTATCGGGTAGTCGAGAAGTAGGTTTCTTTGCAGCAGGGCACATGAAAGACCGGACTTTGGTTATGTACAAGAAGCGTGATGGACTGTCGTCTACTTTCAAGGTTTGCGCTGCCATGTCCCCCACGTTGTTCCGCATACTCATGAGAGTTCATAGATACTTGAGCCAGTCGCGCAGAAGTCGTCCAGCAGCAGAAGCCGCCTTTTCTCTCGTCGTTCGCAGACGGAATTCTTCCGGGAGTACGATGAGTTTTACATCCCTGCCGAGAGCTATGGCATGAATCTCTTCCACTCTTCCTTGGCAATCTCCACTCATCGCGGCATCGAGATTCTCACCATCGACAAGAAACACACGTGGTCGGTCCCCGATTTCCGATCTGAAGCCCCACCTGAAGCGCAAGCCCACCTTAGCAGTATAGCTCAGCGGATTGGTGCTCTACGCCCACTAGGCATGTTCCGCCTCAGTGACAGCGAATTCCTGGTCGTATACACTGAATGTGCCGTGTATGTGAACAAACATGGCGATGTATCACGCAGCGTGGTTATGGAATTTGTGGGACACGCCCACTCTGCGTGCCTCTACGGAAGGTTCCTCATCTTGTTCAATGATGACTTTGTTGAGGTGCGTAATGCCATGAACGGCCGCCTTCGCCAGGTGATCCCGGGCCACGGGGTCGTCTGCCTTGACGATGGCAGCCACATGCCGGGCTCTGGTGCGAACAGCATCCCTACAAGCACCGGAGGTGCTGTCAACCTCTCCAGCGGATTGTCCAACGGTGCTTCCCTGGCAAATAATGGCCGCACGGTCAAGATATGCATGCAACATCCTGAATACGAGCGAAGTCAATTGATTCTGGAGTTGATCGAGAACGAAGGGCAAAAGGATTAATTTCCATACTAGTGAGCCACTTGTGCGGAAATTTTGACGTGTGCCAGCTCTCATTTTCATTCGATTTTCCCCACTTCCCCCTTTCTCTTTCGACTTCTCTCTTACCCCATTATTATCATTTTTTCTTTTTGACTCTATACCCCCATTTTTACCCTTCTTATTTCATGGTGAATATATTCCTTTCCCTTCATCTTTATCTTTTCTTGCCGTACTCCAGGGCAGATTCTTTTTGGGCCATTGAGTACGGGTTTGTTGATCTTGTACATACATAGTTGGCATAGTCAGTCAGACATACATAAGATAGCCTCGCATTGTAATGCATAAAGCTCAATTTTGGTAACTGTTTGCTCACCTAATATATATGTGTAACACAGCTTCTTCCCTCCATCAATCATTTGACTAGACCGAACTAGCTAGTGGTAGATACCAACAGCTGGTTGACTGGCACCTGAAACCTGCCGGGAAATTTTCCAAAATTAAACAAAACAAAAAGAGAAATATTCATACAGCGAGCAGGGGAAATTTGTCACTCTTGCGATAGCTGTACTTTACAGTTCGTACTAGCTACTAGATCGACAGAGGATTAGTATTTAAATAACTGTATGTGCTCGCTTAATTATAGTGTGATTCTTCTACGGATTATACTACACAGTTTATAAAGCGCAAAGCAAGGTAGATCTTTAGTTGTATTGCGGGGATGTGATAACAACATGGTACATGCATGCATACATACAATGGATCTTCCAGAAACAACCAGCAGACGTCTAAATGAGGATAGACAAGCAATTGTATGGGTGATGACCGGCAGTAACCAGTAAAATAGATATGAAATCATGAGGCAGACAATGTAGGAGAGAGGGAGAGAAGGATTCGAAAGGAGATAGGGTGGGCGGGGGAAAAGGAAGGTGATGGAGGTAGTGTCGGGGAAGGGGTGGATTTAAGACTCGAACTCGACCTTGCTGATGACGTTGTGTTCGGCTTGACTTGGCTCATGTGGGCTCGGGGTCCCTTGTGTTGTCTGCTCATGTCCGTCCTTATCGTCGAGTAGGGATGCATCGTCCTTGCCACGCATGCTGACGACTTCGGCGCCCTCGAGGAGATCGCGATCTGCATCTCTGACGCTCCGTCGCTCGGGATCTGCGCCGTAGGCACCTGCGCCCCAGCTGGAAATGCCGCCGACCATTGCGGATGCGGTGGCAACGCCGCCGCGAGCGTCGTACTCCTCCTCTTCATCATCTTCTTCGTCGTCGCGGTTGAGGGCGGTGCGCTCCAGTTCGCGTTGTGCTTCGTCCATTCTCTTCTTAACCTCTGCGGCCATGCGGATACCATCTGATACGATGTTGTCCAGGACTCCGCGGAGACCCTTGCCTGGTGGCACGATACCGCCTGAGGCTCCCGCTACTGAAGCGCCAGCTGCTGCGCTAGACTGGGGCTTGGGTACGCCGATATTGGAGAAGGTGGTGAGGTTGGATGAGAGAGACGAGGAGGCCAAGGCTTGCAATCCATGATCGGAAAGGCGGAATGATTGTGGGAAGAATGTATCGAAGAATTGCTCCAACAGTTCATCAGCAAGGATCACCATGCGGAAGGTGGGTAGAGTAATGTGCAGAGGATTGTTCGGATCGAGCGCCGGGTTTGCGGATTCTGAGACGGCGCGATTGTGCTGCGTGTTGGACTTGTCTTCATTCGATTGCTTCGCCAGTGTTTCGGTCTCAGCTGACGCAGCCGATTTGGTATCTTCATTCACATCAATGAGATCTTCCTCATCATCATCACCGATGCTGAATGACCCAAGCTTATCGGCTGTTTCCTCCGCATCCGCCTGATCCTTCTGCTTTTCAACTGCTCGGCTGTCCGGATGGCTGGGATCGGCATATTCGAAACAACGACGGATAAAAGAACTGACACTGCCCAAGAAACGTTCGTCTGTACTGAGCCTATCCGGGTCACGTTCATTCGTCTTGATGTCTTCCACAGACTGTGTGGGAGAAATAGCTCCGTCAAAGCCTCGCCGAGATAGGAAAAGGAGTGCCTCTGACATGCGAAGAATGCCTTCCCGATCCACCCGACCAGTCCCTTCATCATCGTAGAGGTCGAAAAAGTATTGGATGTTGTTCATGATGTCGCGGGGCCCTTTAAGTCTTGCAAGGCCATTGACTACATTTTGCAAGCTCAAACCTTCGTCAGGGTCCGTTGCCCATTTGCGGAAAAGTCGTCGTGTGAACTCATGATCTGCTGGTTCGGGTTTATTATTCCACAATGAAGAGGATTTGCCCCAGCCCCTCAGACTGTTGAAGCCCTGATCGGCTGACTCCTTTCGCGAAGGGGGCGAGTCTGCCACTGCCCATTTCGCTGTGGCTGCGAGAAATTCCCGGAAAGCGTTGTAATCCATGTGAGTGGGACTAGGACCAAGACCAACACGGCCTACCTCTCTATCCACTGGAGGCCCAAGGATCGATGTTCTTTCAACCCGTTTCTTTTCCTGGCGCCTCTTTTCCTCATCCAAGAGTTTCTGCCTCTGCTGATGGTCATAGAGAACCTCGTAGTAACGGTCGTAGATGACGCCCAGATCATCCATGCTCAGCTTCTTACTGTCTGGACCGAGATTGCGGATGGATGTCCGTTTGGCGAAACTTTCAATGTTCTCCAGGACGGCATCCTTGTGCTTTTCACGCTGTTCCGTAATCGTCTGGTGCGTGATCTGGGAGAATTCTTTGAAGGCGACAACCATAAGCTCCTGGAACCGTGTGATGGCCCTCAGCTTGGGATTCTCAGACCTCGGATGGGCCGATTCATCGAGACGCGAGAAGTATGCCTTGAGGACGGAGATAAAGGAACCATCATCCTGGATATCCAAAAGTTCCTCACCATTGATTCGAAGGATGGCCAAGCCAACCTGGAAGAGAACCTTAGGACCCTCGAGGAAAAACACATCCAGTACACGGAAGGCGAAAACTAATGGCATGGAGTTGATGTAAAGGGAGAGGAACCATGGGAGGGAAACAACGGAGAGCTGCACATCAGATTTCGTGAGGTGGTCCCAAAGCACGGGCATGGTCTTCTCGACCAGAGACTCAAACACTTTTTGATCGAGCAATGTGCCATACATTGTCGTGGAGTAGTACCCTGGAAGGAGACGATCGCAAAGCACAGACAACAAGAAGAAAGCCTGTGCCTCCGACATGTAACTGCAAGGGTCAGCTTCATTTCCGAAATCGGTACTGGGAAACCAACATCAAGAGAGCCGCAACGACTATGTTCATGGCCTGACAGTATCCGATCTCCGCATTGGTCCAACTGTAGGCAGTGAGGACCCTCCGAAGGCGACCGATACCTTCCTCGCTCTGGAAACCAGCATACTCAGGCAAGCTGCGGTTTAGGTCTTTCTCGATCTCGTCAATCGCCAAAGACTCCTGGCCAGAGAACTTTGAGAGTGTCTCTGTATACAATTTAGGGGATCTCAGACGAAGGTAGAGCGAACCCGACGTCACCTCCCAGATCTCGCCGCGAAGACGATTGGGAAGACCGACTCGGATCAACTTATGGAAGGTCGGCTGACGAATGATAGTGGCATTACGGCCATTCTCTACAAGAAGACTTAATAAGCGTCCCAATATATAGAACTGGGGTTGGGCTGCATACCTCTAAAATATTCTCCCCATAGTCTCATCTTACTTCGATCCCGAAGCTTGCGAGCATCACCGGGATAACGGAATATCATTCCCAGCCCGGCATCAGGTGGCTGACGCTGTTCAGCAGTCTCTCCATTTTGGGCCTTGGATTTAGCACCAGACAGTAAGTATTCCGAGTAACAATCGTTTACGACTATGCGCAAGTTCTCAATCTCCTTCATGCATTCGCGCAGCCCCTTCTTCAAACCGTCGCAAAAGCGTTCGCAGGCCTGCCTGCTTCCAGCCAGCTGGATCGTGAATCTTTGCGGAACGAAGTCGGGGCTTTGCTTCCCCAGCGCACCATTCCATGTTGTCAATGCAAGGGAGAAGACATGGCTAAGACTGTTGAGCCGTTCCACCCTCCGGATGCAGCAGAGAGGGATAGTAAATCCGTTTCCAGAAGGTCCTGTGCCGTTGGTTTGACCAGCCCAATGGGTCGATGCGCCAAGGCTAGCAGAAGGCGTGAAGCTCGTCGGCTGGGTCGAGAAACAGATGAACCGTTCGCTCAGATGGAGTCTGCCGGCATAGCGGTTCCCAGCGCGCTCAACAAAAGGGCGATTGGGTTCTCCGTGAGACGGTGACGAGGTATGAGGAATAGGAAGAATGAGCTCTGCGGTGATCTCTTGCAGCGGGTTTTGGGAATCGGGGAGGCGGAACTGCTGGCGAAACAGGGAGGCTTTGGACGGGTTGCGGTCGGAGGAGGTCAGGGTAGGAAGAGTGAAATTCGCCGGGTCGATGAAGGACTGGGCTTTCTGAACGAATGACGTCCACTGCATCATGGCGCCCGGGAAGCTTGGTGCGGTGGCGTGAAATGAATGAGCAGGCAGGTATCCTCCTGCGTCTAGGGTGAGTATCCGGCTGACGGCCGATTCGGACGGAAGCGGGAGCTGCTGGAGCTCAAGCGGCAGTCAGGGTTCGGCGAGAAAGATGCACAGAAGCCCACGAATGATTCGCAAGAGGGATCAGGGTCATCGTAGAGAGCTAGCGCAGCATCGTCCGGCGAGGGCTTCTGGCTGCGACAGACAGAAGAACCTGGGGCGATGACGGTTGGCATGGTAGGAAGAGGAGGGGAAGGTTGGCGGCGGCCGTTCCTGGCAGGTGGCCGTGAATATCCTCACGTGACAGGGATTTGTCTTGCTCTGAAACACCACGAGGCAGCCCCAGTGCAGCTACGTGAACCCCTGCTTTAGGTGTTACTGGTGATGCATGGTGCATAAGTGCTTTCGCTACGGAACAACTTATAACCATATTGGAACTACATAAAGAAACTAGTGGAGTCTGACTAGTAGCTTGGTACAGCCGACAGGGAAAAGCCGAGAGTGAACTATAAATCCCTGCAGAACACGATGGACGAAGTTTGAAAAGAAATTTTGAGAGGAAAGGAAATTGAAACGAGAGTTCGCTTTATAGAAACACATTGAATGAAACAACAAAAATCCGGGAAATGTATTTTTTTTCATAGTAGTGCCCGAATATTTGGTCAAATCCATATTTTGATAGGAAAGGTCAAGGGCAGTGCAGTATCTTGATTTGCGGTCGGAAGAGGCAAAGGAGAGCAAGTACTATTATTGTGGATCGAATCAGTTCTTAGCCGAAGATACTTCCTCAACCACGGCCTCTTCATCACTGTATGCCGGTGGGAGTTCTTCGGACTCCATCATCAGACCCTGCTTTTCAGATACCGTACCCTGTTCCAAGGACTTCTTGGGAGTAGAGCGGCGGAAACGTTGCCACATGAAGACCACGATCTGGCCGACCAGCATACCAAGAGCGCTCGCGGCCAGACCTGCCAAAACACCCAGCACAGCGGGAACCACGATGAAACGGACCACGCGGTGGACGGTGCGTTCCCACTTGCCATGGTGCATGTGGTGCATGTGGTGGTGATGGTGGGGGCGGTCAAACTTGTCCATATGGCCATGGAATTCAGCCTCCTCTCCCTCCATGGGCGGCATGGGCGGCATGCGCTCAGGGTCGAACTTGTCATCGGGATGGTGGTGATGGTGATGGTGAGGGCGGGGCGGAGGAGGGAAGTCCAAGCCGTGAGGACCACCGCAGTGCGAGCCCTTCGGCTTAGGTCCCATTCCAAGCATGCGGGCCTTGGCCGCAGCGAACAAGGCGCGCATGCGGTCGAACAAGAGCTTCCTGAGACACTTCGGCTTTCCGCGGCATTGTTTCCAGGAGACGCGGTCGGGGGTCGCTTCTTCGATCTCAGTCTTGGCGATGTACAGCTCGCCGCTGCTAGGGTCATGGAGAAGAGTCAAAGCCACCGTATCCAAGGGGACGGGGCGACTGTCGAGATCGAGGACAGTGAAGCGCACAGCGACCAAATCCATAGGGTCCTCAGGCGGAGTGGGCAAAGGCATTTCCTCCACAGCATATCCCAACGGAATGGGTTCCGTCTCTACGCCATCCGACGTCCGGCTCTGAACGGCAGTGATGAGAGTGGGAGGTGGCGGAGGGAAGATTTGGCGACCGTTGGCCAGAAGGAAGCCATTTTCAGTGGAGAAGTCGACCAACTGAAGCGACTGTTAGCATCCAAGTCCCTTCACCTGTCCCAAGTCGTACTAGACATCGGCTCGGAACTACTTACCAAAGAGGTCTGGAAACCGTCAGTCCAGCTGACCTTCCCATCCTCACTGACTTCACGGAACGGACATTCGGTGCAGGCAAGCTCAACCTGTTCCTTCTTGGGAGCATAAACCTCCAAAGGGTGGAGGGGAGGGAAGTCACCCTCAGGGGCGATGGCTTCTTCGACTTCGGGGATAACAAGGAAGGCGTTGGCGCCGAGAGCGAGAACGCTCCCCACAAGGCACGAACGGAGGTGCATGGTGGCCGAGGCGGATCTAAGCCAGGCACCGATAAGACGGGTGAAGAGGCGCTATAGAGTAAGAACGGTGGAATGAAGATACGTTTCGTGATGGGAAGAAGAGTTCTTGAGATGAAAAACGGATGATATTCAGCCGTAAAAATAAGAAACAGATGATGGGGGGAATGCTTTGATGATATGGATTCCACCAGCGAGCACTTCTTGCATAGCCAGCCAGGAGGGGGTTCAAAAGGCGAATCGCGCATCGTTCGATTTCTTTCCTGATTGGCTGTTGATGGCGCGCGGGTGGAGCAGGTGACGCATGAGATCCTCACCGCCTGCTTCTTTTGGAGCAGCTGACGCATCCACTGCAAAATGTCCATCACGTGCTCTGGATTTCCTAAAATAGCCTTGAATCCCATTTATTTCATGGTGGTTGATCATCACAACAAGTACTTTGTACACATCAGCTATCATGTATATGGTAGAACAGACACGAGACATAGATAGAAAATTCTGAAATATAACTGTATACCCGCTCCATACCAGCAGACCGGGTTCACCGACCATGGAAACTTTCCTCATCCCACCAGGCGCGATCTGATATCGACGAATTTGGCAAACTCGTAATCCAAGCCCTGCATCGACCCTACAACAGGGGGTTTGCTGCCACGGACTTTAGCCAAGACACCCTCAGGTACCTCATTATATTGCATCCAGATATCCTGCGTTTCATTCGTCCGTCCGAATAAATTTTCAACCATAGCCGTCACAACTATAAAAACTCCCAGCAAGACTAAAGCCCACCGTGCCATTATGACAGCGGGTGGCATCGGTACTTGCTCTGGGGCACTGACCTGAGTTTCGAAGTACTCCGGCGCAGTTTCAAACTCTAACTTTGACTCCGATCCTGTGCTCTCAGTCTGATCATCTTCATATGCACCAGGGACTGAAAAGTTGGCAAACTTCTTTCGTGTCGTTCGAAAGGGTGGCACCGTCAATGGAGTCGACGGGTTATATCTCTTTTCCAGATATACTGGCCATTGATAATTCGGCGTACGTGTCAGGAATTTTTTCGGCTTTTCTTTGGGCTTTGACCCTTTTGGCTGTTTAACGCCAGTGACTATAGCCTTGGGCTGAGCCTTTGAAGGATCATTCGCTGCCTGTGCAGCAGCCTTCTGATAATCTTGAATCCAGCTGCTCTGAGAGTTCGAAAATTGATTTCCAAAGCTTGTATTGCCTTGCGCGGTCAGGGCTTGGACAGTTCTCTTGAAGACGTCCAGTTGTTCTTGCTGACTATGGTTCTGATTAGTCGCCTCCTGCAACGTCTGCAAGTACTTCTGGAAAACAGCCAAAAATGAGTTGTCTGGGTTGGACCCAAGCTTTTGCTGATCAGCAGCAACACGCAGCTTTTTGATCGCCTCTTCCGAACCATCAAAGCCCTGCAAGGCTTCCAATCCAGCAAAAGGTCGCTTTAAACTGGTGCTAGGGACAAGGGCTTGTCCCACATGCGGTATCGCACCGGTTTTAGCTGCCTGCTGGATATTGCTCCAGTCTACAGGAACCGCCTCAATAGATGGTTTCTGATTCTGAGCAGGGATCACTGGAGCGCTGAACTTGCTGCTTATGCTGCCTCTCTGGTCCACTGGTGACAGAGCTCCGCTACTTGCAGCACTTTGCGATCCACTATATAAGCTACCTCCCAATTCCTGCCTCAGTGTTAGAGATGGATTCTGGAGGCTGAAGCCGAAGGGGTTATGCGTAATCAGCTTGTTCTGGGCAGAAGGAATCAGTGCGGTATTCATCGCACTTGTAGGCTGTGCAACAGTATCTAGTGCCATCGCAGGTTCAATTGTATGCACCTGCTCCGCAAGCCTGTTTAATTGCTTCCTTAACTCAGTATCGTTCCCTTTGTATTTATTTACTGTCTTAGCAAGCTGCCCCATCTCCAGTTTTTGCGCTGCCAATTCTGATTCCTTTAAGTCAAGCTTCTGCTTGATTTCATTCAATTCTCGACTCGCGTCAAGTATCTGCTGCTGCAATTTTTCAATCTCACCACTGCGGGATGTCTCTTCTTCCTTGAGCTTCTTATAGTCTTGGCGAATGCGACGGATCTGCTCAGCCTGCGCATTATTTTTCGCATTAAGCATAGTATTTGCGCTCTCTGCGGCTTGTACATGCTCCTCGTTCTTCTTAATTTGGATTTCAACGGCTTTTAGATCCCTTTGGGTCCGTCGCAGCTCTTGCTCTGATTGCGCGAAGGCCTGTTCTCGCTCAACAAGCACCTGATTCAGATCATGGACTTGGCTTGTTAGCTGCTTGTTCTCCCTGTCGAGCTCTAAGGCCTTGTGTTGTGCTTCTGTGAGTTGCTGGGTTAAATTGTCATCGTCCTGCGGCCATTCTTCCGGATCGTTTTCGGGAGCTGTTATCTGCTTATGTGCTCCGAAAGGTATCCTCCGTTGGTTGGGTGGTCGTCTGCCTGACATGTTGCTAGATATGCGGAGTTGAGAGTAAGGGGAGTATTTGATGCTGATTTATTATCCGGAAGTAAAAGTGTCTTCGCTTATGTCGGATGTGATTCTATTTATTCGAGGGCGCAATCTCGTTGGGGATTTAACGATACAGAAGGTAGTAGATCGCTTTTCAATCTTTTATTTGTCTTGGACAGCAATGTAGGCTACCGGCACACTAATAAATAAGCCCATGATCGTTCGATTTCTGCGTTAGGCACTTTTTCAGCTGTTCGGTTCTTATTGATTGCGCTGAAAGATTCTGAACCAAGGCATTGTCCTGAAATTGTATATAGTCTTTGTTATTTATCCTGATGAAACATAGAATCTAAGTACTAAAAGAGTCAGAGCACACCGAGAATTGAACTGTGCCTTTGTCCCTCTCATAAAGGCTTCTTTATCTAAGCGTAGTATGAGCTAACTCAAGGAACAAAAAGTACCCTCTATGAGATATAAATACCCAAGACATTTTCTACCCTGTACAGAAACATGAAAACACGCCTCTACAGCTTGGACTTCTTCTGGCCTTTGACGTTGGGGACGGCGTCGCCAGAAAGAAGGAAATCGGGATACGCAAGTTTCCCGAAGGTTGCCCCAGTGGCAGACATCCGCCAGGATGCACCATCCACTATATTGTGTTAATACATTATCTATTATAAATTTGAAAAGTACGAGACTCACCCACTAAAGTTTGGCCACTGACGTAGCTGCCAGTGTCCGCAAAAAGATAAACGGTGGCATCCGAAATATCGCGTACAGAGCCGACTCGGCCTAGGGGCTGCGACTTGATGTAAGCGTCCTTCGTATCACTGGGAAGGAGGCGATCGAGGCCCTATAATCTTGAGTCAGATGTGCATATTCATATGATATGCGGGACAAAGACAAACCTCTGTCGAAGCAATGGGTCCGGGTGCAATGATATTAGAAGTGACGCCCAGAGGGCCAAACTCGATAGCCACACTGTGAGACAGCGCATCGACGCCTGCCTTGGCGACTGAGACGTGCGTCTGGAAAGGTGCCGTCCGATAGTGGAGAGTGGCACTAACAAAGATGATGCGCCCTCCAGTGCCTGCTGCAGAGGGTTTGACTGATGATGGTATGACGTTAGCGCTTGTCGCGACTATTCGCGATACTGTCCACTTACGAGTTTCGGAGTCCACTCTGTGCTTCTTGGCCGACTCAACAAGGTATGGAATAGTAGCTTTGAGCGTGTTGTAGGATCCCAAAACGTCGATGTCAATGACCGATTTGAAAGCATTCGCTGACAGCTGGTTGATCGAGGCTAGAAAGTTCCCGGCTGCTCCAGCACTTGACAGTTATAGCCCAGATTAGTAGAGAACTAGCCAGGACGATGTGATACACACATGACATAGTCTATGCCACCCAGCTCCTTGACACAGCGGTCCGCCGCAGCTTGAAGACTCTCCAATTTTCGTACATCCACTGCACCAATGCCAATGACCTTGGCGCCAGGACGAGCGGTTGCAATGTCCTGGGCTGCTTTCTCGGTCTTTTCGACATTTCTACCGATAATGCAAGCGTCGGCACCTAGATGAACCAGAGCACGAACCTGCGCACTGCAAATGGTTCCTGCGCCTCCTGTGCAGAAGACAACCTTGTTGGCTGTTGGCTGTCAGTGACCGCCGGAGCATGTGGTGACCGCCATAAGCCGACTTACTGAACAGGCCATCCTTCCACGTGTTACTTAGATAGGATTCTTTGGGGAGGGGCATTTTAAAGGATATCAGTATAGTGTATATACAGTATGGAAGTAAAGAACGGTCTTGTCTGGTGCAATTGTCAAGGTTACCCTGATAGTTGATATAGAGGAAGGACTCCGGGATGGCCGTTGAATGGAATCTCCGCAACCCGACGGTTACTCCGAGTCCAAGCCTCGGCTTCTGGGTTTGGAATACTAATCTGGTCTAAACTATATGCGGAAAGTTTGTCTTCGATGGATCCACTCTTGGTGTCTCCTTTAGGCTTAGTTTCATGAAAGACATGAGCTCGAAGAGCTAACCGGAATAGGCCTAGTTGCAAATGCTTCTCGGAATTTAACAGCGAGCTGGTGATTGGCTGACTGGACTGCGCTAGCCTCAGGCATGCAACAACGTCACTCCATCTGCCATCGCGAACTTTTCTATGGCCTTATCTTTGCACCCGCCTTGAAGTTCTAAGCGCACCACGCCTCCAATCAACGAATCGTTCTTTCAGACGCATCGAGAAGTGATATTACGTCCTCCTCGGGTGAAAAGAAGCTTTCACAACCAGCTCCCCTCTAGTGGCAGCGTTCCTGTTGCATAATCATGGCGTGTCCCATCACCGTCTCGAAGTTCGTGGGCACAGTGTCCCTGGGGCTGCTCACGGTACGATCTCTATAACCTGCTTGGATTATTTGTGTTGCGAAGATCTCTGAGACTTCGTCAGCTAGTCCTCGTAAAATCTGACCAGCCGCCAACTGACGCGCAATCTATCACCTCTAGGGCATGTCATACTCCGCTTCCAGCGTCGCCATCCCCTCCCTGAGTCTTCTTCCGACTGCCAGCACTGCCTCCCGGTCTCTCAATGAAGTCAAGCGGTTGAACCGTAAGCATGGTCTGCGACTGACCAACATTGCCAACGGATGTTTCCTGTTCGCGTATTGCCTCTCTTCTAGACAGCGCAAGCACCCATATCTCATCTGGGTGTGTGTCACCTCCACCGTTGGCTCTTATGCTTTCGACTATTTGTTCCACCGCCAGGATGGTTTCGTGGCCTGGATTCAGTCTGTTCTGCAGGACACCGGATGCGGATTCCTGACCGTCCAGAAGCAAAAGAAAGAAGAGGATATCGTGGTGGTCGAGGCAGAGGAGAATGTCAATGGTGAAAGTGTACAGAAGGAGATGAACACGGAGCGTCGATTCCAGCAGGTGCGGGCTGTCTTCTCTGGCATTGCCCTCGCCATGGGTATCGTTGGGCTTTGGGGCGACCGTCGGCCTTCCATTTAATTTGGACCAACTGGGTGTCGAATGTGGTGTGCATGATGAGTCCTGCAGGGGCTTCATTTTCTCCACTCCCCTCCCTCTGGTTTACTTCTATCTTCTCTTTCTGTCTTAACACTTTCGGTCAAATGTTCACGACCGCCACGATGAGTCTGCTGTATGTATACTGGGCCGGAGATTGCCTAGTGTCCTTCCTATCTTTGATGATGAGCGTTCAATTTGGATCGGAGTTTGAGAGCTATCTACCTGTTTGATTAATCAAGAAATAACAATTTATCACGTGAAGTATCAAAGCTACCCCGACAGGTACAACATGAGATCTGAATCAACAGAAACAATACTACAGACAACCTGAAAACTATTACCATTACTATTATACACCAAAACGATCAACCCATCACAACCCCCATAATCAACCCCAACACAACCCACCCCATAACCCCAGCTCTATACCCCCTACTCCCCATACTCCCACTACTCTCATCCCCCCCACTCCCGCTTCCACTCCCACTCCCACTCACTTGACTCTCATTCACCCAAGGCTGCCCCGGCAAAGAATCGTTACTCTCCCTCAACTGCTCCCACCCCACCCACTCATTCTCCAAAACCCCACAGTCCACTCTCTCCTCACTCTCATCAATCGCATTCGTCACCGAAATCGGCAACTCAAACACCGTATAATAATCTGTCCCTTCCCACCGGAAACTCTGATGCACGGAGACATTATAGTCACCCCGGGGTGCCTTATCCCCGCCGCTGCCCACAAAACATGCCGGCCAGATCCAGTTCACGTGCTTGACGGTGGACGAGGGCTCGAGGTCCAGCACGGGCCCCACGTAGGTGTTGTTGCTGCTGGGAGTGGTGCCGTTGGAGATGGTGAGGTTTTTGTGGGTCGTTGTGGAGGTTAGGAAGAGGGTGAGGGTGTGAAATTTGGTGGTGGTGGATGTGGTGGAGAGTTGGCCGTCGCCGGAGGTGTCGATGGCGACTTGGAGGGTATCTGATTTTTTTATTTATTTTAGTGTTGGTGGGTTGGGTAAGATGGATGGATAATGGTTGGACGTACCTCCTCCGAGGGGAGTATAGGGCTGTGGAGCATCGATTATGGCTAGGCCTGGGGTGTAGATTTGGCCGTTGACGATGGTGAAGTTCATGGTTTGTGTACTTGTTGGTTGAGCGTTAGTTTGTGAGGTATTTTTCCGACAGCTACATTTTCAGGATCTTCTTGTCTTGCATCGGTTTATTTAAACAGGCAGCAGACAGTCAGTCCCTAATGGACCTGAAATTGATTTAATTTCCGAACCTCCGGGCGACCCCCTCAGGGACTGATTGCTTTGCTTGCTCCCCACTTGTCTGTCAGACACCATCGGATTTAACCGAAATGAACGCCTAGTGGGGGTTTCTAGGGACAAGAGGATAATCTCGTTATATTGAGTATCTTAATTTGTGTGCTCTTGGTGGTCTCAGTTATATACTGTATCTCCTGTCTACATACCATGGAGGTACTGCTAGCGTAATAAATGGCCATACTATCTTCAGGTTCTTCACCACCTGACACAGCAAATGCAGACCCATAGCAGCCTACATAAAAACCGGTTGAATCTTTCCTGCTGCACGGTCGGCCAGCCTCTCCGGGATCATAACCTCATATACATGCTGCGCCCATGCGCAACACACCCGCCGAGTATCCTTGGGGTCAATGATCTCCTCAACGCCAAACGCATTCGCCGTCCGCACCGGGTTCATCAGCCTTCGATACTCCTCTTCTAGCTCCTTATACCGGGCTTCCTTCTGTCCTACTTTCTCTGCCTCGCGCAGCTCGTGGCGATGTGCGACCTCAATCCCGCCTTCCAACGGTAATGACCCCCATTGACCGGACGGCCAAGCGACTTGCATGACCGGGTCGCGCGCTCCGAGCATAAGACCTCCAGCCACGCCATAGGCTCGTCGCGTAATTACATTGAATAAGGGAATCGTCGTAGTGAAATACGTCTTGCCTAATTCTACTCCCCAGCGCATAGTGGCGGTTCGTTCTGCAACGGTGCCGATAGCATAGCCCGCTACATCGTATATCATCAGCGGAGAGTGTCTTGGAAGGGGAGTACAGACCGTATCACTTACGAACGTCAATAAACTGCAAAACCGGCAGATTCATCACATCACAGAGCTTCAGTAACCGCGCAAGCTTCTGGCTCCCGGCTGCATCCAGAGCTCCCCCGTTCACCTCACAGTTGAGCGATATCACACCCACCGGCCGCCCTCCCAGGCGCGCCAGACCCCCGATAGCAGTGCGACCCCAGAGCGCACCAATCTCGAACCATGATCCCTTATCCACGACGCTGGTGATAATAGTCCACGGATTGTACATGCGCGTCTGCCGCCGAGGGATAATCCGGCGCAGCGACTCATCCTCGCGGTCTTCTGGATCATCAGCGGCAATGACTGGCGGTGCCTCCCGGCCAGTGTTGGGCAAATAGCTCAGTACGGTGCGCAGCTGCTCGTAACACTCAGCTTCATTGGCGGCTAGATTGTCGATGGTTCCATTCGTGCAGTGAATCATTGGGCCACCTAGAGTTTGAAAGTCCAGACCTTCCTCAAACGTGGCTCCCTTGACTACTTCTGGGCCTGCGTTGAAGAGCGATCCAACATCCGCTGCCATGACGGAGAAATGGCAGGACACTACTCGCGCAGCTCCCAGTCCGATCTATACTGTCAGCTGAAACATCCGAACACTCGAAGGTGAATGATGATGGATTGGATACATACAGCCGGCCCCACCACAGCCCCCAAATTCGGAATCCCCTGATTCAGTTGCTCAACGACGTGCCTATACATTGACACATACGGCAAATAACTCCAACCAGCCGTGCGAATAGTAGTAACACTGCCTCCCCCAGAGCTCCCATCCACCAACTTGACAACCGGCAACCTCAGCGCCAATGCCAGCTTCTCCAGATAGATCGTTTTACCATGCGAAGCTCCATCCGCATGTCCACTCCGGAGAGTGAAATCATCCGCTGTTAGAAGAATCCTTCGACCACGCAATTTCCCCGCCCCTTGGACATTATTACTCGGGGTAAAAGAAACGGGCTTCTCGCGCATAGGTCCTGTTTTCTCCCATGTTACAGTGCCCGAGAGCGAGCCGATTTCTTGGAAACTATCGGGATCTAGGAGTTGTTCGAGGCGCTCGCGAACCCATAGCTTCCCGGCTTGCTTTTGACGGATATAGCCTCTGCGAGATGAGTCGGGGGTGGAGGCTAGTGTGCGGAGAGTGTTGATGTGGGAGAGGACGTCGGAGTAGTCGGGAGGTAGGTGTGAGGAGAGTTGGCGGAGTCGTTTGGTTGCTTGTCGTGACTGCGCATCGTCTTTGGGGTTTTTGTCGTTATTGTCGGACATGATGTGGTTCGATTAGATTAATTATGCTCTATTCATGTCATAGTGTGCGGTTGTTGAGCCTATTTTCAATTGCAGATTCCCCTTGCATGTTACTGCAGCGGGTTGTCCCTCATGAGGGGTAAGCTCAATATCTATGAGCGCAACGTCTCTTAATTCCGAGGTCCGAGGAATGCAACCAACCCCATCATCCATACATACATACAGAAGTCAATCCCATTTATCTATCTATGCATTCGAAACCATACACCTTTCACAACAAGATACCATACTATAATGACATCGTCTGAACCCTTCCGACGACTTCTAGTCGCCAACAGGTACGCCATCGCCCAATCTCCACATTGACCTCATAAACTGACAATGAAACAGAGGTGAAATCGCCGTCCGCATCATTCAAGCCGCTCGCGAGCTCTCCCCACCCATAGAAGTATACGCTATCTATACCGAGGATGACACCTCGCACTGCGACACAGCCCACCCGGATCATGCTCTCCTCATCCCATCAGTGGCAACCTACCTCGACAGTCCCTTCCTAGTGCGTCTAGCTCAGGACAATGCCATCGACGCCATTCACCCAGGCTACGGCTTCCTAAGCGAAAGCGCGGACTTCGCTGCCCGCATGCAAGACGCCGGAATCACCGTAATAGGGCCCGGCAGCTCAGTATTATCTCGCACGGGAGACAAGCTCCAAGCGAAGCAACTAGCCGTGGAGTGCGACGTTCCCGTCTTGCCGGCGATGGCGCAGCCGACGGCAGATGTTGCGGAGGTGCGGGCATTTGTGAAGCAGGTGCAGTATCCTGTTATGGTGAAGGCCGTGGATGGGGGTGGGGGCCGGGGGATTCGGCTTGTGTATGGGGATGAGGGGTTGGAGGGTGCGGTGAGGGGTGCTGTTAACGAGTCGCCGTCGGGGATGGTGTTTGTGGAAAAGGCGGCTGTGAAGGGGTTTCGACATGTAGAGGTGCAGATTATTGGGGACGGGGTGGAGGTGAGGCATCTGTGGGAAAGGGATTGCAGTGTACAGAGGCGGTTTCAGAAGGTGGTTGAGATGGCGCCGTCATTGATTGGGGATCGGGGGCTAGTGCAGAGGGTGGTGGATGCTGCTGTGAGGATGGGGAGGGCTACAAGGTATAGGTCGCTGGGGACGGTGGAGTTTTTGGTGAATGAGGGGAGTGGGGAGTTTTATTTCTTGGAGATTAACCCCAGAATACAGGTTGAACATACGGTTACTGAAGAGCTTATGAGGGTGGATCTTGTGCAGGCTCAGTTAAAACTGGCGATGGGGTATACGTTTGCACAGCTTGGGCTTGGGGATGTGGGGTTGGATACTCCTAAGGCTTGTGCTATTCAGCTCCGGTTGTGTGCGGAAGATCCGAGCAATCAGTTTGCCCTGAGTGTAGGGAAGGTAACTGAGATGGTTGTTCCGAGTGGCCGTGGTGTGAGAGTTGATACCCATATTCGTGCTGCTGGGGCGAACCCTGTTGTGGTAGGGGCGCAGTTGGACAATCTACTCGCTAAAATCATTGTCACTGCATCTACTTGGGAGGGAGCAGTCCTCAAAGCCCGGCGAGTGCTTGCAGACACTACAGTGGCTGGTGTCCGGACTAACTTGGAATTGCTGAGAGGGGTTGTTGCTCAGGAAGACTTCCTTTCTGGAAGGATAGACACACAATGGCTGGAGTCCAGTCTGGACCAAGTGCTCCAGCAGGGAGCAAGTGTCTCACGATCAGTTCGTACTCAGGGACCTGTGCAGGGACAGCGTCCCACTGCGTTGCCTAGTGTGCCTTCTTCGAATCTTCTATTTCGACGAGGAGATGCATGGTCAATCAGACTCACGCCAGTGGAGGCATCTCAGCAGTCACAGCAACATCGCCTCCAACTCACACGCGTGCTGCGGAATGACTTTCCGACTTCGCTTGCAGCCGATATCGAGTATCAGACGCCCAGTTCTTCCGGTGCCTATCGACTAGAACTGGCTGCCACCTCGACCACAGCATCTGCCCTCTTTTCATCCGCTCATAGACGCGGAGACTTAAGTAACCCACGACACATTGTCCTTCCTTTATCTGGAAAGTTAATTGAAGTGCTTGTGTCTTCGGGGGATCATGTAGCTGAAAATCAGGTGATAGCGTTTATAAAGCAGATGAAGATGGAGGTGGAGGTGCGCAGTCCGCGCGCAGGGCAAGCACAATGGGTATATGAGATGGAAGATGAAGAAGAGGATGTGGCAGAAGGGATGCTGTTGGTGGAGTTGACTGACGGGTTGCAAGGGAAGCTCTAGGATAAACAGTGCGGGAAGTGTTACTGGAGCCAGCAGGCGTCAAGTAAGGGTTCGGATATGACGCAAAAATACTATATAAGTCTCTCAGACAATGTTCAAGGAATATACAGAGTATTCATTGTCGCCATTATGTTGCGCAGTGTTTGGTGGCGGTGATGAGGGTGGTGATAGTTCGATGTAGCAGATGATCTCATTCCCCGGCAACGGATCCACTGATCGTCACATGTCCACCTCACCAGCTCTGCAAGATCTCTCAATCTCAACCTTTGCTTTCTCTCATTTCGCATTATACAGTCGGCCTTCTTTGTTCACTCTTGGACATCTCATGAAACAAGACCAACCCCACTGAAACACGCCCACACAATGGATTCGCTCTTACTCTATATCCTCACCTTCAATTGCGCTCGAAACCCCGTCGACGTCGACCGCTTCTCCCGCCATTTCTTCGATGCCTTACCCCGCACCGAGGGTTCCAGCTCGCCTGCAGCCCCGGAGTTCATCGTGCTCTCCCTGCAGGAAATAGCTCCTATCGCCTATGCCTTTCTCGGAGGCTCGTTCCTAACGCCATACTTCTCAGCTCTGACACAGGTGGTGGATCGCGCAGTTGCCCAGTACTGGGATGTCCATTACGTCAACCTGGTCACCGACAATTCCGGGATGACCGGTCTGATGGTCTTTGCTCGGTCGGATGTCGCTGACCAAGTCTCATCCATTGACACCGCCCGTGTAGGGTTTGGCGTCCAACAGATGGGGAATAAGGGTGCCGTGGGCGCACGGATAGCCTACAGAGGCGCAGCATCAGCCGGGGATCCTTTGGACCTCACTTTTGCTGCTGCGCACCTCGCCCCCATGGAGCACGCTGTCGAGCAGAGGAATGAAGACTGGCGCAGCTTGGTCGAGCGGTTGGTCTTCAGCTACTCACCTGCTGCAGGTCGGGAAATCCCCGACACAGCCAACGCGGAGGAAAATGCGCCCCTGCTGCGGCAATCCCAAGAAGGCCATCGGGGCATCTACACGCCTACAAGCTACCTCTTCCTAGCGGGTGACCTCAATTACCGTACCTCCAACGTATCGCCGCGACCAGACGACCATAGCCGATTCCCGCGAGCGGATGTAGACCCTTCGGACCCTCAGCACTACTCACATCTCTTGAAACAAGATCAGCTTTCCCGCGAGATGGAACAGTCTCGGTGTTTCCACGGACTCTCCGAAGCCCCGATCACATTCCCCCCAACATACAAGTATACGTTGGCGGCACGCCAGGCAGCAAGTGATCCAATGGCAGATAATGCACGCCCAGATTGGAAGTGGACGAGGACCCGCTGGCCCAGTTGGTGCGACCGTGTGTTGTATCTGGATTCTCCACCGGGCACAAGCAAGAGAGGTCAGGTCAAACCTCTGAAGTATGATGCTTTGCCGTTATTCCCAACATCCGACCATCGCGCCGTCGCCTTGGCCGTATCTATACCGGCACAGTCCGTGCGCCTAGAAGATGCGACACAGACGGCTGTCCCTTTCCCGATCGATCCAGAATGGGAGACTAAACGAGATGCCGCGCGAAGGAAGGAACTTGCGGTGGGCTTTTTGGCGTACCTGGCCTTGACCTGGGAAGGAAACGGGCTGTTACTTGCATCGGCTGTAGGACTTCTGGGGGCGTGGCTCGTGCTCCGATCGTTCTTTAACGTTTGAAGATGCGTTGCAGAGCTGCAGCTCTGCGGAGTTTTCCTGAAACTGTGCCCCATGTGGATCGTCCCGATCTCCGGTAGCAGACGCAAAGTCAATACGAACGGGTGATTTTCCTGGATCTTCATGGGCTATTTCGGGTTTCACCATCAAATGATGGTAACATTTTTGACCGCCGCTGAATAATATGGCCACAAGGTCGTTCGGCGCAAGATAACTCACATCCTCGTCCATCTGGGACGGCGACACCGCATTCAAGGCGACATCGTATTGGATCCATACGTGCAGTGGGACCCAGCAAGCTATAACATTGGGTTTGCCTCTGCACCGGGTCAGCTGACTGGGAGCCGGATCTAGAACGGTCGGGAACGAAGCCCAAGGAACACGGAAAGAGAAGGACCGGCGCGGACGAAGAGGCTCAAAGCAGATCGACAATCTAGACACCCAATTTCTTCCAAAGGAGTGAAGGATTTCTGGGCGGGGGTTGGTAAATAGTTGCGAGATGTATAAGCCACGCTGCATGCTTCCTCTGCTTTGGGATTCCGTTCTGGGATTCCCAAATTCGAGCCGGCGACACAACCTAGTAGTGCCTGGAGACGATGGAGCCGTTACAGAAGAAAGTTTGGCCCCGGTTAGATCGGGTCACTGACCGTCTGACGGGCTTGGGTCGTACCTAGCCTTGCGACCCAGTCAGTGGGTATTGATTCCTTCCAGATGGGCAGGCATCCAGACTCGTCTACTAGTCGATGGCTTGCCGTCCAGGCAAAGTGGGAGCATTGCACGGTTGGGCGATCATCAAGGCCAAGCTGAAGACCTGCTTCGGTTATATAAAATAGATTGATCGCTAGATAGATAGATAAATATCTAATACATAATATTTAATTAGAAGGGCGGAATTTTTGCAAAAGCGGGCCAGTCCCGAGGTAATTAAGGCAATGGAGAAACAAGGGCGAAAGGCAAAATAGCTAATGAGAGGGATGGACGGGCTGCCCGCTCCATGGAAGCGAAGCAGGTGAGACCACCAATAAGGACGCTAAAGAAAGGGTTTTTCCTGCGTACTATTTGGTTACTAGTTAGTGATGGTAAGGAATGGATGCATTTCTGAGTGGGAGGAAGAGAGAGGGTCCGCTCTTTTACTCACTGGTGAAACCATTTAGTGTCCGACGCACAGCGTTGTCTGACCGAATTCGGTTACAGCGGCATATTGGTAGTCTGGTGATGATGAAGATGGTGACGATGCTGGGTTTTAATATACACTTGATATTAATCTAAGCTGCAAGGTTTAATATATTGAATGGGTGGTAATTTGCTACTCATTAATGGGAATTAATGGACGGTAATTTGCTGCTGGAGATGTCTACACTGAGTTAGTATTATCATACGGTGATTTCATGGTCTGGGTCTGGGATAGTAATTAGTTGGGTCAACTCTATAGTATAGAAATCGAACGAATTATCACGGGCTTCGCCAAAACTATGCTTCGGCCCCGGCAGGAAAGTGATGGCACTGTTCACCACTATCATTTGATTGTGTGAGATATTGGATTGACCTTTTACTTGCCGGATGGCGGCAGGAAGGACAGACACATGCAAGTACACACCGGGTCATAGAATTATTGATTAGTAGTATATCACGGTCAACGGAGTTGATGGTACTCCGTTAAGATCCGGTTCGTCCTACCGAGTGCACAAAATTGAGGCAGTGGTAAGTAGAGCATCACCGAGTAGTCACCAATACCCAATTGGAAGTATAGGGTGAATCTAGAGCAACATTCTAGTACCTACTACTCTCTGTACGAAAGTAGAGATAGCCAATGCGACCATCCGTGTAGCGTACAAGCACATGATCCTTTGCAGGTCAAGTGACCACTATAGATCAAGTTTCCCGATGCTTCCATCTTCCCCTCCTCATACAATTCATCCCTCCCGCGTCTTACTTTCCACATCGATGGATGCCGTGCTCAGCCATGCACCAGCCCTCGGCCGTACCGCACAATGATGGTCCAGGTCTGGACCCTCCGGCCCGGGATGTCTGGGTCGGCCCTGGAACAGAACTCTCTGGCGCTCGTTGTGATTACCTACTGTCAGGTTCGCTGAAACCGATGGCTGGGCACGGCATTTCTACGCAGGCGGACCAATTGCGGAAGCCTGGGAACAACCCAGGCTCACCTGACAGGATTCCCTTGGGTCTGCCAGCTTCACCTTGTCCACTACTGGATCAAAGCAGCACATGCTGGACGGATCCTGACCCCGATGGCCATGGACGAGGCTGAATTGCGGATCGTATTCCTTTTGCACTAGACTGCTGAACTGAACCGGCTGGCTGCTTCTGAGACAAATAATGCCCTGCCTCAGCTAGGCTGTGGGAAAGCCAGGCTTTACGGATTTACCGTTCACGGCTTTGCGGCAGGCATCAATCAGGCCTCCCCCCACTTTTGCCAACCCGGCGGTGCGGAACCTAGTGACTCCCACTTGACTCTTACCGAGACTACCTTTTAACTAAACCTGGAAAAAAAAATAATAAGAGGTCCGAATAAGAGAGGCGAACAGGCAGAATGTATTGGAAAAGCAATAATGATCATCACAAAACAAGGCAATTGAGGGATGATCAACAGAGGTAACACAACGGAAGACAAGGATGCGACCAGGGAAGAAGCGGAGGCCGTTCGGTGTCATCCAGACTCTACTCAGGTTGTCTTCTGACTCACCCGATTGAAGTAACAATGAATGCCATGGATCAAGGCAATGCCAGGGTGAGAACAAAGACCAGACAGTAAAACCGTCCTTTCATTGGTCACTTCACCCGTGTCTTCCGACAGCTGACTGCGCACTAAAGAGGGCAAAAGGGGTGAGACTGAGAGAAGAGGGGGCCAACTCCGAAAGGGGCAAAGGGGGAGAGAAGGGAAACACACAGAGAAAAGGAGAAGAAGCTCAGTCGACGTTCCAGAAACTGTGGAAACTTTCTTGGTGCGACGGTTCGGGCCCAAGATCCAGACTCTGCTGCTACGGCTCTATTACCCTCATCTATTCGAAACTCCATGGGCTGCTACGATGCCGGCTGTTGGTACCAGTGGGTCTCCCAATTATTATCTGCTTCTCTATCTTAAGCGACCAGGTCAACAACACCAGCTGCACTGCGATGCATGGTTGAGTCGTGAAAATCACTTTTTTGACAGGGCCCACGCCGCCCTGCAATCAAGTCATCCATCCTCCACCCACCCAGGGGCCATAACTGCGAGTCATATGGGCGATCAGGCTGTTACATGGGGGCAGACTGTATGGTAGGTTCGGGAACAAGAAAAGGGAAAATAAAAAAATAAAATAAAAGAAAGAAAAATTTTTTCTTCCCTTTCCCCTTCGCTCTTTTGCCCCCCTCCCTATTCCCCATTTTGGATCACCTTCGAGCAGCCAGCCGGGAGACACAGAGTCCACTGTTGGGCATTCGAAGAACCAATGGCCCGTTGGGAGTCCATCGACATCACAGGGAGCAAAATAATCTATGCCAAGGCCAGCACTCGGTGATGCCCAGGATGACAAGCGAAGGCTGGCACTGTGGTACACTCAAATTACGAATGCTGGGATAGATGATGGTGATTCCCGGCGTGTATGATTTGTTTATTAGTATCCATCATCGCCACCATTGTCACCAGCACCACAAGGTAGTAATCATTGACCATACACAGTCGGGTATCTAGACAAGTCTGGTTCCAATTCGAGGGCTGCATCAGAACAATATACACACGGGCTCCATCTTGCCCCGTCCCGTGGCCCGTTGGATGCCATGGTACCCCAAAATTAATATTTGATTTTGCCTATTACGATCATTTGCATAGCTTGTTATATTATTTGACGATTTTTTTTTTTCTCTCTTTCCGAATTTATTATCACTAATACTCACCCGTTCTTCGACGACCCTTTACCCCGATCTTCCTGGAAGCCGTTTCGCATAGATCTCCATTACTGATATAAATCTGAGATCCCTCAAATTTACCTCCTTTTCCTCTTAGGTTCCCTCGACGTTCCATCCCATTTCCCTCCGTGTGATAATTGACCGTTGATCGATCGATTTATCTGCCCTGCACTCCTTTTGACATTCATTCCTTTTGCTAGTCAACTGCTGCACGCTGTTGCACTTTTGTGTCTCTCTTCGCCCCATCCACCACCCACTTTAGTGGCGCAGCCTAACCTCAGCGCTAGAACCTCAACGGACCCCGGCCGGTGCGCCTAAATACGCTTCCTTTTTTTCGCTCCCCCTGCTGGTGCCGCTGCAAGACAACGGCCTTGCGATCTTGACGTAATTGCCCCGTGGCTTGCGATTGGGGCTATTTTGAATTTTTTTTTAACCCTCCCCTCTGTCTCTCCTTCATTACTATTCATTGTCTCCGGTGCTTTTGACACTTCTTTTTTTTTTATTGTACTTTTTCCCCTTCCTGCTCCGCTCCGAGACAGCAAGCCTCAGCCCTAGAAAAGCTCCCTTGACGGGATTTATCTTCTTCACTCGAACCACGACTGCCACCAAAACACCTGCGCATTTCTCAACTTTCCCCCCCACAAAAAAATTCGCCATGTTCTCTTGCGCCAATTATCCTCGCGGTTGCCGCGGTCGCGTCAACATCCAGGGAGGTAAATGCTCTGACTGTGTGGTAAGTCGTCAGCCCTAAACCGGACCTCGGCATTTCACTCGCATTCTACGAGACACCCAACACTAACATGGAGAATCACAGCAATTGAAGCTGCGTCGGCCTCTTTCATCATCTCCCTTTGCCCAGCCCCGAGACTACCGGAGAGCCCTTCCATCGGAGATCCTCAACGATTCACCATTCAAGGAGATCGAGCGCTCCCTATGACGACACGGCTACGATCCCATGGCGCTTTAAAATAGGACGGGTGCAGAGATCCCACAAGATCACTGCAGATTTCCAGGGGTCCTGCCGGCTGGGACCGAACCCAGGGAATTTTTGAGCCTATCTCGCCTCCTCTTCGCTTCGCTTCTCGCTTACCATATGCGGCTTGATGCTCTCTGACTTGATGCATTGCTGGGAGTTTAATCGATCATCTATTATACCATGGAAGGGCGGCTTTATCGATTTTATTTATCCTGGCGGTCTGGCACTGTTCCACTCTCGCCCTCCATTCTTCCCCGTCTTTTTTTTCGCCAGGCAACTGCATAGCGCGGGAAGGGTGGGGGCGCGGTCGAGTAGGCTGGTGTACATGTGGGTTTGCTTTTTATTTAATCACAGGAACGGCATTTTGGTTATCTATATTTTATTAATGGGCTACTGGGTGGATTGCCCGGAAGGGACCGATGGTGAGAGAAGAGAGAGGAAGAGAGAGACAGCGAGCTGCCTTGACTTGACAGTCCAGAATCGCCGACAGCAGGAACGCGCACACACCGCTGGGAATCATTCAACAGTGGACGCAGGGGGTGCAGGCTGGATCTCTTTCTCTTTCTCTCGCCCGGTCATTCTTCTATTCTTCTTTTCCCTCTTCCTTTCTTCTCCTTCCTCGCTTTCGATACCGTCTTTGTCTGGTTCCCACACCTCCGTGTACCATTTTCTTTGTCATGTCATGTGTGCTCTGTAATATCGTTGGTCGATTTCCATACCCATTCGGCTAATTGTACGATTTATTATCCTCATTCAAAACAAAAAATCGAATAATGCATTTGCCCTAGGTACTCAAGTTTCTTTCTTATTTCATTCAATTTTGCTCTTCTTTAGTTACCGCGAAGGAAGAAGGGAAAAAGCAAACAGGCAATGAAAGAACTCCTAAGTAATAGGATGATCGGCTGACACTAGTGAACCGTTCACTTTACTCCTCCTTCACAACTCCGGACTCCGGGCATGTAGTAAGTAATGCCTGCAGACCGTTGTCGATCCTTGGTTCTTGCTTTTTCTATTTTTTGTTGCCTTTCCCCTCTTCTTCGATGTGACATCTGGAGAGGAAGGAGAAGGAGGGCTTGAGGGCTTTGGGGGCCAGACCCCTGCAGAGCGCGGATCCCGGATGTCATCGCTTCCCGGCTTACATGTGCCGGGCTGTCATACTTTCCATTCTTCTACTTATCACCAAGTTCGAAGTAATTAGCTACTTAGTTACCTACTTAGTTCCCTACCACATCATGTGTCGCTCATTACGCCTGTCGGTGGATGTGTGCACGGTGACTCGAACAGACTGTGATTGACTGACTGACGTATGCCGGCCCCAGCCTTCCCGAAATGAAGAATAACGCGTCCCTTGCCTACTGGATTAATCTGGATGGGTAGGTGGGTTGGATAAGGGTGTGGCGTCGTCATCGTCATCATCATCCTGGCGCGGGAAGATTGGCGGCTCCTCTCCCCTCCCTCGGCTACGATAGGGATTCCGTGCCGGTCTTTGTTGCTGTTGATAGTTAAATTGATGTGGCTCGGCTTTTGCATCCGATCTTACTATTCTTTTTGATAGATTAGTTATCTACTACTATCCCGTAGTTAGTGGTGTCTTGGTATCTCTGTTACCGAGACATCCATGGTGTGTACTAGATATATATTTTTCCACGTAAAGGTAACATGATGGTGATTATGTAGTTGCTACTAAGTTAGACCACATAATCTACGAGTGATACTACGATCTTCTCTCTCTATGATTGAATCGATCGCGGGTTCAACTCCACCAATGACAACTGAGTAGTATTCTGCCCGGTACTAAGTAAGTAGTATGACCGGATGGTCCAGGCGATTATCTACTGGTACCTCCAGGAACATCACATACGGTACCTCACTCGGGTGGTTAGTACAGGCAGGGGAAGAAACAGTTCTGAATGGAAACAAGTACCTACATGTAGCTGTATGCTATGTGCTACTCGATGGCATTGATTACCAAAAGCCAGGCATAGTTTTATACTTTGTTATGAAACTAGTAAAGGGACTGAACTGACGGAATATACTGATTTCCCAGGTCTACACTATAGGTGGCAACCATGTCGTCCCTCGGTCTTGCTATGGATATATCCTATAGGGAGAGGCTTCGAGATTATAACTCTCCTAAGCCTCCTACAGCAGCCATTGCATCTCACTGTAGAACTATTAACATCGGGCTGTAATTGTGATGGTAATGACAGGGAAGGTGCAAGTGCAACCAACGTGTACACTTTTAGCAGGAACCCGTGCCTTCCTTCTGCTCTATCGACATGGATACTCGTCTTCTCAGATGACTGCTGCAGATGAAAGCATTACCTTTACGTTTCTATCATCTACCTTTCATACTTCCATCACCGAATACAGTCTCCCCATTCACAAAAATAGTCCCTTCGTTGGTCCTGTATCCACACCATGGAACCCCTGCGAAGATCGCAATCGTCTCGGTCCATGAGAAGAAGCCATCACAGCTCCCAATCGACGGAGCCCTTCGACCCAGAGCTGGCTAGGTTTCAAGCTACCACAGCTGCGTCTCGAGCCATGCTGCGATCCAAGTGCTCCTATGATGTTCTCGGGGGTCCAAGCAAAATGGCAGTGCCTCAGAGGCAACATCGACCTGCAGGTGCTGCACTAAATGCTACAAATGCTCCGGTTGAGGATGTAGATCTTCGTCGGTCTGTGCTCGACAAGACGAGCGATCTATCTCCGCCAGCTGGTCTACCGTCTATCAGGGAGTTTGGAAGGCTCGATGCCGGAATCGCTACTTTGCCTTCTTCCTATCGGCGACTCCGCAAGACCCGATCGATGTTCACGAATTGGCAGCGCTCTTCCCATGTACCTCGTGGGCTGTCCTCGCCTGGATGTCCTACCCATAACATATTGACAAGGAGAGAACCACAGGATGTTCTCCGAGCTCCTGGCACCCTGAGGCGTTCCATGTCATTCTTCCGGGGAGATACCCAAAATTCTGATTCTCTACGATATGCTAGGGGTCAGGACGTAGCGATTGAAATGGCACGAAGTCACTACCAGCAGCCGGAAATCTATCCGACTGAGCTCAGGAAATCATCACTAACAGTCCCTAAATCAAGGCCTTTTAAAAAAACACTTCGTTCAGTGGTGTCAGACGCAGAGTCTGCAAGCGTGTCGCCGGCAATACAGCGATCCACGAACGTCATATCCTACGGTAAAGCCAGATCACTGTCATCGTCCCTCAAGAAAGGACTCAAGAAGGTGTTGGAGCTCTCCAGGCCTTCCTCGGCCCGTATATCTCTAGGGAAATCTTCTTCAAATGACCAGCAACGAATACAGGGGTCGCCCTCGACCATATCTGCAAAGCACTCTGATCCCTTAAACTCTGGAGTCGAGGGAAATGCCTTGACACACTCACCAGATACCGAGGGAACCGTGGTTTATACAGGAGTCAAAAAATCCGAGAGCTCCGAGAGCCTTGCCACAAGCCGCTCTCGCGTAACAAGCTGGGCGGACTCGACGATAGCAAACACTGTTATAACATATAGAGCAGACGACCACAGCTCTTTGTCTGTTATAGACGAACATGACAGTTCCTGTCTTAAGCCAAGCTCATCTGAAGACGTTTCACTGACCACTTGTCGCACTCCAAAGCCTAACTGTACGATAGACAGTCAGCGCTTGTATTCTGCGCTGATGAAACGCATTGATGGGAACAAGACGGAGAATGCAAGCAAAGAAATTGTCCTTGGCCATGTCAGGGAACATCGCGCGATTCCGACACCTGTGTCCTCAATGTACACTCGCCGCAGTAGGAAGACAATTCGTTTGATCGCCAGCGATGAGTCACTCCAGAGCCCAGGCTCATATACAACAGCTGATGTGGGCACAGTCACTCCCTGCGAGCCAGCCCAGCGCCAGGCTCAGCGTACCCACGGCCAAAAGCACCTGCAGGACATTCGTTTTGGTTCTGCCAATCTGGCATCGTCTAAACACACTATCAAGGAGGATTCTAGAGACGAGACCGGAAACATGGCTATGGGAAGATCTCAAAGCCCAGAGGAAGACGAGGATTCCCCAAGTATGTATTCTCGCTCCACTGGCGGAACCTCGCCTAAAACAACGGACCCGAAAATGGGTGAGAGTGATCCTGAAGTTGCGAATGAGCCAGGTGTGGCTACCATATACGCAAGTCAGCGGGCGATCTATAGTTCGCCAAAGCGTAATGCTGACCAGGGTCCCGAGGCGATGCAACGACCGAGTGCGGATTGGCAGCAATGGGTGCGCACCCAAATGGAGCGGATTGAATATCTTACACCCACCAGGCGTCACTATCGAGAAGATGCCCAAATCCAAGACGAAACAGCGGATCTTGCTTATCGAACCCCATCTCGAGACAGACGAGGCTTCTGGAGTGGATCGCCAGATGAAGATCTGCGGACAACTTGCAAAGTAACAGCCAGAAATAACTTCTCACGTCCGTTCAGCCGATCGTCAAGTGTACGCACAACAGTCATTGCCCCAAAGGAGCAAGCAGACACTCTGGTTCCTCCTCCGCCGCCGTCCGACTCGACCCCCAAGGTATTAAGCAGCTCTAGTGGGCGTAGCTTGTTCATTAACCAGGTGGAGACACGGCCCGATGGTATGGCTTTGTCGCCGGTACCTGCACTATTGAATAATAGATATCGGGCTCCAGAGTCTCCAACTCCAAGGAGAGATGCAACGGATAAAGCGCGGTGGAGAGCAGGGGGTAGAAGATACGGGAGACAGCCTTCCAGGTTGCTTCCAGAAGCCCAGGATTCGAAGGCCTCCCAAATCAGGTCTTCACGTGTGCCTCAAGAGAATAGAAGATTGACTGATGAGAATGTCCGTCTCGAGAATGGGTATCAAGAGGTCGCTAGTAAGGACAGTCAACTTCAGAACATGTACTCGCCAATCTCGAGTAAACGTATGGTGGAGATGTTCCTGGAAAGTCGCCGTCGACGAATGGGCACCGAAATGTCCGACGGAGCACCATCTAAGGGTGCGTTCATCTAACTATACGCCAGGCATTATAGGATCCGTGTGTCCTGGTGAGAATGGGTTATGTGTATCCTTTCGTTTATCCTTTGGCCATGACTTACACTCTAATGAATGAGCAAAAAACCGACTGTGGCAGATGATGGGACAAAGCTGTCTAGTGATAGTGTGTATGATAGGCATCATATCGAGTCATTGTTCTATTCACTCGCTCCCATGTATGAGACCCCTACTAATTAAAGACAAATAAAACACAATAACAACGCAAGTACAGTATACACATTGCACCTCACTTTCTAACCACTAGAGCTCCCCCACAAGGGGAAATGATATCAAGATATTACTACTAAATATGAATGAATATATGGAATACATGCAACTCTTTCATTCTTCCCCTCTTTGTCCATCTCCATCCTCACGCTTACCAACACAACACTTCCTCCCAGCTATATACTTTGACATCACAATAATCACTCCACATAATTAGCCGGAAAGCTCCCCTTCACCCCACGTAACTCCCCCTCCCACCAATCATCCGTACTATCCGTCTTCTTCAGGACACGGATCCGATCTCCCTCCCGGAAAGCCAGATCCCCCGCGCTTTGACCTCCGAAGTCATACAGGGCCGTCACGTATAGCGCAGTGCTCGAGTTAGCCCGCGGTGGGGGTGGCGGCGGGGGCTTCTTCTTTCCGGCAACTAGGGCACTAACGCCGGGGGAGGTTGCTCTGATGGCGCTGGCTGGTGTTGCTGAAGGCTGGATTCGACTGAAATAGTCGGCGCGGGCCGCGACGGAGGATGAGGGGCCCGGGGATGGAGTGCGGGCGTGCTCAGTTGCTGAGTAGTAGGACTCTGTGCCTGGGGAAGAGGATGGTTGCGGGGAGAGATGGTAGTTGGAGGGGATGGTGAGGTTGTTGTTAGAAGCTGAAGAGGCTAATCGAGGTTTCGTTTCGAAGACTGGGGATGGTTTGGTGTCGTAGGATGGTTTGGGTGGTGGGGGGAGCTTTTTGTTGCTGAAAGCTGTAGCTGTAGCTGTGGCAGAAGGTGAAGTGGGCCGTGGCGGCTTGGGTGGAGGGGTTTCGCTGTTTGAAGGGCGACGGGAGAATGAGGATCCGTTGATTGCTGGGAGACGGCTGGTGATGCGGGAGGTTCGTGATTCCTCGGGGACTTGGGACATTTTCACGGTTTTGCCGTTGACGATGCAGCCGAATGCCTCTACTTCTTGCTGGACGGGGAGGTGGTCGCGTTCCCATTCCTGGATGACTTGCTCCATTGGGGGAGCAGGCGATGGGAATTGCGCCTCCTGGCAGTAGTTGTGTACTACGGTATAGTAGTTGGCTAGCATGGTGTTTTGGATCTCAATCTGCGTGGCGAGCAGACGAGGGAGCAGCGAGAATGCGGCGGCAATCAAAGGTGGTAGACATTCTCGCAAGTGGTCATCCGCTGCGTGGTAGTCCTGCGATCGTTAGAAACGAAACAGAGATGGACTGATGGTAATTGTGCCCGGAATAATGGGCTCGTACCTCGGTTGCTTTGGCAAGGTCACTCTCTGCCTTGGCAAGAGCTGCGTTGTCCCGGTCTGATCGCTTTGTCTTTTTGGCATAGCTGTCTACGCGCCCTTGGTAGCGCTCGAAGTCCAACTAGAACAAGAATAGAATTAGCATGGGATGGTTGCATTGATGGGCGGGTTCCTGAGCGGGAGGCCAGGAACGGGGTTACTATAGGTCCCCATGCGAGATAATGCGCACCTTTCGATCATCTCGCTTTTTGATGGTCTTCTTGACTGGGCTTATGAATTCCCTAGCTTGCGACGCTGGTCGGATCATGCGATCATCGATGGCAGCCAGGTCCCCCAGTAGATCCTTTCGGAGGTCTTCATAATGCTCGCGGAGCTTGTTGGTCCGAGCCAAGGTGGCCTCTGGAGTTGGGGCAGGCTGTGGCGCAGAAGAGTCGGAGGAACCGAGAATGGGAGCATATAGACCTTCGAATTCGCTCAGCATTCGATTTTGGTGCGTCAAGAGGGACGACCAAGCATCGCGCCATGCGCTGGTGGAATCGATGATCTGTCGGAATGCGGAAGAGTTGCTGTCAGTTCAAGATACGGAAGGATATCAACAAATCACACCCCGCAGGGAAGTGCACGCTAAAGCATGGTGGATGGGGAAAGAAAAAAAAAAAAAAAAAAAAAAAAAAAAAAAAAAAAAAAAAAAAAAAAAAAAAAAAAAAAAAATACATATAGAAATACTTACTCGTCCCAAGATTTTGTCTGCTTCTTCAAAATCCTTGAGGAGAATTGCCACCTGGCTGTCATCGGCCGACCTTTTCATGAGTCGGCCAAACTGCCTTTGCATGGACTGCATGGCGTGCCAATTGAGAGCCCCTCAGTGGAGGGAGGGGGAATGGGGAGGAAGGGAGAAATGCGGAGATTGGGACAGACAGGCGGGGAATTTGGAATTAGGATGGAGAGACGGTCATTGGCGAAGAGGGAGGGAGATTCAGGGAACGAGAAAAAGGGATCGAAAGGGAGTTTCGAGGCAGGGGAGAGAGAGAGAGAGCGAGCAAGCCAGCAAGCAAGCAAGCGAGAGGGAATGAAGAGGGAATCGTGGCATTGCTCGAAAAGGACTCATTTTGCCCGTGAGAACTAAGCCAGCCGCGCATGACGCAGCCCCCCAGAGGGGCCGCTGCTACTTTGCTACTTTGCTGCTGTTGCTGCTTCCCCAGCAAAAGGGAAAAAAAGAGGGTCTCAAGTGTGTTTCAGCCTTCTGGCTGGATGGGCTGACGCAACGCTATTTTTGTCGCGAATAATGTCTTTCTTCTGGGGTGGGAAAGTGCCTTGTCGATCAGGATCAAATGGATGGATTTCCCTGGTTGATTTCCAGGGAACGGACCAGTTCTGCTAGTCGATGCACTACGCTGACGCTAAGGATATGCCAGATATTGCTACTTTGTCTGTGGGAATTCTGATCTGTCTCTGTATGAGATGGAGTATACTGACTACTATCCCTGGCAACCTCCTTAACATGCTACCTATAGCTTGTGCCGCGCGGTCCTCGTAATTATTAAGGACACCTCGTGGGATGAATTGCGCAATTGTCTCCAGTAACCAAGTGGTACCGCCAAGGCAGACCCCTTTTGCAGCGAAATAGAAATTATTGATGAAACTGGGAACTTGTCGGTCATGAATGCATTCGCTGACATGCACGTCAAACAATCAATAATGCAGATTGACTAACTAAAACGTAGCCATGCTCCAACACAGTACTTGCCTGAGGCAGATATCCCCGTCCGCGGTTCGTTCCGCCAGTATCACAACTTCTTCCCCGCGCATCGATCAAACAATCTCAATCTCACGACTCGTTCCATCCCTTCCTCATTAGATGGTGATCAGACACAGGGCCACCGATCAAGGGCCCTGTTTCTGTCTCGACCATTCCCCCTCCATACCAAAATGGCCACCCCACGAAGCACCCCGAGCATGAACGTCCCTGCGACCCAAAACACCGCACCTGTGATCCGCTTCCGCTGCCTCTACACCTACGACATGCGACGCAAAGCCAAGCGCTGGCAAGATGGCTTCCTCCGATACCACACCTTCAACAAACGCGTCATGGTATACGATGTCGCCGGTAACTTTGTGGGCGACCACCACTGGCGACAGGACGAAGGGATCCAAGACGGCGACGAACTGAAGCTGGACAACGGGGCCCTGATTGAAGTTTGCGAACCGGTGGAGAAGACGGAGACAGATCTGTCGGGGTTGTATAGTAACAAAAGGAAAGGCCAAGGCTCGCCGTCTCAGCGACCAGGAGGGACGCCAACCCCTACAACAGTCGTCTATAATTCCTCTACTCCCGCACGACCTTCTCTTCCCTCCCAGCAGAAACCGACCCGGTCACTGAACGATCTCCTGGGTATCAAGAAGACCCCAACACAGCGCGCAGGCTCGCCTCAGACGGGTACTAGACAAAGCTATACAACGCCGGTGAATGGGAAAGAGAACGAGCAGGTGGATTATCCTGCGAAACGCAAAAAGACGGAGACCGCATCGGAGGTCGCCCGTCGGCGTGAACCAGCGAGCATCGACTTGACCGGACCAGAGCCAGCACCAGGACCGGAGATATCAAAGAGACGGACAGAGACATCTTTTGGTGTATCCTCCAGGACAAGCGACCCAAAAAACCACACTACAACTTCTACCGTCTCCCATCTCAAACCCACAGACCGGTCCAACAATAAACCCCAGCGAAAGCAAACCGCTTCCAATCCTCCTCTTCCCAACCCCCAAGAACAACCCCAAGATCCGATCCCAGAACCAGTCCCAGAACCAGAATCACCAAAGAACAACGAACCCCCAGCCAACATCCTCCGCCTCCCCAGCAAAACCAAGCCCTCCCGCAAGAAACTCATGTACCACACCATCCTAGCCCAACAGCAACAACAACAACAACAACAACAAGAAGAAGAAAAAGAACCCCAACAACAGCCACAGCCACAGCCACAGCCAGAGTCAGTATATGCCAGAACCCCAAGGGACGAACAAGACCAAACTGACCATCATCTCATACCAGAAACGACAATTACGATCCCATAGTAGTATCAGATGATGATGATAACCCTCCACCTTCACCCCCTCCGCATCAGCAACACAATACCACCGCCATTCCTACAACAACTACACCAAGAGTAGCTCCACCCCTAAAAGCCGGAATAGAGCGCAGAACCTCCCTCCAAAAATCCCACTCCGACCCTACTGCCTTTACCCGCTTCAACATGAACACGACCACGACCTTGAACAACAACAACGACGACGACGACGACAATTGTCATCTCCCCCCGCAACAACATCATAATCATCGTCGCCGAGCTTCAGAGAGCGGTAACAGCCCTCTGAGCAGGACGGATACAGCTGACAATGCCAACAACCATGAAGATGAATCAGAGACCGGTGGCCCGTGGACATGGGAAGCTCAGTATCTGTTTGACTATTGGCCGGCTGGGCGGGCGAAGCCGACTAAGACTTGTTAGTCTTAAATCCTTCGTTTTTCTTACTGGTGGTAAATATTTGTGGTCTTTATTATATGATATGATACCCTTAGATAGTTATAGTTGAGAATATATTTGAGAATTGAAGTGACGATTGATGATGTCCATGACTTCCGAAGGATGTTGGTAAGCTACTATGGCGGCATTATTTGGTACATGATAAGGCTAGTCTTTTTCTCATCATTCGAATTTATTTTCTTTGCAGGTCCTTTGACTATAAAACTACTCGTGGCATAGCATCTATTTGTCTACGAATGGCTAGCGGATTCCCTTAATCTCACACGATCTTCAATTATCTCAGTGCAACAAGGGTGGTTAACCTAGATCAATTTCCCAAAGTAAAGAGACACGCAAGAAACCGACATGGGATAGTAACCAATCACTTTGGCCATGCGAAGCTAACCGGATGGATGCAATTGGTCAGACAAAAAGTTAAACCCGCCATCACAGATCGCAACCAATTTGAGCTCAAAAAAAGGGGGAAATACAGCTTCGATCGTACACAAGTGCAATCCAGCACAGGTAAATGCACAGTATCTTGTTAGTATAGAGAAGAAAAAGATTGTAGAGAAAAAGAATGAAAAATTTGGCAGTTGGCAATCAAGCCAAGTGTGTAATGAGTGGCCCAAGTTCACAAGGTATTGTTAAGCTCACAATTGAGTAATCAACAAAGGAAACATATGGATGGTTTCGTGCGAAACAGCTCGCAAATGAATGACAATAGAAACGATTGGGGCACAGGAGAGGGGAGATGAGGTCAAGCCCCAGGGATTAAAAAGAACTAGAGTATAGAAAGTGGCGGTAGTGAGGAATGTGCCCATCAGGGGTATGCAAACTCGCGGCTAAGCTGATCCAGACGCTGATTCTGCGCTCATAAACACCAAATGAACATGATGAGGTGCCAAAATATGACTATAATGATAATGCAAAAGAGGCTCATGCAAGTGTTTAACACCATGGGAAGAGGGTAGAGGATAAAATTGCCCGGTAGGCCTAAAGGCCACGGCTCAGTAGATTCTTCTCGATGACGGTCTCAATGATGGGAGTGAATTCGGTTGACACGGGGGCTGTATTTGCTGGTCCTCGACAGCGCGCCGACATCATGTTTGCCTGTTTGAAGTTCATCAGCTGGTTGCCATGATGGTGGGACTACCGAATCTGAGCAATAGGGATCAAAGAACATACCGTCGCAGCAGGCTCGCACATTCTCAAGCCGATCATCCTGCCTTTCCATCATCTGCCGCAGATCCTCCTCGCTATCATGTGTATGAAGGCTTCCTTCATGCATGCTCGAGGTAGCATAGTTAGGACCCTTTCGACCGAAAGAACCCTTGATTGTGGTGTTCAGAATTGTACTAAGACGGGAGGAAGAGCCGTGTCTCTGGTCCGAGTAATGAGACGGCGTACTCAATGCCGGGGAACTACGACCAGGGGTAGCCGCCCGACGAGTTGACAGGATGGACCCTGCACGTTGCTTAGGCCAATTCCGGCTGGTACGACTCCGAGAGGACGAGAATGACAGCCGGGAGGTCTGACGCGACCGTGAGCGGAATCCGGGGTTAAACTCATCGATGTCTTCCAACGAAGCATCACCCTCTTGCTCTTCACCGTTTTCCGTCGAGTTGCGCAACAACAGATATGAGAGAGCATTGAACCAAGTCTCGTGTCTCTGACTAGTAGTCGCAGTGAACCTGATTCGGCGGCCCGGGCTAACTACTTCAAGACTCTTGCAGTGAAGGCCGGGAGGGTAAGGATTGTCATCTGGAACAACTCTGACAGCCTCAATCAGAACACTCTTTGTGCGGAGCTCGCTCTTGCCAGCACTTTGCGGATCTTGCTCGCTCCAGTACAACGTACGGGTGTACGGGTGGAGCCAGAAGTACCGACGATGCCTCGAGTTGGAGATTTCCCCGGACACGGTCTTGCGGGTGTATTTCCACAAGAACTCTCCAATCATAGTCTGTGTGATTGCCTGAATCATTCGTGGATCTGTACCAGCAGCATAACCTTGAGGGCCAAGAGCTGGGTTCGGATGCCCGTTGAACCGTTCTTCAATCTCAGAAGCGAAGGATGACACTGACGATCTCCGCGACACATGGCTCTCGCGTCTCATCTTCATCCGTGACGTTGTTGTTGCGGTTCCAACCTGAAGGTTGGAGTCGTTGGGAGTCCGTGGACGCTGAGCTACGTTCGTCCTGTAGGCAGACGCCGGGGCAAGAGGCGGGCCCATCAAGCTTGGAGAAGAGGGGCGTTGATCCAACGATCTCTTCTCGGCTGCCATGATGGCTTCTCTATGATCCATGGGCAAAGGAGGATGGCTCTGGATACTAGAAGTCTGGCTAACGGCACTTCCAGGCCTCTTGTGGGACGGGAGAGATGTTGCGGAAGGTTGGTGAGTCGGCCGAGTCCTTGCCTTCGGAGTGGCAAAGGGAGAGGAGTTCTGTTCCTTGGCCTTGTCGCTGTCTGGAGGAGACAATGGCCGCGCGACAATACGATCCATCAGAATCTGATCGATTTGCTTCGACGACAGAATCGTCTGGGCACCCTGGTCTGCTCGGCTGGAGGACGAATGCTTCCGGGCGTGACGTGGGACAGCGTTCCCGGAAATGGCACTCAAGGGGAGCGAGTCATCCAACTTGATGTTGGCAGCACTGTTGACTGGACTATCGTCGATAGTATCTTCTGAAACCACGAGCGAAGGGGGCTCCATTATTGAGCTGCTATTAAGCGCCTTTTCGTTGGACTCGGGGGCCACATTCTCGTCGGGGAAGTTGAGCACGGGAATTGCAGGTGGCGGGGGAGTGGATTTGACGGGCAGGGTTTCCACGGAGCTGACACTGGACAGTGACACCTGTGACACCAGAGGGACTGGCAGTTCAGGCACCTGTGCTGGAATAGGCTCGGTGCATTGGAAGGCCGTAGAAGAGATGGCAAGGCTAGGGAGCGCTGGCTGGGGTGCAACGGCATCAACAGGCTCTGTCTGTTGAGAAGAAATAGAAGAAACCACAAGCTCAACCTTGGGTACCATTTGCTCCTCCACGACTACAGGGGCGATTTCCTTCGGTTCTGGGATAGCCGCTGCCGGCTGTGTCTGCTGAGCAACAATGGAAGATAGAGCAATCTCCGGGCATTCTGCTTGCTCCACGTATGCTACCGCGGCTTCGGGGGTTGGCGCCTCGGGCTCCAGAAGGGCTTCAACAGGCTCCGTGTGCTGCGACAGTATAGGTGACACAGACACCTTGGGCATCTCGGTATTGGTGCCGTGCTCGGACAACAGAACTGGCGGCGCTGGCTCTGGAAGAGCTGGCGCGACGGGCAGTGTAGACTGGAACTCAATCGCCGAGACGGTCATATCAGCCACGTATGCAGGCTCGGGCTCAGGGAGTTTTGCATCAGCGGGTTCAGTCAACTCTGAGCAAATAGATGACAGTGTAACCTCCGGCGGTTCGGGAACAGCAAACGCAACGGGCTCGGTAGTAACCCCAACAGCATATGAGGTGCTGAATTCGGGTAACCTTGGTGCCACAGGAACAGTCTCTTGGAAAGAAACTGCAGAAACATCCGTTTCCATAACAGGCATTGGATGACCGTTCGGTCTGACACCTTCAGCGTTTACAACTGTCTGTTCCTCCTTCACTTCCGTCTCGATGGGAGTCCATTGTGTCCCCGCGTGTGCCAATTGCGGCGGTACCTCTACCTCGGTTGCGGTGCTGGCATCAGACATGACTGTCTTCGTGGGTGTTGTAGGCAAACCACGAGCTGCCTCATCGTTCGTATCCTGGAGGCTAGTTGTTGCTACAGTTGTGGGGACCCAAGGGTCAGTCATCACGCCAGAATCAACCATCACAGGCTTGGGGACCGCGTCGAGTATAGCCTCCGAGGGTCGTCTAGAGTCGGGGGTGGGAAGCATGCGCGGGGTGGAAGCCTGCGAGCCAGTAGCGAATCGCATAGAGGGGCCAAAGGCACCCTCATCTTCCTCTCCGTCTAGTTCCGCAAGCTCCATAAACAGACTCTGACCTTCAGAGGATGGCAAGCCTTGGGTGAAGCTCGTCGCAGGGGACTCTCGCGCACTTGACGGTCGGCTATTGGAAGCCATCGGGGCTTCTCCTGAAGGACGAATCTTCCTCATGACGCTCCTCTTCTTCCTGAGCCGGTATCTAGGCGACGACATTTGGCTAGGCGACGGGAAGCCATCGTCGTAATCCTCGTCTTCATCGCCTGAGGTAGACGCAGTACTCTGGTAGGAGGTCCTATCGCGGGCCTTCGTCAGTGTCAAGGATGACACACGTCCGCGCGGTGTCCGTTGCAGCCGCTCCTCGGTTTCCGTGAGCTCATCGGTATCAGTGCTATCGTCAGCCATGCTTTCAATTCCGGTCTGGAAAGCTTCGCTTTCGGTCGCGGTTTCTCGTTCGTTGGCCGTCTCAAAAGTGTCGTCAGCCTCGGTAGCAGTCTGGTACGCATCGCTAGGTTCGTCAGACGATTGTCCTCCTACACGACCTTGGTGCAACTTCATGGAAGGCTTGTGAGACGGGCTGGCTTCGGTAGCATTGTCTTCCCAGTCCGAATCCTGGATCTCGATTTCTGCCCTCTTCCGTCCAGCACCCAGCAAATCGGGCCGAGGAGCCTTTCTGGCGGCCTCAGCCTTGGTCTTCTGGCGCTTGCTTGACGGATTAGTTGGGGCAGCAGCTTCGCGACGACGCTGTTCTATCTCGTCACGAGCTTCTTGCAGCATACGCTTGAGATCAATCTTTTCGGTCTTCTCGCGATGGATAGTGCTCTTGAGATTCTGGATCATCCGATGGGCATGGCCCAGTGAACTCCGCAACGTCTCGGTTTCCAGATGGTTGTGTCGAGGAGTGAACTTGTTGGGCGACGGGGGAGGGGAGTTCTCCGGCGTGGATTGGTCTTGATCATCCGATTCATGGCCACGGGAAACCTCGCGAGTGGATTCTGCTTCGTGTTGACGAATGCGCATTGCCACGGCTCTCGCGAGTTCTTCGTTCTGCGAATTCAGCTCCTCGACCTTCTTCTGAAGAGCAAGCTTCTCGGCATCTCCAGCGTTGAGGTTCCTTCGCAGGAGATGTATCTCGGAATCATTGGCTTTTTGCGCTGCCGTATGATCTTCGATCAATTTCGCATTGACTTGCTTCAAGTCCTCAAGCTCTCGTTCGACGGAGCCCTTCTCGGAGGCTAGAAGGCCCAGGTTGCTGTTGAGTCTACTCTCTCGATCGGCTGCCTCCTTAACTGCCGCCATCAGCTCATGGGTTTTTGTCTCCAACGCCCAGTTCTCGTCCTTGTAGCGCTCTTCGCTCTCGTCCAGTGCACGGATACGCTGGGTGTACCCCTCTGCCTCCAACTCAAGCCTTGACTTTTCTAGGTTGAGGATCTTCAAAGCCTCCTCGCGCTCAGCAAGCAACGCTTGTAACTGGCGAACTTGAGCCAGGAGGGAGGTCGAAATCTCGGTCGCGAACTCGATGTCATGGACGCGGGTCGAAGATTGGTTTCGCTGTTTGCGAGACGGTACGCTCACTTTACTTGGAGAATTTGTTGCTTGGCCAGCGAACAGGGCGGGACTGATTGGTGACTGCGACGGATAATTAGCAACCTGCGCACGCTTAGCGGTTAATACAATAACCTCGGCCTACCTTTTGCTCGTACGGGGTGCCCAAGTGGCTATCCTCGCCGCCCGCCATGCGTTTTGGAGCAAGGAATGCCCGCGCAGTTTCCCGGCCGATTTCATTGTACTCTTTCTCCAAGTCCGCGAGCTTTTGACGAAGATCGGGCCCAATCTGGCCCGCCTCCTGCTGCTGTTCGACTTCCTTCAATTTCTCCTCGAGCTCCTTCTGCTGCTCAATGAGAGCAGTACCGAGCTTGCTCGCCTCCTCGAGCCGACGCTCTGTCTCGGCCAGATGCGCCTCGAGGGCTCGTTTTGCCTGCGCCGGGGATGATGCATCTAGACTGTATAGCTGGGTGTCAAAGGACGAGTACCGGTGCGACTCGCGAGGAACGACGCCCTCCTGGGAGGCGGAAACGAAAGGGTCTTCGATTGTCGACATGTTGCCAGTTGTCCGTCGTCCACCATCGATAGGGGCGTTGGTGCTGCGGCCTGAAGAGACGGCCACTCTTGCGGCTGATCGAACAGCAGGCTGTGCCTAATCCCGTAGGGTGAGGGTACAGCCAACGTCAATAGCCCGCACACTCGTCGCTTCGTTTTCTCGTTTCCTCGTTTTAATTTTCGGTCATCCTCCGGTTATGCGACGATCTCGTTGCCGGCCTGCTTGCTTAATCTTAGTTCCTCTCTTCAATGCGAATGGCGATTCGGTGAGCCGACCTGCGACCCGATCTTCGCAACACCTCGGGGCTGGAAGAGTTCGCGACCGTCAAACAACAGGGGATGCGCGTTGCTGGCTGATGATTCGCTGCGGTGGCCGCGTCGATTGCCGACCGAAGAAGACAACAAAAACACTTGGGATCGGCGGAATACGATACCGGGAGCCGAAGGTGGCGGTTACGCCTCGCTTGTGACGAAAAGACTTTGGAGCAAGGGACTGAAAACCTGCTCCCAAGGAAGCTTCGGACAACAAACGCGTACCTGTCTAGCAAACGCAGAGTAACCTTGTGCGTGTGCGACCAGATGTGCGCCTTCGGGACGAGGCAGCGGCGTGCGGGCGAAACAAGGGAGTCGCCGAGAAGCGGGCGCAGAATAAGAACCAAAGGACGGAGGGAAGGATCCAGGAAATTACGGGTACAGGCGGATGCAATGAAGCGTCCACACTATACAATCAATAGATAAGATCAAGAAAAGATAAGTAGGGATTATTAAGAGTGAAATGACGTGGTAGAAGAAAAGGAAGGACCAGGGTTCAATGCGAAAGGAAGGGTAAGTAGGGAAAGAAGAGAAAGGCAAAGTAAGAAGTTGGTAAGTCCGAAGGGGAAGTAGACACAAGGAAAAAAGGGAAAGGGCAATTGGAAGGGGGATTGAAGTGGTGGAAGGGGAGAGGGGGAAGGGGAAAAATGAGGGAGTGATTCAAGGCAGCGAGTGCCAGTTGTTGATGTTGTTGTTGTTGGTCAACGAGACGAGGGCGACTCGTTCGTTGGGCGGGGGAAAGAGAGGGAGGGAGGGAGAGGGAAGAGAGGGACGGATGGACAAGAGTCAATCACCCTAACCAGAATAACAACTAACTAGCCTAACTACCTCACTAACTCACTACTCACTCACTACTAATCTTGGGGTACCCGGAGTGAGTTAGGCTGTTAGCAGTAATTGTGAGGAACGAGGGGAGCCACCAGAAAGGAACTCACTAAAGAAAAGGAGCCCACCACCCCGGCAGGGGAATTAAATTATTCGGGGCACCGTTCGCCTCAGGTTCCCCTCCGGTCAGCACCGACCGTCTAACAAGTAGATAGTCTGTCTCAAGTCTCAGATTTCCCCCCCCTCTAGTTATGCCTGGCTCTGGCTCTGTCTCTCTTCCTCTTGTCTCTGCTAAGTCTACTCGTAAGTCGCAGCTGTGCCTGCACCAGGACGGTAAGGTTTCCTCAAGGCTAACGGCAAATAATTCCCAGAATTATTGTGGGCAGCAGAGGAGCCAAAACAAATGGTGCCTGAAGCATTAATTGATCGGATACGTAATGGCAATGCTGGCCGATTGGGAGGGGGGAGCCGATCTTGGGATCTGGCGTTTATTGATTGTTTGCTTGACACCACACTCTCCATCCATACATATCCTCCAGAGAGGACGCCATATCGGAAGAGGGACATGGGACAAGTCACGATCTACCGGACTAGGGGTCTGTCATCAGCTAGCTTCCCTTGGAACCAGACAAGCACATTGAAGGTTATTCAGATGTCCACAAAGTACAAAAGCAACCTAACCAACTACCGGAGAGAACTAAGTAAGCCCTCCCGCACACGCGTAGCGACACCCATTTTAAGTTGCGAGGGTGTGACCTGCCCGATGATCACCACCACCACCATCACATTCCCGCTCACTGCTAAACCAGTCGGGCGGTGCCCCAAACCATCCCACCCACGGTACCCGACATTCAACAAGGAGAGGTACCCGTACCACACTTTTGCCGATTCGGTAATACTACTTAAAGATAGTAAGTAGTCTTCAGCTGGTGAGGCGGGCTGTTTGCTAGGTTTGCATGGATGCCTCTTCTTCTTCTTCCAGTCACCTGATGCCGATCGGGAAATACTTATGGTCATGTGATTGGGACCCTACACAGAATACTCACTGGTAATTCTCGCACATGTTTACAAAGGACTAATTGAGAGAAGGAAAGCAAACGACAAACTTAGTTTCAACTCGATGCACAGCCCCAATGCTCAAATGCTGTGTCCATTGTCACCTCGATCTGTCAATCTGCAGGTCCTGCAATGTCGCACGTAGGGGATGAACCACGTGTCAACCACATTGGATGACGCATCATTCCAGAAACTCTCTCACCGAGAAAGGGTGAGCTGTTCAATACCAGCACTGAGGATTTAATGGTTAGATGTCAGATGAACGAAAGGACCAGAAAGAACAAGCGAAACTTTGATCCATCTGAGTTGTGCGACTTGATAGCATTGAATCTTATTGTGCGCCCCTTGCTCCTTTGTACTCGGTTGCCAAGACATTTGGACAACTGCTTCACAAAAACAATTCTGGGATTCAAAAATTTACTGGTCCTTCGCTAAAGTATGTTGTTTCATGGATATAACTTTACTTGGGCATTAGTTCATATAGCGGCGCCCATGTAGTTCTGCTATATACCACAGTGCTAGGCAGTAGTTGCATTATCCATTTCTTTCAGTAGTATGCAAGTCCTTGGATTTTGCGATAGGAAAAAGAACTTGAAGGCTGATAAAATAAGACAACTAGAATAAGGGAAGAGAATGAAACTAAACATAACCTGTCTTGTGCCAGAGTAGTACCTACCTTTGATATCTTATATTATTGTTAGCGATTTCGACGTTGATCTCTTAAAAACCCAAGGATCATACTATTCCGCTGCCGCGCACTATATAAAATACGTGGGTCAAGCCATTCCGTAATATCAACACAAATCCTGCAAAGACCTTCAAGTCATAAGCCTTGGCTGATCAGAAGTAGTAAAATACCGTAATCACTTCTATTGGAATGAGATTTGGGGAAAAGCGAAGGGTCACTTCTCTGGGGAAGCGAGCCAGGCAACGACGTAATGAACCATGGTAATACTTATCTTTGTCCACAGCGAAGCCGAAGGAGTCCGACGGGTTTTCTCCGCCATCGCAGCTTGTGAGCCCTTTGATATATGTATGGATCCACACTCTCTCTTTCGAGTGGAGCTGATCTATTTCACTAATCACAATATTCCTCTACCCCGGACCATAGTGGTATTTTGCTCCGCCTCTTCTATTGCGGTATAAGTCTGTGCATGTGGGTAAAATGGTTTGCGTAAAGCTTTTATTAGAATGAGTTCAAGAGTGCTGGTGGAGTTTATGTCAAGCATACTGCAGTATAGTATCACAACCGTGAGTTGTTTCTCTTGGTTTGGTTAAGGTATGGATATAGTAGAAAGAACCGGACACATACTACTGATGGGAGCAGTACACACTGATTGTGCATCCAAGCAAGCTCAGGTGACTTTAGTATGCATTGGCATATTTCACGAAGAAGCTGCACCTTCTCATATCTAGAGAGATGATGTTCATATTGACTTTTGTTATATTCGCTCAAATTACCCATATTGGTGAGTGCACCCCCCTCTTCGTATCGTAGTGCTCAAAAACTCGCGAAATACAAATCTGCGTCGCCGTGACAGATAGAATGATCGTTCAATAGATCCAACAATCTAGGCCAATCATTTCGATAGCTTCTAGAGTTCTCGGTGAGTATGATTTTCTTTCGAGTTGGTTGAAGCGTGCCTAGAAAGAACAGAAGAAATTCAATAGCATTTCTAACACGGCACAGAGGGACTTTCAGAAAGCCTTCAAGGTCGTTTTTAGTGGAGTAATCTAGGTTAGAAAAATGGTGATTGATTCTCTTTAGGTTTGATACGTAGCAGTACTACCGCAATACTGGCAGCTGGGCCTGGGTATGGGACTGACTAAAGTAGCATTGCCTGATAACTATATCTTCCTAATATAGTCGTAATCCTTTGGTCTCCTCCCCGCACTGGTTTTGCTTGCTTGAATTGCTGATTCGGCTACTGATAATGTCCACTAGTAATCCTGGGGGCCATTTTCTTTCCTTATAAGGTCAGCTTTGCTAAGCCTTGCTGGGCGCCACATTGACTGTTAAGGCTATTTTAGGATTCTCCGAAACCGGAAAAGTACCAAGTACTTGCTTAGTATACCTCAAAAGATAAACTGATAAAGAATCCGCGACACGAGAACAACAAATTATGTGAGGCAGACAAGCCGAAAAAGAGTCAAGACACAAAATGGGCGGGGCGGCGAGATGAAGCTGAATGGAAAAAGAAATTAGATCCGAATGGATGGAGCCTGACTTTTCTTATCAGTGGATAAATCCCCGAGGCACTTGTTATTTGGCGGGCAAATATTATATCCATTCTCCAGCTGTCCACGTATATAGATTGGTACACAGTGGGCCATGGTTCTTGTGGTGTCGCCTACCCACCGTTGCATGTCTGTTTCAGTGTCTCATGGCCATTCTCTTATCCACCATGTCGGGACGTGCGAGACAATGTTGCCGATCCGGGGTGACGTTTTGGCAACTCAACCGATAAACTTGGCAACCGTAGAACGTTGGTTTCGAACGATGGCTGTGACATGCGAACCATGGCCGATTAGCGTCGCAGCTGCGTGGCATATTGGCCAGAGATATTAGTGGTGCCCACGTACGCGCAATGGCCGCCGCGACGTCATCCCGTCAAGGGGCAAAGGTTGACCGCCACCAATGGTCCATGGTTTGCACAGCCAAGTTGAGGCATGGAAGGCGGTGATCTCAACTCTTTATACGAGGGGGGGAGGAGTTTTTCATGGGCTGTAAGATTCCAGAGAAGGAACAAGGGGTTAGCTTTTGAGAGACCATGAGAGATACAGGGAGGACTATCACCCGTAAGTTCGTAATCGTAGGTCCCAAATATCCCCAAAAGATGTCGTGCTCACACGCTAAACTTGGCGGCTGCCAAGCTTCCCCGCTAAGGCCCGCTAAGGAAGAAAGTGGTTCCCTTAAGGTTTGCGATTGTCTGAGGGGACCTCCGTCTCTCAACAGCCTATGACAGCCTCTTCCATTCCCCCTTAGTCTTCATCTTTGGGGAGCCAAACGATAGCAACAATTTTAACGCGTGGCCAGCCAGTGGGGGGTCCGGTTACGCCCCACTGCCCCCATGCCGCGCCACCCAAAAAGACAGACGGACGGATTGAAAGATTCGAAGTGCCTGAGAGCGGGCGAAACAGACGGAGGCAGATGGGGGCTTGAATTGGAAGCATTCGATGGACCTTCCCCTCCACCACTAACTTACTCGTCTTAGTGACTATTTTAGTCCAAAGTCACTAAAAGTACCTGGTGCCTTGACTACTTCTCCTACTACTGCACCTACCGCCTTGGTAGGCAGACGAATAGGTTAATCAACGGTCCTCCAGTCTCCTTTCCTGATTACCTCGCCTTGACCCCTCTCGTCCGTCTTCTCTCTTCCTACTCTCGTCCTCTGTTTCTCGCAATATGGTTCACATATAGCCCCTCCAAGACCTACCCTCCTTTTTCGATTTTTCCTCTTTTCCTTCTTTTGGATTCTTCCTTAATAGGATTGACCCTCCTTTTAATGCTCGAAACTATCCTCTCCGTCTTTCATCTTTCTCGGTCTTTCCCGACTCAAGTCATTCCTTACACCAACCCGTGTTGTGACAACATCCACCTTCATAGTCCTATGATTTCGTCACCTGCAGAAGAGAGGAACAGATTTTAACCTGCATTACATCGATAACGGCCTTTCGATATTGGTCCTCGTTGGCGTTTTCACCAATTCTTCTGGAAACAGTCCCGTACCGTGCACAGAAGCTACCGTCCTTTAGCCATTCATCATGAGATGGGGCGCTCGCATAGCACTATGTGCTAGTCTAGCACTCATCTTGCCCTTATATCTCTTGAAGATCCACCTCGAGGACCTTTGCGATCAGTATCGCGCGGGCGCATATCTGATCAATTGGCTGGATTTGCGCCCGCCGATGAACACATTAAATGGCTCTCGTCCTGTCACACCAGGGGATAAAGTGATTGTGATGGCCAGGCTACAGGAAGAGCACACTGAATGGGTCGAGCAGGAGCTACCAGAGTGAGTTTTTTTTGTCCTCCCCTTCCCAACCCAATGTTTCGGCGCACTAATAGCTTCCCTCCACAGCTGGCAACGTGCCATATACATCGTGAATCCCTCCAAAAAGGTCGCAGCTGACGGCACAATACTCACAACCCCGCTGAACAAGGGTCACGAGTCCATGGCTTATCTCACCTACCTAATTGATCACTACGACACCCTACCATCCACTATTGCTTTCCTTCATTCCCATCGCTCGGGTTTCCTGATGGCCTGGCATGTAGATGCGCCCTTACACGACAATGTCATTGCGATGAAATCCCTGCGTCTCAACTTCGTCCAAGACAATGGCTATGTCAACCTCCGCTGCAACTGGAACCCGGGGTGCAAGCAGGGCCATCGCACCAACCAGCACGTGACGGAAGAAGTCTTTGCAGAGATATTTGAGGGCACCAGCACCCCGCCTTTGAACTCCACCGGGGGCCTTACGATGCAAGATGAATACGACGAAGCTAAATACCAGAAGTTCCTGCAAATGCCGAAACAGATTGGCGCGGCGTGCTGTGCGCAATTCGCCGTGTCCCGGGAGCAGGTCCACCGACGACCACGAGAGGACTACATCAAGATCCGCCAGTGGATAATCGATACCGACAAGGATGACGCCAGTAGTGGCCGTGTCATGGAATTTCTCTGGCATGTCATATTCGGCAAAGAATCAATATAGTATGTTGCCTTTGCACCCCTCCCCCCCTACCTGCTGAATGCGTCCTAAATACTAACACTTTGCTACTCTCAGCTGTCCCGACGAAGAAGTCTGCTACTGTCAAGTTTATGGACAATGTTGATCATTGTACGCATACCGTTAACGTTTCTGCTTTTTATAAAAATACCCACGGCTTCTACTTGTATATATTACGATAGCTTCCTTTCGGCGCTCTCTTGCTTTGGTCTCTCTTTCTTTCTTCTTTCCACATATTCTCCCATTCGGGTGACTTTTTTCGCCCGTTTAGACTCATTTTTTGTGGATAATTGCCAGCGACAATACGTTTCTAAAGGGATATTACAAACAGCGTGGCGTTGTTTACAGGGACTGCTCGGTTCAAGTTGACTCAGTTGACATACTCGTCCCCTTCTGTCGGCGGCAAAGCCTGACTACTATCGTTTACGGCGAATCTGGGTGGTTATTTACGATCGTTCCAATATTAATTTGAATTCGGGATACGCGCACCTGCTGAACCGGTGAATTTTCTGGAGATAAATGCCTCGGTGATCTTAAGCGACTGGTTTGAAAGATAGCACTTGGACCTGATATGTCTCTCCTAATGCTCTTCGTTTTGACATGTCCGGCTAGCCCAGCGAATTCGATTTTTTATAACTGTACATCGCCTAAAATACGTGTCCATTACGTTTCGCTGAAGAACGAATACCGCGACATCCAACCCATCATTAATTACAAGCTCATGTCCTCAGGTCACGAACGCCTAACCCGAGATAAGACACCACATAACGACATCCACCAACAGAAGCGCACTAGCGAATCCAACAATCCCGCCATGTCACTGCTCCAAGAACTCCTCTACCCGCTCAATAAGATCCGCCTTCTTACCGGCATTTGAGCGTCCATTGGAAGTCAAGAAGTCCTTGAGGATAGCGACCGTAAGCTAGAAAACCGCCGGTTAATACGATGTCATATTTGCCATCACGAGGACGTGTAGAAAGCCTGTGGTGGCTTACCTTGGATAGCGTTCCCTTCTTGTGATGCCTGCGGACTTCCTCCTCTAGGCTTCCAGAGTCTTCCTCAACCTTGATCTTTTTCGATGGCTTGGAGTCCTCGGTTTCGCTTGCTCGGTCTTTTGATCCTCGTTTCACGAGGGTGCTGGTTGGGCGAGGGGCCGCTGCTGAGGTTTTGGCGTATTGCTTTTCGAGTTCGTCGGCCCAGGATAATACGTAGTCACCGGCGCGCTGTGGTGCAATTGTCAGTAAGTTGGACGCCTGGAGGGTTATTTCTCGTGTTGGGTGTGGTGGATTTACCTTGTCGATTTGGCGGTATTTCGGAATGGTTTTGTCTTCTGGTTTTTCGGGGAGATCTTCGTCTAATGCGAGAGCTTGTAGGATGCGGTAATGCCATTGAAGGGCTGATCACGGGCTGTCAGCTTCTCGTTCATCGTATACGAGCAATGCAAGACAGAAGTGACTTACATGGATTGGGGTATTTGAGAGGCTCGTACACTCCCTTCGGCAGCTGCAGTTGCTGGACGATCACGCGCATCTGATCAATCAATGACTCCGGGGCGACATTCAACGTTGTTTCGGGGTTCTGCCGGATATCGTCTGCGAAGGGGAGGGGAAGAATCCACATGCCAGGAGGGTATTTTTGTACGCCATTCTCATCAAGCTTTTCTTCGCCTGCGATCATAGCGGCGAGAACGGGGCCAGCACCCTTGCGTGCAATGAACCAGACGAGTGCCATCTTCTTGGAACGCAAAAGAGTCTGATGCAATGCGGAAAATACTCGCGAGGAGCCTACATAGTCTTCCTCGGATGGATAGATAAAATATGGGTGCTTGACGTTTGCCCAGAATGGAAGCGCAGTGATAGGCTTGAACCCAATAACCCGGATTACTGGCTCACCGAAATCCCTAAGCGCCTTCTGCTCATCAGGCGAAAAGGTTACTTGGTCGCCACCGAACTTATATGCCTTTCTGATCTCCCATTTCTCGACAGTCCGGCCAGTATCATCTGCGGAGTGGGAAGTCACTCCTTTCGCGACCACAGGCTTCTCGCCGTTCAGCCAGATGAAGGAGTTTCTAGCGGGCGCTTGCCTTCGTAAGAGTATATAGCCCGATACCGAAATTCTGAAGTCTGGGCCAAGTTCTAAAGGCATGTTCGAAAAATGAGTGCGACGCGGAACCGTTCTCGAATTAATACTGGACAGAAGCGTGTTGAGGAGTGAAATCCCGTCCCCGGTCGCAGTCGCCGCTTTTGAATCAGATTGTAGATATGCAGGCGCCTCTGGATCGCTGGGCAATGACTTGTAGATAATATCCTTTGTATCTGTAGTGAGTATCGACCCCTGCCACTTTGCTATAGAGTATGATAGCTTACGTCATAGAACTTGCTGTTCTTGAACTCATGCTCAGGGCGTGAGATCGGAAACAGCTCAATTGTGACACCAAGATCGTAAAGATCCTTAGCACGTACAGTCGCCGCTGACCGCAGGGTTTTATCATCACCATGGGGGTTGTCATTGTCGGTTATGATGAACAAACGCCGGGAGAGGAAATTTGGCGCTCTGGATGTGAATATCTGGTTGGCGCAAAATAGGACGTTTGCCATAGAGACCTGCTCTTTCGCTGGAGATAGAACCTCCCTTGAGTCTCCTTCATCATCTACCAGTGCTCGAAGTCCTTTGACCTCATGAGCCGAAGGAACATCCAGATCAGTGAAGAGGTAGCAGTTGGGGTAGGACAGGTCTCCCCGACTGTCTTCATCTTCTTCAAAGAACTTGGACGCCTGGGTCCCGAACAGCAAAACACCCATCATGTCTTGTGGATTTGATATGATTCGTTGTTGCATGAAGTGATAGGCGCATTTGAGCGCTGCCGTGGTGGGTGATTCTTGGGTGTGTTTCTTAGGATCTGCTGAGGGGCGAGGCGTCAACATGGAATCGCTGACATCGATTGCGAAGAGGACCGCATCTTTGACTGGTTTGTAGCTCTGATCTTATTGTCAGTTCCAGAGTTCCAGTCCAAGTTCATGGGTAAATTTGCGTACAGTCTCATCAATCTCCTCTTCTTCCTCGGCCGCCTCATCTTCCCGATGTGGGTTGCCGTCCGCCATAGTAGAATGTTGTGGAATCGTTTAAAGCATTCAAGATATTATCGAAATTGAAAGAGGGAAGTATAAAGGTTAAGACAACTTGAATCGTAACCAGGAACAAGTGGGGCTGTTGTGTCTGCCTGTTTGGCCTCTGCTGCCTGCAGCCGGAGATAGATCTATCTATATCGTCACTGGATCCGGTCGCGAGGGACGCGATCAAACCGGTGGGCAGAAAGACGCGGGGAGACACGAACATCATGTGATGTCCGCCCGGTAATTGATGACGCTAGCTGGCCGGTCATTGGCTGTCGGGAGTCGGAGTTGGTCGTGGTCTCGGTGCTCCGTCATCAAGCCGTTCTGGACTTTTCAGCTTCCAGAAGGCCTTGCGCTGTTGTATACACCCACTACCTGTTCTTGCCACTCGTCCATCTTTTGAATATTTAATGCGGCGTGAATAGTTCATCTGCTTGCGCGATACGAACGGTCTTTTCTTATTACCTCCATTGACTAGGTCAACCGAATTCAGTACAATTACCTGTCATGGCTCTCCGCCGCCCGTTTACCCTGCCCCGGCAATTGCTGCGACCGGCTTCTCGCACCCTGTTCGGATACAAGCAAGAACAAAGATGTGGGCTGGCAACAACAGTGCCTCCGGTTACCCAGGATGCAACAGGCTCTAAGGGCCCTACAGCCATGGTCTTCCTGAACATGGGAGGGCCCTCGACGACAGACGAAGTAGAGGATTTCCTCAGCCGGCTCTTTGTACGTCTCCGACTATGGCAAGCTGTCATTCTGGTTGCTACGTTTCTAACATTCTACTTCTATTCAAGGCCGACGGCGATTTGATTCCTCTTGGCAAGTTCCAGCATTACCTCGGGCCTCTTATTTCGAAACGACGCACACCCAAGATTCAAAAGCAGTATGCGGACATCGGCGGAGGCTCACCCATAAGAAAATGGTCGGAATACCAATGCAAGGAAATGTGCAAGCTGCTGGACAAGATCAACCCGGAGACTGCGCCTCACAAGCCGTACGTTGCCTTCCGTTACGCCAACCCGCTGACGGAACAAATGTACACACAATTGCTGGAAGATGGCTTTGGCAATGGGAAGGGCGGTCGTGCGGTCGCGTTCTCACAATACCCCCAGTATTCCTGTTCTACTACGGGTAGCTCTCTGAATGAGCTGTGGAAATGGAGGAATCGGCTGGAGGGCAAGCGAGCAAACGGAAACGTGGACACTTCCGGAGCTATCCAGTGGAGCGTTATCGACAGATGGCCTACGCACCCTGGCCTTGTGGAGGCGTTTGCGAGAAACATTGAGGATCAACTCAAAACCTATCCGGAAGATAAGAGAAATGGAGTGGTTCTCTTGTTCTCGGCCCACAGTTTGCCCATGAGTGTTGTGAACAGAGGTGAGTCTCAAGGGTCTTGGTGACCAACTCCCGGTAGCTAACCGACAACTTCTCCTTTAGGTGATCCATACCCGGCCGAGGTTGCGGCAACAGTGCATGCGGTGATGCAAAGGCTCAATTTTAGCAACCCTTACCGCCTCTGCTGGCAGTCTCAGGTCGGACCAAGGGCTTGGCTGGGAGCGCAGACAAGCGATACCGTCCAAGAGTACGTGAAGCGTGGACAGACCGACATTGTCCTCGTACCGATCGCCTTCACCAGCGACCACATTGAGACCCTGTATGAGCTGGATCTCGAAGTCATGGAAGAGGCGAATTCCCCGGGTGTCAAGCGGGCCGAAAGTCTGAACGGCAGCCCCGTATTCATCCAGGCCCTTGCAGACCTTGCTCAAGAGCACTTGCGCAAGGGTGAGAAATGCTCGCTCCAAATGACGCTGCGTTGTCAAGGCTGCCGGAGTGAGAGGTGCTTGGAGCAAAAGAAGTTCTTCGCCGGTGAAGAGGGAGCATCTTTGGTAGTATAGATTGCTAGGAACTAAAGTTTTCATTTCTTTGTCAGGGGGTTTGTCGTTTGATGTGTGTATGTGAAGGCGTTTTGTGTACGATAGTCTGAGTGTGTCTATACAAGCAACAAGCTACAATGTATTCCGGTTTACGATTTCGGCAAATTCCTCACGTGGGCGAAGTGTCTCCCTCAAGTTATTTTGGCGGGCTGCGATAGGGTGCATCCCAAAAGCAGACAGCAGCAGGGTCACTGACCACTTACCAGAGTATCTTATGTGTGTGTATGTGTTTGACTCCTGGCAGCTGCCTCTCGAGACATTCTAGAACTGGGAATGGGGGACACTTCGAACCCCCTGGTCGACAGCGTGGAGTGATGTAAGTGGCCCGAGGCGGCGGGGAGTCCAGAGCGTTATCGCCGAGCTGGCTTGCCTTGCTTCTGAGACTGCATGCTTGATGAACCGTGAAACAACTTCTACATCCACACACCAGTCATGGCTATCCTAGTCTGAATTTCTAGAATCACGTCACCACTATCTAACTAGTAGAGATACAACACTGCGCTGGCATTTGTCCAGTCTAACACTTGCTGACCTGTCATTTGTTTCATGCCGATTGATAAGCGACCTGCTCGGAGTTTAACCAACAAACGGATTGTCCATCTTTCATCTTAGTCCTTCCTTGCCGGCTCCCTTCGCTCCCCCCGCCCGGTTCTTAAATGTTCTGAGCCCACCCCAAGTGTTATTTTGTTCCAACTCCGGAGCAAGCAAATGTAGGCAACAGTTCTATCTGCTATACCCATTATTCCTGCTCCTGGTGCGAAATGGTTCGCGCAATGTCCACAATCAGGGGCGACGCACCGCCTGCTGCGCATGCCGAGGTTGGTTCGGGACTGCAAGCCGGTCTGGACGCCCCTGCGCCAATTGATGCTGGAATTGAGACTTGGGAAGACACCCATGAGCGAACCCCATTATTGCAACAAGACAACGAAGAATCCCAACCGGAGCCTGATTATCGGGCCGGCCCACGAGATGATGCTCCCACCGATCAAAAAGGTCTTTGGCAGACATGGAGAAGGCCAAGCGTGAGTGCCTCCATCTTCGATGGACAACATTCGGCCCCGCGACTTCTGACATGCAACAGGTCCTTTGGATTCTTCCATTTCTTGTCATTTATATGCTAGGATTCGGCGGCACTGCAGTGCCCAAGATTAACCTGATGATGTCTCTCATTTGCAGAGACTATATGGCCAGAAAAGCGACCCAGGATCCAGGTTTCACGTATTTGCCTGTCATCATTGGGAATAAGAATTCGCAGTGTCAGACACCCGAAGTTCAGTCATTACTTGCTCAGTTCCAGTTGTATTTCAATCTCCTGGCCGGGATACTATCTGCGCTAGCATGCCCCCGACTGGGTCACCTATCAGATCGCTACGGTAGGACAAAGATACTGGCCCTTAGCGCATTGGGGACCGTTTTGGCGGAAGCTATCTTTGTCTTTGTCGCAGCCAAGCCAGACCTTGTATCTGTGAATGTGCTTCTAGTGGCTGCCATCGTCGATGGCGTCTGTGGTTCTTTCACCACCATCATGGCGCTGACAATGTCGTATGCCTCCGACTGCACCATCCCATCGAAGCGGAGTGCGGGATTCGGGTATGTGTACGGCTCTCTTTTCGCCGGAGTTGCAGCCGGGCCTCTGCTGGCGGCTATCTTGATCAAGCAATCAGGCCAGGCACTGAGTACCTTTGAGGCCTCATTGGCCATGCATGCGCTCTACCTCATTGCGCTTATGACCATTATCCCGGAATCATTATCAACAGAACGTCAGCAGCAAGCGCGAGACAATCATCGAAGAAAAGTCATCGACGAAGGGGAGGCAGGCTGGCTGAGTCTGGAGAACCTCAACCCCAAAAGGCTAATTACACCTTTATCTGTTTTGCTACCGCCAGTAGGACGTCCCAGCACGCTTTTCCCTAATCGTCACGGCGCGAGTCCGGCCTTGCGCAGAAATATTATTCTTCTTACAGCGATAGATACTATTGCATTTGGGGTCGCATTGGGAACCGCTCAAGTGGTCATTATTTATGCCGAGTACAAATTCGACTGGGGCAATGTGGAATCAAGCCTCTTCATATCAATTATCAGCATCGCCCGAGTCGTGAACCTCTTTGTTGTATATCCGATTATCACCGCAATCTTCCGTGAACCACACAAACCAGATCACATCGTTCCCGGGTCCAGCACCTGCGAAGTTGTTCTTATACGACTTTCTCTCTTATTAGACATGGCTGGCTATGTGGGATATGCAATGTCAAATCAGGGTTCCTTCATGGTATTCTCGGGAATAGTCACAGCGCTTGGCGGCATGGGGATACCGACAATGCAATCATCTCTCACGAAACATGTCCCTCGGGAACGGTTAGGTCAGATCCTTGGTGCGAAAGGACTCTTGCATGCGCTGGCTCGAGTGATTGCGCCAACCGCTTGCAGTCTCCTTTACAGCCTGACGGTTGGAAAGTTCACTCCAGCGGTATTTGTTGTTCTGGGGGCCTTGTTCTTGCTCACCTTCTGTAGCAGTTTTTACATTAAACCACATGGTAGGTGACCCTCCTTTCTCATTGTCTAGGAATGTCTGCTAACGAGTCGGTGTTTGGCAGTTACTCTTGACGAGTCTTACCCAAGTAGTCCTCGAGGTGAGGCTAATGAAGAAGGCTTTGTGGCGGATTCTATTCTCTAGTGATGCTAGAAGTGGAGCCGAGCAGTTACTATACTGCATGCGACCGCTAATATGGGTCACGGTTAGACTGATCTTCGTCACAATTGGCGTATCGAATTGTTAGACTATATATTGGATTTAATTTGGTACCAAGTGATACCTTCGATAGAATTCCGTAAAAGAACCATTGTAGTGTTGTTCACAGCACCGAATATTAGTAGTAGTAGTTGAGTCGGAAAAAGGGCGGGTAAAGAATGTTAGTAAGACGAGTGGGCACACCGGGAAAAGACCGGATGCGGTACGGCGGGCGGTAGCGACCAATTCGACCAAGCTGGTGCAAACTTTCCGACCGACGAGCTCCGAGTCCCTCCTACTCCATCATAGAACTCCAATTGACCCAATTGACCGGCCGGCGCGGGGTTCCTGACGGTTCCTCTGTCATTGAATCCTCGTAGCCTTCTTTTTCACTTAATGATTTAGTGGTGATTCGACCCAGCCCGCTGTCAGCGGTGCACAAGGTTAACCACCATGGTCTCCAAACCCACCAACGGCACACCAGCTGTGCCCTCACGAAATGCCCTACGAGTGCTCCGTCGTTTAGCTCTTGCAGGATCAACTGTGGGAAGCTTCTGTACGGTTGCAGCTATTACCTACGACGTCCACCGTCGGGTGCGCGTCGCGGAGCGAATTGTCGAGAACAAGCGGGCCCTGCAAACCTCAGCGCCGAACTACGATGCGACGTCTGCAGCAAGGAGACTGGCACGTATGATGGAGGCGGCTGAGGCGGGAGAGTTTATGGGCCTGGAATCTCTCAAGGAGCAAGACCGGAAGTTCAGAGAGGCGCAAGCTGTCCCGGCTAGGGGAGAAGTTCATGGTAACGACTTGAGCTGGGATGTTCAGCTGCAAGACCAACAACCTGCCGCCCCTGCTGAGTCTTACATGGATATTACACGCTCAAAGTTGATTGACTCCTTTACTCCCGGACAAGTACCAGCGAAATCGACCTCAGCTCCCGATCTCCCTCCGAACCTAACACGGTCGACCGATGCACTGGACCGAGCAAAATCCGCCCTTGCACATGCGAACCAAAGAACAGTCGAAGATCATGAGAAGCAAACAGATGATGCAGCTCAATGGCATGATTCAGTCACAGAAGAAATGCAAAAGTTTCTCGACCACGGTCGGCCTATCGATGCTGCCCACTTGTTTTTGGACGCTCACCCTGCGACGGTGAGTGGCATATCTACAGATAGACGGGAAGTTACGGTCAAGACATTCTATGCCAATTGCAAGGAAGAGAACGTCATGGTTGCGAGGAACATCTTCGAACGCCTAGAAGACGTGGATAAGGTGTCTCCTGGCATGTGGAAAGTTTTGATGTTCGCGCTAGCGAGAAAGGGGAGCATCGAATCCGTCGCCACTATATTCACTCGATACATGCACAAATTCAGAGTTCCCCCGGAAATGGTTGATATCGTGCTCCGATGCCTGCTAGAGTCTCATCGACTTACCACAGCGAAATGGTTTCTTCTTAGGAATCTCGAGGTTGATCGTGGCTGCGGCCTATGCGGCGCCTATCTTGCAGGGCTTTGGAAAAAGACAAGGAGTATCGAGCTTCTGAACGGGCAACTGAAGAAAATTTTGACAATACTTCCTCGCTTGGGAAAGGAACCCACCGACAAGCTCTTCAACCCCGTGATCAAAGCATACGTGGAATTTGGTCGGCTGGCTGATGCAGAAGCTCTGGTCAAAGACATGACGACTAAGTACGGCATTCCCCTTCGTTGCCGAACAAAAGGTCTTTTGGTATTTGGCAGGGCTTTGGCCTGTGACTGGGAGGGCGTGGACGCTGGGCTACAGCAGATGCATGAGCTCAAGTTGACTTCGAGGAAGTACGACTTTACGCCGATATTTGACCGTATCTTCCTTGAATACTGGGTATCGCATTCGGGTGATGAAATTCGCGACTTTGTCTATCGTTACATCGAAAAGTTCCAAATGGTTCCCGATAAAATCCTTTACAAGCACATACTGGAGGCATTCGTGGAAAAGGGTGATAAGGAAATGGTTGATGAATTTGTGCGGTTCGCACGTGAGCGCCGTTGGCCGAACTACATCAATGAGCAGGAGTTCTTGGAGATGCTTCGCAAACGTCGTCACGCTCTTGAGGAAGCACCAGTGGGATTCTGGCAGATGCTGCAGGCAGCTCGGATGAAATATGGGCAAGCTGCCACATCACAACAAGTGCTCGGATATGACCAGCGATCATTCCCACTTGCGGAAGTCAACCTGATGCCGTACACGCAGGACCCGTTACCGTGGTATCAGCGAACGCTGCAGCACATGACACCCTCGAGACCAGTCGACCAATACCAAAAGCTTCACAAGCAGATGTCTCATTACATGCATGTCGGTAAGCTGACGGAGGCGTTGAAGTGCTATGAAAATGCTAGGAATGCGCGGTTCCAGTTCAAGCAGTTGCATGTTGAACTTGCAGTCATTTGTACGCTACTCGAAGAGGGTGTCGGTGCTGCTCGAGCTTTGATCGACTCTGAGTGGAAAA
>NT_166530.1:624724-672598 GCF_000002855.4 Aspergillus niger | reverse complement strand
AATGTTTATACGTGCATTTGCAGCAACTGGAAATATGCATGGCATGCGGTGGTGCATCCTGACCGCTCTGGCCCGAGGAAGCGCACTAAATCGTGACTTTGTAATCGAAGCCCGCCGGGTCACTGGAAACCTGCATCGTCAGCTAAGCTCAGCTGAAGGGTCGAAGGATGTGTCTCGGGACATGGAGAAGGCAGAATATCTGTCCCATGCTGTTGAACTACTGGAGAAGAAGAGCCAAGGCGATCCCCAGCTTTGGCAGCTAAAGACCAATCCGACGGTGAAAAAGGCCGGTCGCCGGCTGCTAAAGCGCCCTCTCGATGAACGGCGTCTGTACAAGAAGGCCCATCTTCACGAGACTATCGAGGGCTGGGATGAGGAATATGAGTTGGAGGCCGTGCTAGGCCGCATTGACATCGATCCGAAATCGATTGCACTTCGATGGAGCGAGAAGCACTGTCTGGGGCAGATTCGTGAAATTGACGATCTGCTGTGAGTTTGAGATGGCATTTGTTCTATATCACTTTCACTATTGTTGTATTATGTTTGTATTTCCGGCTGTGTGCTTGTGTATATATCCCATACTGCCATGTTCAATACTGTGTATACTACTTGTGATCTTCTGCAATCTGCATTTTGTTGGATGCCAAATAGAAGTTGGCTCAAAGTTTTTGTCTCGTAATATCCCGCCGAATGCTCAGTGCAAAGGCTAATAAGCTTCCTAAAGGAGCAGATTCGGATTAACCAGTCACTCAGGTTTGCACAATACATTCAAAAACTTAATGCTGTCCGCATAGAGTCGCACCGATATCAGCAGAATAGATTTACACACATTAACTTAGCATTCTCACTAGTGTGGACTAAATTTAGGCGCAGGCTCGCGTTCTGTCTTGATTCCGGTTTCACTTTCTCTTGGCTTCGTATTAGAGTTCATCAGCACCTCAATCTTCTGGCCCGTCATTTCAAAGTGACCACAGTATCAAGAACCATGCCTGCCTGTTCCGAAATAGAGTTCTAGAAAATCATGGCAGAAAAGCACTATAGTAATCAATGTTGCTACAGAATCACGCCTTTTCTTGAAGCTATCCAGTATGACATCCATCACGGGATAAAAATAGCTTCGGAATCATGCTAGTATGGACCCTAGTGGGTCGAACCTGGCGACCAAGAAATCTGGCCATGAAGCTATTTATTTCGCCTTCCGCCATCTATAACACGGACCACGCCCTTTGAATGACATGCTAAAAGCCTAATAATAAAACCCCGAGCCTGTCCCCTAGCTACAAGACTCCAACCCTCATCATGGCTCAGAACATCGTGACTGGCGCCTGCCTCTGCAGGAATATCGCATATCGCATTACCTTGCCAGACCCAGAGACATACCCTAAGGTACTATTGGACATTCTTAACTAATTACAATGACTCAATCAACTAAGTCGGTCACTGACAAATACCAGCTCATCATCTGCCACTGCACCAACTGCAAACGCTATACCGGCTCCGGCTTTTCCGCCAACATCATTGTCCCACAGACCAGTTTCGAGTATACCAAGGGCACACCCAAGTTGTATACCGACAGTAGCAAAAGGGGCGTGCAGGTATTACGTGAGTTCTGTCCTGATTGCGGAACACCATTTACTTCACGGTCGAGCGACGATGAGGAGGTTGTTGCGGTGAAGTCGGGCACGCTTGATGATGAGCATCGGCTTAAGTGCTCGGAGTTGGAAATGGAGATATATCATCATCGGAAGGATGGGTGGGTGGATGGGTTGGGGAGTGAAGGGGTGAAGAAAGTTGATGGTAGTATGGGAGGTTAGAGAGGATGAAGTATCTGCCCTTAGGAGCCATTGCGATTCTGGCTGGTGATTTCGTTTTCCAGTAGGATCAGGAAGACAGAACTAGGGATGTGAGATAAGGCACTAATGCACGAGGAAGGAAATGGGCTTGCCCTTCGAGGAGCTTGTCTGTCTATACTCTTATCTACAATATATTGAGCGTTGACTACGCCAATGCTGGTCATTGGCTAGCAGCCTCTGGCTAGTCACTATCCTTAGCACTAGTGCTCTTATCAACGCATATACCCATGTCTATGGCGCGAACACAAGGGGGTCGATGGGACTATATCAGCAAATGATGCTGCCTAGTACCTCACTCCCCTCTCAGTAGGCCTTTTGTTCCTCCCATCATCGGTTATCATGACTGCACCCGGCATCGAGCATTGGGTGACCGCAGCTGCGCCAACCGAAAGCAGCCTTGAGCATCTCCAACATCAATATGCTGGATACTGTCATGCAATCATGCCACACTTGGGCGATGCAAAGAAAATTCCAGTGACCCTCTATGAGTTCCTTTCAGCGAAACCCAACACGTCCGAGTTCATCCGACTGGTAAACCAAGTCCCTCAGATCAAGCATCTATTGCAAAACCAAGACTATTCATCCACCGTCTGGGTCCCAAGCAACACCGCACTTGAGCAACTGAGCAATGAGCTATCTGAGGAAGATATTCTGGCCTTCCTTCAAACACACATCTCTCCATACTTCGGTCCATTATATTTCCTTCTAACAGCCCCAACAGTCGACACACTTTTTCATCCTGACCGATTGAACGGTTCCCAGAGAATAACAGTCCGTCCTTCACTCAACGGCCTTCGCGTGAACTCCCACGCAACCGTAATCGAACAAGACCATCTCGTGGGAAACGGTCTGGTCCATGTAATCGACCAAATTCTGCCATCGCGACCCACCATTGGAGCTTTTCTCGCTGCTCTGCCGTCATCCGAATTTGACCTGTTCCAGTCTGCAGTGAAACAATCTGAAGCTATTCAGAATATTCTCCTGGAAGAGTCTCGTCGTGGTGGAACCGTATTCATTCCCACCAACGAAGCCTTTTGCAGGCTGCCTGAGGACGTTCGGACATTTCTCTTCAGCGATGAAGGGTCCATCTCTCTGCAAGCTCTTTTGAGGTATCATGTCATTGCGAATCAATCATTGTACTCGAATCGTCTTTATGACCAGAACTCTGCACCAGAGCATTTTGTACAGACGCCACAAGATACCCCTGATCATACGATTCCTACTCCAGAGACCCAGTCGGATCGGTTGTGGCGTGTGCTCAAGGGAGTTCGTCGCTTCTCCTTGCCTACGTGCTTGGATGGGCAGACGCTGGCAGTTGCTGTAACCCGATGTGGGGGCCTTATCTCAATGAAGGTGAATGGAATTGCAAACGTGACTGTACAGGATGGTTTAGCTAGTGATGGAGTGTGTCATGTTGTGGACTCGGTTTTGTTTCCACCTCTACAGAATGAGGATGCAGAAGTTCAGCCAGTACTCTCTGTTGAAGATGTAAAGTTGAGGTTGGGGGTAGTTTGCTTGTCGTAACAGCTGTGCCTGATCTTGTTACCCATATGGCTTTCTTTCTGATAAGTTACTTCATTTGCATTGATACTTATTAACTTCCAAAGCTTACTGCCTTCTTCCTACGCTCATTTGCAACGATTAGCTCGTTGATATACTGTGCATGCCGCTGGTATACTCTTCGGCAATTACTCGATAGTATTATCTATGTCTATAACCTTCCATCTAGAAAGTCTAGTTCTGAAGTTCCACACCCCTCCTTACCAAGGAAAGTATCACTCTTAGCCCCATCACTCCGCAATTTCAACAACCAACTTCGTGCAACTCACTCCCCGACCCAACTCATCCAAGCCATCATTAAGAGCCTGTAAGCCCCTCCCAACAACCCTCAGCTCCGGACTCGGTCTGATCTTCCCCTTAGCAATATTCTCCCTTGCCCACGTCTCCAACCAATACCGAAACTGATCCAACCTCTTCCCCTCATCATCCATCGATGGCACCACAAAGATGACTTCAACCCCATCCGCCCCCTTCATATCCGCGGGAATGACTGGCGCCGACGCAATCTTCCCCTTCACTTTTTCATCACCATCAAACCCCACAAAAGCCCCCAGCACACCCTGACACATCCGTACATCTCCCACCGCAAGAAAACAATACCGAATCACACTTCCATCCTTCCTAGCCGCCTCAACAATCTCATCCACAACACTCGGGTCTCCGTAATCAAACACCCGATCCGCACCCAGTGATTGTATATACTCATGATTCGCCGTCCCAGCAGTCGCATACACAGCAGCGAATGAAGAACCAGGTTGATCCCGAAGCACTCGGGCAACTTGCACACCCATCGAACCAACGCTAGATGATGCACCCCAGACCAATAACACCTCTCTTTTCTTCACGTTCTGACTCTTAGTCTTATCATTATTTTGAGTATCTCCCGCCCGCAACATAACCCCCACACTCTCCCACGCATTAAGCGCTACTTGAACAGCAACAGGCAACGTAGCCGCCTCGTTCCACGACATCACACCCTCATCCGGAAGAGGCATAACATGCTGCCACGGAACAAGACATCGTTCCTGAAAAGCACCATAGTCCGGATCGCAGGCCTTCCAGACGGAAGCAGAGTAGGCGGCGACGCGGGTTATTCCTGTACGGAAATGGATGGGGACGTTGGTGCCGACTTCGAGAACTAGACCGGACAGGTCGAAGCCAAGAACTGTTGGATAGGAGGGGATGAAGAGGCCCGTGTCGCGCATGATGGTGTCTGCTGGATTTAAAGCGATAGATTTGACGGCGATGAGGAGTTCGTTGGGGCCTGGGGTGGGGGTCGGGCGGGTTGTTAGAGTGAAGGGGGAGGATTTAGAGGGGAGAAGGGCGGCGAGATGGGTGGCCATTTTCTCCGATATAGTAGTAGTGTATATAACTACGGTGGTGGTGAGGCAAGTGAGTCTCTTAATAGGTAGTAGTTGTAGTGTAGTGTGGATAGAGGGTTCTTGTGGGGTTTCAAGCGAAGTTCAAGTTATTCTCTCGGAGGGAAGTTGAAATTAGTATTTCCAGGAAAGAGACATTGAGCAATAGTCTCCTTTTTATATCTGAAAGTATGTATCATGGCATGTCAATCACCTCTTGATGTATACTCCTAGCTGATCCTGGTGGAGGCAAGTGGCAGCCAATCAGCGCTGTCTGCTTCCGAGGGCGGGTTTAGCGTTGAGATGCAACATCCGAGACTCGGTTAGCGTATGACTAAATGCAGTTATTGGGGGCCATGACTACCACCCATTCCGAACCCTTCCAGCGATCAATTCCCTTCAGTCACGATGACATCGACTGACTCGGGTCCTGGCAGGTCACGGCGGAGATCGAGATTCGGGTGCCGCAATTGCAAGCTCCGGAAACTCAAGGTGGGTGCCCCTAGCACCTCGTAGATAAACCATCTCCACTGATCCATATCAAGTAGTGCGACGAAAGCAAACCACAATGCAAGCGATGTAGTTCATTCGGGATAGTATGCAACTTCCTATCGACTACCACCCCGGACCTCCACCCCATTGCCGCTGACACGCGACGGTCATGGATGGTTCGAGGTGCAGCAGCAGCAGCAGGACCGCAGCCCCCTCTCACCAATGCCGTCTGGACATCAGACGCATCGACCTTCTATCAACTGAATACCAGATGTCAAGACTTTATCACCCGGTACCTAGGACGCAGTCTCATCACCCCTGATGATCCAAACATGGGACATGTGAATCGCAAGCTCCTAGAACTGGCCTTTACTGTAAGTTGACCATTCCCTCATAAGCTCCAATCTTGGATACTGATCACCACATTGTAGCATCCCTACTTAATGCACGCCTCCCTAGCAGTATCACTTACCTACGACCGCCATCTGAACAGCCCACCAAAAAGCCACCGCACCCTAGAAGAATGCTACCACTGGTCACAAAGCACCATCCTTTTCAACAAGAAGCTCCGCGAACAAATAGACCCCAAAGACAGAGACCCAATCTGGGGTACTGCAGCCGCGTTGGTAATCCTAACCTTCTCATCCCCTAACGCACGCACTCCGGAAGAATCTTGGCCTTTGAACCCCTCTCCTTCTTCCCATCTGGACTGGGTGTATATGAATAAGGGCAAAATGTCCTTGTGGAATATAGTCAACCCGCTGCGATCGGATAGTATCTTTCATGTCATGGCGGGGACGTTCGCCTATGTGCATTCGCCGTTGCCTGAAGGAGGTACAGAGGGTATACCGCCGGCTTTGGCGGCGCTGTGTGGTATCACGGAGGATTCTACGGCTAAAACGAACCCGTATTTCCAAGCTGCTCATGCGGTAGCGCAGATCTTGGAGGTTGAGGATAGTGAAGTTACGATGGGCCCGGTGCAAATGTTTATGCGGTGTATTCATGGTCGGTTTGAGGGGTTGCTGAGAGAGAGGGATCCTGTGGCGTTGGTGTTGCTGTATCTGTGGTATCGCAAGGCTGGGCGTTGTATTTGGTGGATTGGACTTAGGGCTCGAGTGGAATGTCCTGCTATTCGGTTGTATTTGCAGCGATATCATGGGGGAAATGGGGCAGTGTTGGGGTTGCTTCCAGAGTGTGGTCTTGGGGATAGGTGGGACTAGTAGTCCCAAAGTCTCATGATAGACTAGGTCTAGAGGAAAATTGTACGTCTTCTGCTTACAGATGCAATATAATCACATCTATGTTATAAACAAGCCAGTGTCTCATTCAGGTCGCCCTCTGTACCGTCTATATGAACCTACACAGCAACAGCTTGCCCTCACTCACCCGTCTCATCTCCTATATTCTCTCCAGAAGCCTCTTCGCCCTTTCACTATCCAGATCCTTGCAAAGATAATAATATTCCAACCAAAATCCACGAGCGACACTATAATCAGGCATATACTGTCGCAACAACGTCTTCCACTCTCTATCCTCCTCACTATCAGGAACCGAAGTGCAGACATATTCCCACCACACAGGAAAATACCCAGCCGTCTCCCAATCAATAATCCCAGTAAGCTCACCATTCTCCACCATAATATTCACATTTGTCAGGTCACCATGCGTAAAAGTATAAGGCATGGCAGACGGCATGCACTGTCGAAGCCGTACTCTTGCAGCCTCTGGGATCTTCTCATTCAACCCACGCTCCATCTCAGCCCATAGCTCGTCATCAGATGCAAAAGGACCGCGGGGAACCTCATTTAATCCCTTGTTCTTGAACAAGAAATTGGAAAACACAGGACGACCGCCAAGACATTGGATTTTATCAGATTGGAGATTGCGAAGTTGCTGGAGATACTCAGCGGTTTGCTTTGCAATTTTATTCTTTTCGTCTATTGTCAGTTTGGACCAGACGTTGCTCAAAGGTTCACCGGGGATGCGTCGCATCAGTATGAGCGTGTGTTTGCCCTCTTCCCAGGATTTAATGACAGTGGGAACGGGAATAGAGGTTTGCTCCTGCACGAACTGGATATTTGGTACCTCGGAGGTTGGAAGGTTGGAACCTCGATCCTTTAGTATCACCTTTGAGCCAATTGACCAGACGCCTCGGTCGCCGGCTTCGTAGAATAACTTGAGGTGGCTTTCGTAGCTGCAGTATTTTTGGCGTTCAGGGGTCCAGCTGCATGCTGTGCAAGGGGTTGAGCTCATGGTGGATGGATGGGTAGTGATAAATAGGAATATTTGGAGGGAGATACTGCAAAGATTCAGATGGAAGGATATGCGTGCTGTCAGTTTCAGTACTGCAGGAACTTGGTAGTTATAAATAGACCTTACTCACCCTTAGCCTTGTAACCCAGTTAACCCTTCTCTGAAAGATAAAATGTAATGAATCGGTGGCTATGGAGTGCCAAGTATTCAGGTTTAGGTAGCTGCATCACAGAAAGCCGGGAATAACCTTAGATGGGAACGAGAAAAAGATATCCAGCATTGGAGAAATGGATTGTGTCTTACGTATGAGTGGTTGAGCAGCGTGCCACTCGAGCAGTGTTGGCCCTAGACCCGTCCAATAGATGGGAGGTAGCCGCATACAAAGACTTTAGTGTAGACATAGCATTTCATAATGATTGCCACACACGCTACATATTCTACACTAATTGTTGGGCTTACCCATGCGAACACAACATACTTACACTGCATTTCGTGAAATCCGGACTTCACCGGATTAGTGTAGCACTAGGACTGTTCTTCTACCACGTGGTTTTATTTACGGCGATATTATGGTGGGACTGGAGATATATTGGGGTTCTCCCAGGGGTGATTAGGGGAATTTGATAGGTGGGTTTAGTTGTGATGCTAATGGCGTAAGAGGGAATATGGCACTAGTCAAGAGAAGTGCGCTGGAGTGACAATGATTACTAGCGCCTAGTCTACTACTCCCCAGATAAGGAAGTAGTGATAACAACAATGAACTGGGTATAACACACAGCCCTTTATATTAACGTAGCACATCATCAAGCCACATGAAGCCTAACTTACAATCCAATCCCCAGCATCACTATCTTTATCACTATGTCTCAAGCATCAACAATAGTATCTGAAATGACCACCCATTCAAACTCCCCCTTCCACCTCCGCCCCGCCAAACCCACTCCCACCGACCACGCCTTCATCCTGTCTGCCTTCGACTCTTCCCTCCCCCTCCTGGCCTCCATCGGCAGCCACGAACAATGGGGCTCAACTCCCTTCTCCCAACGAGGAGACTTTCCCCAAGAAACCCTAAAAGAACTCGACCAATCCGAAGAATATCGCCTAACTGGCAAGAGCAACATGGACGGTCTACGCATCTTCATCGTTGAAAGAGAATACCACCACGATAATGAGGATCATACAGGGTCTCTTTCATCCCACCTGCGAGTTACGTCCGACGGTCAATGCTTCCTTCCAGTAGGGTTTGCCTATGTTCGCGAGAATTGGGTTCCTAAATATGTGAAATCACAACATCACCTTCCGATGCCAATCATCCATAGTAGTACTGAAATTGGTGGGTTTCTCTATCTTGAGGTTATGATTACGGATAGTCGCGTGGGTCGGCTCTGTCGCGGGGCCGGAGCGGCGCTTATCAGGGGCATGAGGGAGTATGCGCAAGGAAGAGGGATGAAGGCCCAATGGGTGGATGGATGGGCGGGAAATGAGAGAAAATTGATCAGGTTTGTTCTATTCTTATCATCTCTTCTTCTTTTTTTTAAGAGATTAAGTTGTTGGTGTTAACATATCTGTAAAAGGTACTATGAACAGCAAGGGTTCCGGGCTGTCGGGGATTGGAGTCATACCAGGGCGAACAATGTGCCGTGGTTGGGGACGTTGATGTGCATGGAGATCTAGCTGTAATCAACATATATCTGTCTCTTTGTTGCACTAACTAACAATATCTTATCGGAACCAATAATCACAACGAGTAATCAGCATTGATTGTCTTGATGTTAACCCCGCACAGCTGCATCTGGTTCCATCCCCGCCTCGCATCCACGGTCGGAAAGCTTGCAGGTCATGCGATGATGACCACGGATACCATCTACTTGTCTTTCCAAATGCGAGGGAATGCACAGGACGTGGCCCAAGCTTCCAGGCCAGCTTAGCACCGCCTTGCCCCTTTAGGGCAATGTTTCCATGGCCCAAGCAGCATCAGTGCATGAGAATCCGGGTGGAGACGGTTCCCTGGCCCGATCCCCGCCTTCCATCCGATCTGCTGGCCTGTCTTATCATTCCTGCACCTCAACGGTTGCGTTGCCCTTTTCGAGTATCCATCATCCATGATCGGCTCGGCCACGGAATCCTTGCCGGTGCTGGACCGGCCAATCTGGCCGGCTGCTGCCCTCACCAGCTGTCACTAATAGCTGGACCTTTCGCCAGGGACTGCTCACAATATGTAGGGCAGATTATCCTGTCGAATCAGCAGATGAACATCATTTCACAAAACGACGAAAGATGGCAGCAACACAACGTGTGGTCATCATAGGAGCTGGAATCGTGGGCGCCAACCTTGCTGATGAACTGGTCTCGCGGGGATGGCAGGACATCACCGTCGTCGAGCAGGGCCCGTTGAACCTGCCGGGTGGCTCAACCTCGCACGCTCCCGGGCTGGTCTTCCAAACCAACGGTTCGAAGACAATGACTCGTCTCGCACAATATACCGTTGACAAACTCCGATCGCTAAGTGATGAGAATGGCATGCCGTGCTTCAATTCGATAGGAGGTCTCGAGGTGGCCACGACGCCGGCCCGAGTCGAAGAGCTCAAGCGCAAGCTCGGCTATGCGAGGTCCTGGGGTGTTGATGCGCGTCTTCTAACCAAGGAAGAGTGTTTGGAGAAGTATCCTCTTCTGAACAAGGATCTCGTGCTAGCTGGTCTTCACACTCCGACCGATGGTCTCGCGTTAGCTGCCCGCGCAACCCAGCTGCTTATCGCCCGGACCCAGCAGGCCGGGGTCCGTTACCGAGGCTCGACGCTTGTTACAGGCATTGAACAAACAGGATCTCGTGTGACGGGCGTAAAAACCTCCCAGGGTATCATTCCGGCCGATATCGTCATCTCCTGCGCCGGCTTTTGGGGCGTCGAAATCGGAGCCATGGCTGGGGTCGCCATCCCTCTTCTACCACTTGCCCATCAGTATGCGAAGACGACCACCGTGCCCGCTCTAGCGAATCGCGACGTCAATCACCGTCCGAACGGAATGAATGCGAGTATGCCCATCTTGCGGCATCAGGATCAGGATCTATACTACCGGGAGCATGGAGATCAGGTGGGGATTGGATACTATGGACACCGTCCTATGCCGGTGGTGGCTGCGTCCTTGGGGCAGACTCCGGAGCACGTTGACGAGAAGCACATGCCCTCTCGACTCGAGTTCACGGCCCAGGACTTTGCGCCCGCCTGGAAGGCCTCGCAGGAACTGCTACCTGTTCTCCGCGAGACCCATTTGGAGGACGGATTCAACGGCATCTTCTCGTTCACCCCAGACGGGGGGCCCCTCGTTGGACAAGCCTCTAACCTCGACGGATTCTATGTAGCAGAAGCCGTCTGGGTCACCCACTCCGCCGGAGTCGCGCGAAGCATGGCGGAGCTGCTCACAGACGGGGCATCCACCATCGATCTCACGGAGTGCGAACTATCTCGCTTCGAGGAAGTACAGCTGAGCCGGGACTACGTCAACGAGACCTCGCAACAGAACTTCGTAGAGATCTACGACATCCTCCATCCCCTCCAACCGAGAGAATCTCCCCGCCAGCTCCGGGTAAGCCCCTTCTACGAGAAACAACGAGCACTGGGCGCCTTCTTCCTCGAACTCGGCGGCTGGGAGCGCCCATTCTGGTACGAAGCAAACGCACAGCTCCTCCACGCCCTCCCAGCACAATGGCAACCACCTCCCCGAGACACCTGGTCATCGCGATACACCTCCCCGATCACTGCCGTGGAAGCATGGAAGACCCGCAATGCCGTCGCCATGTACGACCTAACCTCCTTCCACCGCGTACAAGTATCCGGACCCGGCGCAGCCACCCTCCTGCAGCGCCTCACCACAAGCGACATCACCGCTCCTCCCGGCGCCATCACACACACCCTCCTCCTCAACAGACAGGGCAAAATCCGCAGCGACATCTTCGTCGCTCGTCTGGAACCCGACCTCTTCCAAATCGGCGCCAACACCGCAACCGACGTCGCCTACTTAGCCGTCGAAGCACGTCGCCAGAGACAACACACCCCGGCCCAATGGGTCCAGGTATCCGACATCACCGGCAGCACCTGCTGTATCGGCCTCTGGGGCCCTCGCTCACGGGCCGTTATCCGCGCCGTTTCCAACGACGACTTCTCCACCACCGCTCTACCCTACATGTCCGTCAAACGTGCCACGATAGCCGGGATCCCCATTACCGCGCTCCGCAAATCCTACGTCGGTGAACTCGGCTGGGAAGTCCAAACCAGTGCCGAATATGGTTCCCGTCTATGGGATGCGCTCTGGCAGGCTGGTAAACCGCACGGGCTTATCGCCGCGGGCCGTAGCGCTATGAACGCCCTGCGGCTGGAGAAAGGGATTCGGACATACGGAGTGGATATGACGACGGAGCATGATCCGCTCGAAGCGGGAGTTTTTCATCTAGTTGATTTGGACAAGAAGGAGGAGTATGTGGGTAAGGCCGCGCTTCAGAGTGCTGCGCAGCGGAAGCAACCCCCTTTGAGAAGGCTGCGGTGTTTGACTATTGATGATGGACATTCTATGGTAATGGGAAAGGAACCCGTCTATTTCGGTGGGAAGCCCGTCGGGTATGTCACTACTGCGGTGTTTAGCTATACAACAAAGAGGCCCGCTGCGTATGCGTGGCTGCCCGGGAGGGTTCGTGAGGGGGATGCAGTTGTGATTGAGTATTTTGGGAGGCAAGTTAAGGCAACGGTGTCGGCGGATCCGTTGTTTGATCCACGGGGGAGCAAGTTGCATCGGGAGGATACGGGCGCAGATGGATTTGAGACGCCGTTGAAGAATCGCTTGTAAGAGGGGGAGCTGGGGCGTTGCTGGGATGCATTGAGGATGACATGAGATATGATGAATGATGTAATTGAAGAGATATAGAGATTAGGGAGATCATCTGTATATATTCTGCTCATCTGCAGCAGATCCAACCACGACGATCAACAGACCCATCTATTCCAAACCAAAACCACTGCGAGTCCATAGTAGTACTGGTACTAGTTTGATGATCCACTCCCTCCCATCAACTACTACATCGAAATTCCTGATGCCTTCCTTCACCTCATCGCCCCTAATTTTCTTCACAAAAGCTCACCCCTCCCCGCATTCCACCAACTCCGACCCCTTCACTCCACACGCATGCAAGGTGTCACTTACCACCTTCGCTGCAGATCGTATCTGCCTGCATGTCTCCACACAGCCTCCAATCCCAGTATTGATTCATTGTAACCATTACTATGCAAATACAGGCATGTTTATAGACATACTAGCACTCTCGCAGAAGCTTGATTCATAAACCATATGATGTTAAAAGTAACGCTGCCATCCTTCGCCTGTTACATACCATCCACTATCCTCATTGAAGGCAGAGCAAACCTGGAGTAGCTGTGTTCTAGTGTTACACGGATCACACCCTCTCCACAATCTTATATTACGCATTCTGGTACATTGATGATGTTTTGATTTACACAGACTCGCGTGCCGAATTACAACCACGTACCAAGGCAGTTAAAGAGCGGCTCATCGCTACGGGCAATGAAGTCAACGAGGACATATCAGAGTATGAGATGCGCTCACTAATTCATGCATAGCTGCCCAACCTAAAGCATGTGGAAGGAGAAAACAACCCGGATGACTTTTTCAGTCGATGGACACTAGGCGATATATTAACAAACCGTGACCCTGTATCCTCTTAGACCGAAAACCTATCAAACACGAGCGAGCTTGCAAAAAGCATCAAAGATCGATAACCAGCAATTTATCTAGCTCAAACTCCACCTCCCGTCCTTGGGCCTCCAGCTCCAGATATCCCGGCGCACTCTCGTTGATAAGGCGGATCCAGAGGTCCCGAGATCCGTAGCCCGAGCAGAGGAACTTGTTATTCAACCGGGTTGACTCCAAAATTTCAAGAATAGGAAGATCCATATCCAAACTATTATTTTAGAAGGAATGACATTAGAGGAATAGATATCTGAGCCACAAAAAAAAAAAAAAAAAAAAAAAAAAAAAAAGAAAAAAGAAAAAGGAGAAGGAGAGAGAGAGAGAGAGAGAGAGAGAGAGAGAGAGAGAGAGAATATGGACGTACACTTCGTTATACTGCGGCGGGCCTCCAATGCATGACTCAACGATCTCGCCAAGATATCTACCCAGAATTTGCTCGAAGGCCATGGTTTGGCCCATATTCCAGGGTCGACGAAGGGTCGAGACGCGGACGTGGCCATTTGAGCTAAAGTCCACCAGGGCCAGTCGCCCTGTGGCAAGTCCCGGCGCATCGATCACGAACCACGTGAGGTTCGGCCCGTTGGCGAACACCACCGTGCCCTGGCGGGTCATGGAGATGGCGTGGAAATCCGCTGGAGTGAGATACAGCGAGGGGAGAATCTCGTCAAAGGTGGTGATTGGCGTGGTGGGCCCGCAGTCAAGGAGGTCCGGAAGGTGGTAGTTAGGAGCGGTGCCTGCTCCATGCTCTTCGAAGGGGTGCACCCCGTTCCATTCGTCTTGGTGGATATACAACAAAATCAGGAACTTCACGAGGTGGATATAGTTACGCGGATGGGTCTGCCGGTCCACGGAGGGAAGGCACAAGAAGCGTTTGTTGGGTCGCGGGGTGATCTGCGAAAGAACCGAGGCGGGGTAGTCGAAAGCCGAGCTGTATCCTGCGGAATGACTATGGTAGGTCTGCGAAGATTATAGTCAATCATACAGCCACGAGAGATAAGAGGAAGAGAGTACGGGCCTCGCGGAACTCTTGACTGGCGGTGGCCCATTGCTCTATTAGCGCTCGCCGTTGACGCAGCCCATCTTCAGGAGTCGATGTGGGCTGAATATTTTCCTGTTATCTGCACCGTCACACACGAAATATCATCAAACAAGTGAAGTGTGCATTTCCACAGACTCTTCCTTACCCGTACAAATAGCAACCATCCCTTGGCCTCTTCCCTGAGCTCTTCCTGGGATAAGTCCGTCGGATGCTGGCGGATCTCCGGTATGCCTGCCGGCCAAGACGCTTCTGATGTGGGCGGTGACATTTTGACTTTGAGCTCTGGTTATGAAGATTAAATGAGTTCCAAGTCCTCGAGAGCGAGAAGAGAAGAGAAAAAGACAGAAAATATATCGCCAGTCCACTGGGTTTAGGTGAGTTTCATGAGAAAAGTAAAAGGGTGCGCAAAATATTCCCATTGGCAAACTACTGTAGTACGTACTAATTGAAAATAGTCAGGTTAAGAAACATTACAAGACCCTTCCGTTATTCTAGTAACTACGGATTTTATTGTGGGTCCTAGCCCCCACTCAATCTGTCTATGTTACTGTGTACCCAGCCTCCGTACTCCGTACTATCTGCTAATTTGTGATCCCTCAACTATCTACACCCGCCGTAAGAACTATCGCAGACGGCCGATGCGCAATACTCGTCGGTAGATCCACTGTCAACTTGGTTAGCCTGCATAAAATGGTCTAACACCCGGCTATTTACTTACCAGTACCCATAGGTACTGCAACACGATCCGAACTGGGAGCCAAAGCATGTATAACCTCCATTATCGGCGCCGCAGAGCCCGTTGGTCGAAATTGTCCCGGAGCAAGGACCGTAGTTGGAATCACAGTTGGCGCCACAATAATCATCAGTTGAACCGCTACAGACGAAAGTCAGATTGAAATGAAAGATGCTCTAAGTCCAGTCGGGTGCTTTTACCAGTATCCGTATGTATCGCAACAATCCCCAAACCTGGAATTGAAGCAGGCCCAGTCGTTGTTGCTCGGCCCGCAGAGGCCATTGGGCGACACACCCTGTGGTCGTATGTATCTGTATACTCTTTTGAATTATTCTTAAAGTGTTCCAGTCTGAGAGTAATCTACTCGACCCTACCTGGCCCACAGGCATGAGGTGTGACGTCGGATAGTACGGAGCAGAAGACAAGCCATCTTTCAAAATATCAAATCGGGTATGGCATACATGCATTGTTCAAGGCGAGGTGTGTGCATGCAGAAGAATGAAGGTTGGTGTTTCCCGTTCTCGATGGGTTGAACCTACAGGGTAGGTAGGATAGCTCAGCTACGCCACAAGCGATTGATATATGCCGTGCCTATGCATATTGACCGAGCTGTATCGTATCGGAAAACTAGCCTAACCCCCAGCCGTAAATAGGAATGTAGGGTATGATCCTCATTTATGTATGTGTTTCTGTCTAGGGCTCCTTGCTGATCCGGGGATCGGCCTTAGGGCTGATCCCAACCAAGCCTGGCATATCATCGTGGGTTGATCACCGCCGGGGTTGGCCTCATTCTCTTTTTCTAGGTCTCCCTTTGTGACAGTTACATTCTCCTATCTGTAATGGAAAAGGTGCTTTATTCACCATAAAACATGTGGGTTGACAGTTATTTCTTGGAGTGCTAGATCTGAACTAATAGGAACTCAAGTAGACAAATAGAAGAGTAGCAAAACGAGTGGAACCCGCTTCTGGCCGGCCGAGCTTAAACTCCATTAACAATAGAGAACTCCATACAACGACCGAAGCTATCAATTTGCACTTATCCGTCCCTTGGTACCTCGCCCTTCCTGTGAAGCCGCGCCTTCTAACAGCAGAGCTAGCGTTGCCAGCTACATTAGCATGATTGCTGATAGTAATAATCCCTGGTCATTTGGAATATAGAAGGAAACTTACCACAAACACTCCATTGACTGGGCATCCAATGAAACAGGGAGTTGTGTTGCAGCATACTTCCGCATCAGTAGCAGCCTCGATACTGTTTGTAACATCGGCTGCGTTGACACTGTCCGCAGCATTGGCAGCATTGGCAGCATTAGCGGCATTAGCGGCATTAGCGGCATCCGCAACGTCGGCCGCGTTTGCAGCAGATTCTTCTCTCTGACGCACCACACCCGCCAGGCCGAATCCAGCGAGGATGGGCACAAGGACCATGGAGAACTTCATGATGGGCAGGGTTATGATTCACAGGAAGTGACTAATGGATAGACGGACGAACAAGGAGATGGTTGAGTATTGAAGTTGATGGTGGATGGAGAGGATGTGTTTGATTGTGTTGGTGTCGACTAGCAATAGCCGGGGTAATGTAGCCTTTTTATGTCTAAAGGCGAGGCAAGGATTACTTGGGATAAATAAAAAGAGAGAACAATTCCGACTCTTCTGAGCACTTTCCTTCAACATGCAAGGAAATTCATTGACCGCTCAAGTCGTGCGACGCGTTGTTACTCTCTCTCCCTCTTCCGGTTGAACTAGGTGGTGAGAAGAGACAGCATGATCCCATAAGCTCCACCAGATCAAATCAGTTTTTGAGATAACGCACTTGTTTAGGTAAATGTAGATTCATAGGGATGTGGTTCACAGCATATTGGAAGCATCAAGTACTACCAGTAGTGACACAGCATGTCTCTTGTATGAGAATGACCTAGTCAACAATTGGAAGCAGACGCTCAGACAAATCAATGTATTTGCGAGCCACGATATACTGAAAATACCCTACACAGAGAATACCAGCCTGGATCTCACAAAAGTTTTCATTCTCATTAATAGTAACATACAAATTTCCTGCGATAAAAGCAAATACATTCGAACTATATGCTAGATGTTATTTTATCTAGCCTGTCTCTTCAAAGGAGATGATTAGAACTGGTCTTTATCGGGGCTCCACCTACTCGTCGCTATGGCCACCACCCAACCCTTATCTATCATTCTTGTTCAGCATTTCCCCGCCTTATGCAAGGCTTGCGCAAGCCACCATTTGACTTGTCTGTGCTAAAGTACTATTCACTATGAACATTGTGGGATAACACTGACACCACTCTCATCATTGATCAGCATGATCATTAAGCCATTTAGCTACTTCTCGAACAATTCCGTATCATTCAATTATCCCTACTGTCCTTAGAAGTTTCGTGCTATTATCATAATTATCATTATGTTCACTTTGCGCCATCCACCGAAGGGGAGGCACTCCCCATGTGTCTCCTCCCTTCCTTACCCCGTGGGGCCTTTCACTGGGGCTTAGGCATAGTTAGACATGATATTATCCCCCTTGTCACGCACCATGTAGGATGCTGTGATATCTCTAGAATTCTCGTACCTAGAAAGTCAAACTTTTATATGCTTCCAGAAGCTTACATTGTTATACTAGCCTTAATACTATGAGTATATCAGCAGCTGATACCCAGACACAAAAGTATTTTCATGCATAATTTGCTCAATTAGGCCAAACTCTAGATATTTCTAGGTGGAAGGATCAACATAACCGTTTGTTTGCCGGTGTTTCAAGGCACCGCCCCTTCCCCTGCTTCGTCAAATCCGAGCTTTGCACACACACATATAGTCTCAATTAGCACCAGACATTCAAAGGCCATCTTGAGATGCGCTTTTATGAATGAGGAACCCCCGTACCTTACTTGAAGATTGTTCGAAAAGAGAGAGAAAAGAGACACAGAAGAAAGAATGGGGTTCTCCCTCAATGAAGAATAACAGAGGCTCATACAAACTCCATTCGACTGAATGACGAATGAGATGAAGCCAACAAAGACTCAGGGGTCTTGCAAGTTTTCTCCCCGGGCTATGCTTAACCTAACTCTTAGTTATCGAATGGATTGCTCTCCTGCTCTACTTTGCGATCGTGATCAGCACGCAGAGTGAGCGCAAGGAGGATAACTGCAAGTTCAGTCATATGTGACTCTTTGAGAGTATTGTAGGGACCAAATTCGTGCATCGTCAGAAATGATCGAGGGCGTTCTGGATCTTGTAAACCATGCACAATGTACCTGATGTACTCATCGTCATATTCGGCAAAGCTTAGCCAAATTTGATGTCTATCTTGCGAGACGTGAAAACGCCTGGGATTCCGAGTCATTTTAAAAGCACAATAAAACATTCTGAACGGCCTGCTTACCGAAACGGAAACTTTCCTGGTGATTGGGGATAACTCTTAAGCCAAGCGACCATCTGGGCACCCTCCTGCATACGGATCTCAAGCCGGGAATGTTCCCGGAGGGCTGCTTTCACTTCGATCAACGCACGAACCTCCCCATCGACCTTTCCTCGAAGATATCCGTCCGTCCTTGCCTCATACTCTGCATCGTTGAACTTGGCTTTGAGCGGCTTCCGGTGGATGGTCCAAGAGCTTCCAAGCGAAGGGAAATAGTCCGTGAGAGCTTGAAGAAAGCTCACAAGAGCAACATTTACAATTTGTTCATCATCGACTGGGGGGTACATTTCGCGTAGGAGCTCCTCGGGCCCCAGAGAGCCTCCCGTGGAAATGGACGCCGGTTCGGGGAAGTCATCGTCGTTACCCTCGGTTCCTGGGGTTACTGGTCCTGTTGCGGTAGCTTCATCAAAGATACTGAGCTGCTCAAGCGAAGGTAGGTTCGATCTAGTCGGTGTCGAGTTGGGCTTTTCGCGTCGTTCGCGGGTGCTTTGGCGCGTGTGCTTCGAAACCGGGGAGAACATGACATTGTTGGAAATTTCGTTGCTTTTGACCTTTGCTGCCTCAATCTGTGAATTCTTAACTAAGAAGAAGTTCCCCTCCTCAAGCTTGCCCCTAAAGCTCTCGCGATAGATGTTCCAGGAGGGATAAGACTGCAGCATCTCCTTAGCCTGGCTCATCCACGGTTCTAGGCCAAGCCGCCGGGGATTCAGCTTAGACCTGTGCGAATCCTTGCGAAGAACACGCAGAAGCAAATACTGGCGCAATTTGATCTTCGAAGCACTTGACAATGTTTCTTTGTGGATGTGTGTGTTGAGAACACCCTCCTTCTCTGCCAACTCGGCCCACTTAGTGGCTGTTGCGGGGACATCTCCGGGCAGCTTATTCATGACTTTCAATACAGCTCCAAATCACTGTGGGTCGTTTTCTTAAGAACAATATAGTAATGAATGCTGAGATAGCTGCCGCCCCGTTTGCTCCGAGTAGCTAGCGATATATCGTATTTAGCCTACTTGGCCAATACGCTGTGCTAACAATGGACTCACGTAAGAGGCAATCTGCAGAAGACAGAGTAAAGTAGTGGATCATATGAACTATGCCAATGACTACAATCTTAAAGCAGAGTAGCGTTGGTCAGGAGAGGAGGTAGTGGAGGGATGAGGAGAAGTAAGGCGCCTACGGGGCCTGCTAGTCCATGAGAGTTGCTATTTAAAGAGGAGCCATCAAGGCTGGCGGCTTTCACTACTACTAGCTGTGTTGTTGGCCAGTGAAGGTCCTACGGAATCTAGTGAAAGTGGAGGGGCGTCAGTCAATCATTATGGATGGATACCCGCCAGTGAATGGATTGGAATGGATCGCGAAGAGGGGAAGAAGCTGTCCGTGCGTCTCTGTTGGGGTCTGGATAAGAAGTCTGGAACCCCCCATCTAATCATCGCGGGCGGTAAAAAGAGTGTGGTTGCCCCGGAACCGCTCTTTATCTAATCGGCATCCCTCTCCTCCTCTCTTTCCACCCTCCAACTGCCCCCTTCTTCCACCTCACCTACCATCCACTCTCGGCTTTCTCTATTTTGCTAAGATGCCAGAAAGTAACGAACACCAAGCTCGGCGACATGCCATCAAGGCCGTCGCGCAAACCATCTCGAATCGTCCGGAAAATCGATACCAGCACAAAGACTTGGATCACCTCCCCATTCAGATCCTCCCCATGCCCCTGTCCGCCGAGGGGGACCCATTATTCGACTCTGAATTTTTCTGGCCCTACCAGAAGCCCCTCCCAGGCCCTGATGAGGAGATAGAGTTTTCGCCCTCCAGCCCGAAGGAAGCCTTAGATCCGATGGACGAGGCACACATCCTGAGCTACTATTTCGGGCATTATATCACAGATGCCACACTTATCCACAAGGTTGATTGGCAACATAATCCTAGACAGTATGATCGATTTCCGTCCACAGCACAGAACCAATATTAAGACGTACAAATGACTGATTTGTCTCCAGGCCCATTGAGTTTCCATGTTCCCTCTGCGAGCTTGATATTGAGAACCCCTTCGACTGGTGCGTGGGTGGTATAACCGGTATTCCGGGTGGGCCTCGGATGAAATGCTATCTACTCGAGAGTGTGAACGCGGACGATGATCAGATCACCCGTGGGGAGATCTTATGTATGTGTCGAATCATGAACACTTGCCTCTGTTCCAGAAAGTATCGTGCCCACCAAGTCAGTCCGGTGAGTGATGTCATGTCTTCTTTCCGTCTCATTCGAATTCCTGTGGCTAACTCACCCAAAAGGTGCTACTAATTTCCTTCGTGGGTCCAAGACATGCTCGCATTCTCCTGGGCCATCATGATGGCACCAACCTGGTGATCCGTCAATCGAAACGCTTTGCATTCTGGGAACAGAACATCCCAGACTGGAAGATCTTACTTCGATGGTGGTGCTCGTCTGCGGTCGGGGATACCATTAATGGGTAGCGGAGGTTTAGTACTCCCGTGCCCCTTCTCTCGTTGAAGTTGTTATCACTGTTTTATATTCGTTCACGCATGATCTGGTCGGTGTTTATTGGTCTGGTTTGGTTATACCCAAGGAATGTGGCGGGTTTGTGGCGTTTAATGGATAGGAAGAATTTTTGGTCGTCTTTCGAATACAATAAGGACAACGTACATCTTATGTCTCTCACGATGGATTGGACTTGGGGAGTACTGGGAAGGCCATGGCTTTAGAAGATAGTCCCGTTATTATCTGTCAATAGTGCTGTGTTAACACTATCATTCTACTTCTTCTAAATACAATCTAGCTTATCTAATCCAGACGCTTCAAAATTACCTTGATAGCCTGAGCCTAAAAGAGTGGCCGTTCTCCCACTCCAATTGCAACTTAACCGAAGACATGATGATGTTCCAGACACGGGAACAGAGCGACTTAATCATATCTTCTCAGAGCGCGAGCATCGGCGAGAGTAGGAGTGGGGATAGGGATTTGGAACTCCCAACAAGATCATCTGCGGTCTTATGAGAATCAATGATGACAGGCCGGAACATTATACGGTTACTTGCATCCCTTAACTGCGTAGCACGTTGGGTGTTCGCATTCACTCTTATGGTGGGGTTGGTGGGGTCGTTGGTAAGGGCCTGAGAGAGACAGAAAGGACTAAACAGTGAGTTAGAAGCTACTAGGAGTAACAATCACCGTATACTAGATCTAATATCGCAGTGGTATCCTACTCCTGCTTTAGCCCTAGCATGAGAAGTCGCGACACACGAGAACGAGGAAGTTCTTTCCTCATGGGTTGTCTATCAAGGGAGTGGGGCTTCTGCCCCGTGCACAAACAAGCAATGTCACCGAGCGACTTTGACAGGAAATCTGATGCTCCGATCCATAGTGCCTTACTGCTGAACATGCCAGGGGTTTCTTTGGATGCGATGCTGCCAGCCCACCTCACCCCAGTACCCACTTATAAGTTCCGCGGGGCATTTCCATAGGACCTGATAGGCCGACTGGCAAACATCATGTTCAAAGTAAATCCGGGCCGATGATCCTCTCCCAAACGAAAAGCTTCATTCATCCATGCCGTTTTCCAACTTCCACCGCTTCTTCTTTCCCCTCTCCCGTCGTTACAATTACAGTATACGGGATATACCACGCATCTCAAGGGGGAAAAAAAGAATATAACATAGGAGAATCAAGAGACACCAGGAAAGAAGAGAAAAATAGAAAAAGAAAAGAGAAAGAAAACTCAATGGACATCCCACACCTCACTGAAACACCAACCCCCTTCCCAAACTGCTGTTTATCCATCTCCAGCACCCTAATCGCCCACCTAGCATGGCTCCTCCCTAAAATGCCCGCATTCACCCTGTCAATAGGATGTGGATCCGGTCTCCTGGAAGCCCTAATACTGCATAACCATCCTAACCTCCAAATCACCGGGATAGAAGTCTCCGCGTCAGTCAACCGCTACCTTGCAGAAGAGAACTTCGACGTGGTCAGCGGAACTTGGGATCTGTATGCGCGTGCGCCGCAGGCGGCAGCATGGATGTTTGTTTACCCGCGTGAACCGAAGCTGGTTAGCAAGTATATTGAAATGTACGCTGATGATGAGAATGGATCTGAGTCATCGGTGCAGATGATACTTTGGTTGGGGCCTCGGGCGGATTGGGCCGATTATGAGCCATGCTTTCGCAATTCGTCGTTCTCAGACGTGTCTATCCCTGGTGAGGTGGGGATGATGGAGTTTGAGATGCTGGCTATTATGCGGAAGAGGTAGCGGTGTGTTTGATACTATCGCAGCAAATCTATCCATTTGGTCATCGGACGGACAGTGGGAGGGATATCTCTGGCCCCTGGCAGCGGGTAGATACTAGGATGGATGCTACTAGTAGCTTCGCTGATGTTTACGACTAAGTACTAGTACTACCTAATGCCAATTTAGGCTGACCGGTCGGTCGTCAAACTATCTAGTTGAGCATGCTAAGTCATGATATAAATAATTAGTGACATATTAGACGGCTTAAATCTCCCTTGAAACTAGAGCATGGCCTCTTGGGCAACCCGCTACAGGGTATACCAGTTTGGGCGGGTATCTTCTACTTATTCTAGACTGAATTCTTCAGAATTCGTAGTAATCGATGTACTGGAACTGACTCTATCCTTTCTGCAAGGCTTCTTGTTGGCCACCATGATTGGAAGTTGGGGTCTGCTACTCATACTGCGTCCAACATTGCTCATTGCTAGAGTTCAGACACGACACTCCCCTTCCCCTGTCATGCATACTGCCGGATTTCCACGTCACTCTGTATCCGGTGCTACAAAGACGGGTGGTGGCTTGCGTGCACCTTGCATTACGTGTAGCGAGAGCTATGCATAAATGATAGCTGGTAGCCAATTGAGAACATAGGATACATCTCTTACCAACCAATTGCATAACAAAGACTTGCATGTCTAAGCATCCAAGCAAACAAGCCCGGTCCATCCCTTGAGTATAATCCCAGGAGCATTGAATTGCGTAAATTCACGGAGATCTTCCCGCGGGGTTACAAAGGCAATATATTGGCTTGAGCGCTGGCAGTTGATGGTATCGCATCACATCACGTCATTAAAAAAAAAATCGGTATGCTTGTGTAACCTTACCCCCTGCTTTTACTTCAGCAGATAATGATCAGCAAATTCCCTTAGATGTATTCCTGTCTTGATGCCTAAAGTAGCTACACCATAGACTTGCACCCGTAAAAACGCTACCACTCGTTACTTGATAACCTATCTAGAAGAGACAGAGGGGGGACCCGTCACACTAACATGGTGATCAATACCAGCCTTGCGTAGCCCAGCGAGGATCTGCAAACTACAGGAGGTCCATTAACTACAGATTACATACTACTACCTCACCATTGTCATGGGTTATAAAAAGGCTCAACTGTCCCGGGGGTAAAGAGAGCATTCACCAAGCTCAACTCGCCATCTTATCATCTCTCATTCTACTACATCACTTCACTCCTTCTCCAACAGTCATCCACATCTTCTAGCTCCCATACCGCCAATATGAAGGTTTCCATTGCCCTTGTGCCCCTCCTCGCCGGGCTCGGACTGGCAGGGCCCATGCACAAGAGAGAAGAGCATTTTACCGGTGGCACAGACGCTGCGAACAGCATCAATGGCGCCAAGAGCATCGGCAGCATTGATGCTGCGGATAGCATCGACAGCATCAACAGCATCAATGGCAGGAGTATCGAGAGTATCGACAGCATAAATGGTGCCCACAGTATCGATGCTGCAGATAGCATTGACAGCATTGGCAGCATCAATAGTGCTCGCAGTATCAATGCTGCGGATAGTATTGATGCTGCGGATAGCATCGACAGCATTGACAGCATTGAGGCCGCCAACGCTGCTAATAGTATCAATGCTGCGGGTAGTATCAATGCTGCAGATAGCATCGACAGCATTGACAGCATCGAGGCCGCCAACGCCGCCAACGCCGCCAATAGTATCAAAGCTGCCAACGCCAACTAGAAGGGTGGATGAAACAACATCCCTATTTCGAATCATAGCCAGCCAATCTTATTCACCCAGTAAGTTATACATTCTAGATCACATCATGCTCCCCAAGTTCTAGGCAGCAGCATGCTAACAATGATATATGGCGGCAAAAGATGGACACTATGTGGCTACACCCGATTCGCAGCTCCTAGAAGGCGCTAGGGGATGATCGATCAATTCAAGTAAACGACTTTGCTCGTTTTACGGAGCAACGAGCTTTACACTCCGCTGATCCAAACCAGTTCCTCTCGTTACAATGACATGATGATTTCTTTGGAATTTAAGTAGCCATTTACCAGGTCTAATATGCAGTAGTTAATGGAGATGAGCTACATTTATTATTGCCAGCAATTTTTCTACTTCAGTAGAGGACTAAGCCGTTCATTGAGCCCTGGTAATGAATATCATATATCACCAACCGGTGTATCCCAGAGTCCAGCTATCTTCAAGCATAAAAGGGTCTAAGACCAAGCAACGATATTGAGGCCCTCCACTCGGACTAACTCTTGCAGACCATCTTCAGTTACCACACGGAATAATCATCATTTTGTGCACGCCGCTAGAAAATCTATATGAAAATACCAAAAGTAGGCTGGCATGACTTCAATGGCTTGTCAAAGCTGCAATAATAAGCGCCTCTCGCTTCTGAGCCGTCGAGAGCACACCATTCCGTGTCCCTCTCTTCCACATCCTCACCTTCCTTGAGCCCATGATCCAAAGCAAATGTCCCAGCCCTCTAGACCAGCACCCGTCCCGACCTCTGGCCGTCCAAGTCCGAAGCTGAAAAGCACATCCAGAGTAACCGTTTCTGGCAAAATATGAGATTCTCGTGCAGTCACAAAATACATCAACTAGTCTCCGGCCTGTCCCAACGGCTCTATACTCAATGCACACCTCGTCCTCCGAAGGAGGGCCGTGATATGCTGTGCCAAGAACACTTGTATCTGTGCTTGTAGGTCATAGTAATGCGGTTCCGAGTACAACACCAAATATCGGATATTATCACAATATTCACAGTGGTCTTAGTAAGAGAAAGCCAAGACTTGACGCTAAAGAGCTATATAGCATATGATGAATAGCAGTATCCTACTCCGAGGACACCTCCGATATACTATATTACGGAAAGCCATACCCGCCAGGTGCGCATATGTGGTCAGTGCCCATCACGTGCATCCCCGCGGATGGGGCTAAACTAGCGGGAATCCTCCGATCACGGCGTCCGTTAAGCGGATGTTTTTCTCCAGCCAGCAGGAACTCTCTTTCTTGCATCCCCTTTTGCACGGTATTCACAATGGCTGCTGCTGCTAGGACGCTTCGCATAGGTCAATTGCTCCTCTCCATCTCTTAACGTTCTTCTCCTGCCCGTCTAGTTGCTGACATCTTCTCTCGTGCAGGTCTCATCCCCGGTGACGGCATCGGCCGAGAGGTCATTCCGGTGAGTCACCACCAGCAAATAGCTTCCTGTCGAAACACCAATTCTAACGAAACGCTCTTCATCAGGCCGGCCGGAAGGTTTTGGAGTCTCTCCCCTCCTCTCTGAACCTCAAGTTCAGCTTCGTCGATCTCGATGCGGGCTTCGACACCTTCAAGCGCACCGGTAGCGCTCTCCCCGATAAGACAGTCGAGATCCTCAAGAAGGAGTGCGATGGTGCTCTGTTCGGCGCTGTCAGGTGAGTGCTACATCGATATCTCCTGTCCTTGTCTGTCACTGAATTCCCTCCTAACTAATCTCTGTAGCTCCCCTAGCACCAAGGTCGCCGGCTACTCCTCTCCCATCGTCGCCCTCCGTAAGAAGCTTGACCTGTACGCCAACGTCCGCCCCGTCAAGACCACCGCCGGCAGCACCGACGGCAAGCCCATTGACCTGGTGATTGTTCGTGAGAACACCGAGGATCTCTACGTCAAGGAAGAGCAGACCAAGGAGACCCCCAATGGCAAGGTTGCCGAGGCTATCAAGCGTATCTCCGAGAACGCTTCCTCCCGCATCTCCACCATTGCCGGTGAAATTGCCCTCCGTCGCCAGAAGATCCGCAGCGTTGCTGGTATCGCTGGCCTCCGCACCGAACCCATGGTGACCATCACCCACAAGTCCAACGTTCTCTCTCAGACCGACGGTCTCTTCCGTGAGACCGCCCGTAAGGCCCTTTCCGCCGACCGCTTCTCCTCTGTCCAGGTTGAGGAGCAGATCGTCGACTCCATGGTTTACAAGCTCTTCCGTCAGCCCGAATACTACGACGTCATTGTCGCCCCCAACTTGTACGGTGATATCCTGTCGGATGGTGCTGCTGCCCTGGTTGGTAGTCTGGGACTGGTTCCTAGCGCTAACGTTGGTGATGGCTTCGCCATCGGTGAGCCCTGCCACGGCAGTGCCCCCGACATTGAGGGCAAGGGTATTGCCAACCCCATCGCCACTCTGCGCAGTGTTGCCCTGATGCTGGAGTTCTTGGGTGAGGAGACTGCCGCTGCCAAGATCTACACTGCTGTTGATGCCAACCTTGATGAGGCCAAGTTCCTTTCTCCTGACATGGGCGGTAAGGCTACTACCCAGGAGGTTTTGGATGATGTCCTGAAGAGGCTGTAAAGGGTTGTTAAAAAAATGACTCTTGATGTATAAATAGCGAGATAAAAGAATCAAGCTTTTAGAGCGAATGTGATGTCAATTTTGTTTACAACATCTAAGGGTCTTGCAATAGTGGATGACTAGAATTCCTTGTCACGGGAATAAATACCATCCTACCTTACTAAGATTGAGAGGTTGACAGGAGATTGTACAAGGTAAGATGGTAAGAGGGGTAATTCCATTGCTTATATTTTTGTGGTCCCGTGAGCAGGTAATTCAATAAGAGGCAGTCTAGATTCGCGATGGCACGTGCCGACTATATCCAGGTGTTCCGAAAACATGAGGCGCAGCAAGAAGACCCAAGGTGGACAAATACCAAAGCGACACATCCTTGTCTGGCTCACCATGCTTCTCGTTGATCGCAGATGCAGTGACACGTATTTGGCCATCTGTCTGAAGGATTCTGACAGATCGCTCATTGCCATTATAGTCGATGGAGTACTCCGTGGGTAGATCGCTACAGACTACTAAAGTAATCGGGGGAATTATTTACCTACTAACTGGTTACTCTGGACTCTGCACTCCTACTAAAGATGCGCCCAGCTTCAGCCCTGAGTATTGCAGTCCCAATCGGGTATCGGGTGATGCGGCTCGTCTCGTCAGCTGGACTCCTGAACAGACAGACGGTTCTTTGCTTTTTAGTCTCCCTCCTGGTTTGTTTCAACCCGGCTCATCCTCGTGCCTCGTGCTGAACATATCCCAGCCTCACGCTTGTGGATGTGGGTCGGCGGAGATCGAACATCAAGTCAGTTGTTCCTGGCAGCGTTTTCCCACCAGATCTACTGCTAAGACCGATCTAAAGTAACTAATTAAATCAGTCGGTTGGTTCCTATCATGCGGCCAGTTACCGCCAGGGCCCCATGACCATATACCCACCGCGAATTCGATCCATAATCATGCGCTAGGGAGATACCGAGTTTGAGAAAAAGAAAATTCCACCACATACAAAGCAGTTACCTAGCGAGGAGCAGCTAAGAACTGCACGGAAGCCTCCAAGACATTAAACAACTGTCCCAGTCAGGGAGGAACTCTCCTAGCGTGGGTGAGGCGGTGCACGGGCGGCACCGTATAAGAGTGGAGGACATCCTGCGAGGGAGACGGCAGGACCTACTATTTAATTGGGGCGCGTTCCACTCCCATCCACAATGCCAACACGAACGTCACCTCAGCAAACTGTGCGGCCTCCCCGCCATAATAGAATCTCACAATTTTCATCGCCATTACCATTCCTAGCGCGCCTCCTCGTCAGGCTTCGCAACCTTTGCAGCACGAACATGGCTTCCTATACATCACTGAAACAAGTCATCGACAAGGAAAAGTTCGAATCGCTTAGTGACGAACAGCTTGTTGAGCTTGTATATTATCAATTTGAATCTGTCATCGAAAGACTCAAGAATGTGGAACAAAACATCGAGGGGGACGATACGCATCCCCAAGGCTTGCTAACCCGGACAGGCGTTGAGGGGAAAGCAGATAAAGATAATCTCACTCCCTCTCGATATCTTTTCGACGAAGATTACTCAGAGGTGAATCGAACCTTGACTAATGTTCTTGCGGTGCGATGGCTGCTCGATAATGATTACAGCACCTTCACTTGCCATCAGAAGGAATCCATGAGGTTAAAGAGCGCAACATTCAATGACTTTCGCGAATTGGCGAACCATATCCGAAAAAAGCCGGATTGGCTGATGGCCCTGATTGTAGCTCTGGTTCTGGGTGACGTGGGTAAAGACCATGGGCTAGCTAAAGAGGTGCAAGCCCGACTCCAGACTGTATCAGACAAGGACATGAACCATGATACAATCCTCGAAAAGGCTCTTGAATTAAGAATCATTGATACTCCGTTGGATCTTCTGCCGGCTCCTCGACGTGATGTGCTTCGAGGAGTGAGGCTGGGAGCCAAGCTCAATATCCCGCAGCTAGCCCAAGGTGAGAACGTTCCAGGAAGCCTTCAATGTCTTCAAGATCTTCGAGGCCAGGAAAGTGCCTTTGAGTTGAAGTATCTTGAGATCATGTTCGACGTGGCTGGTGCAGGGGCGCATGTTGATGCCTGCGGTTCAGTCCGGATGATTGAGCCGGTCTGTCAATCATTCCTACTTACTTACAAAATCCTGAAGCGCGTTGTTTCAAAAAAGATTACGATTCAGGAAGCGTACAATCAGGTCCTGCAAAACCGAGGCCGTATCCTATCTGAGAAGGGATATCCAAAGTTATCCACAGATGATGATAAAGAGCGGGCCCTCTTGCGCCTGTATGCAATGGGCAGGGTAGCAGATATCGACTTGGCAGAGCGCTTCCGCAAGGCCCTTCTCGGACTCCCCGATGATCATAGAGCTGAACTTATCAAAGAGCTTAATCAGAGCGGTCTGGAAGATGAACAAGCTGTAATTCTTTATTATATGCCTGCATTGTTTGCGGAGTTACTCCGCCACACCCAGCAGGCTTCCGAGGAAACGCAAGTAAAAGCGCTGACGTCGCTAATGGGCTTTATGAGACGCACATATATCGGAGCGAAGAATGTTCCCGGTGAAACGAACCTCATTATTGAGTGTGACGTGTCTGGAGCAAAAAGCAAGATTCAGGCACCGGAATTCCCGGAAGATCTTACTGGCTTGGATGAGTATACTCTCCCGTCGTTGGGTTCCAAAGATCCTCAGTTTTGGTAGCCTGCCGAAAGAACTCGATCTTTCTCGGGCTGTTGTCGAGGTCAGACAACAATTGGAGCAGCTTTCTGTCCACTCCATGTCACATCACGACTTGATGCTGTTTTATGTCTGCTTGCCTCTTCGCTCCGGTTTGCCACTTTATGCAAATCTGCTTTTTTCCTTTCGGGTTGGGAAAGGCCGATACCTTTACGATTGATACGACATTCATGACACTACGAATGGCGAGAACTTTGCTTTTCATTGTAAGGATCTCAGAGAAATCGGAAATTTCTGGGTAGTAGTACTATTGTGCATGCTCTGAATGATACCACTAGAACGCATCAACCATACAGTGGACAGACAGTCTTGCCGCGTTCAGCTAGCTTCTTGACCAACATTCTACTTGCTTCTCTCCAAATTCGTATATTCCTTTCTTATAATAGGGCCATCACGGTCATCCCTAACCCTGCTACTATTAGCTACTACTTAACTCCTTCAGTGTCAAGGATGACATGGGGCCTAAAGCCCCTGACAGGACCCCCGGAAGACACCCAAGCCATTAGGGTAATGCGTGGCAAGCACCAATATTGGCCGATTTGTTTTGATATTTGAAATGCATTTGGCAATAATCTCATCTGCTCCAGCAACATCAATGCATCTCCCAACGTTCATTTACTCGGATTCATAGTCCGAACTCCTCACTCACAGCCTCAGCAAACAATCTCACCCCCTCTTTCAGATCGCCCTCCTCCGCAGCCGCAAACGTCATACGAAAATGCAGATGGCCATTTAGCTCTTTATTCGAAGCGAACAGCGAACCCTTAGTTACAAGCACAGCCTTCTCCAAAGCCTTAGCTGCAATCTTCTCCTCCAGCCCAATTATCTGCGCACCAACCTCCTCCAGCGACAATTCGGACGAGCTCTCAAGCTGAGGATGCTGTCTCCAGTCAATCTTAACCCACAAAAACATGCCGAACTCCGGTGCATTCCACTGCACGATCTTCCTGGGCAAGTAGTAATTACAAGCACCAAGGAGGACATCCCGCCGCCACCGATACTCACGCGAGAGATCAACAAGCCACGCGGTGAATCCGTCATGTCCCCAGTTCTCATCGAGCAGATGCCAGAGCATGAGCTGGGAGGGGCCGCTAACTGCTAAAGTGCTCACTTCCTGGTATGCAGTGAACTTGTCGATGATTTGCCTGGATGCAGTGACCCAGCCGGCGCGTAATCCGGGAGCGAGAATCTTGGATGCGGAATCAATACGTACCACGCGCCCGGCTGTATCTAAAGTGAGGTAGGAGGGAATGGACTCAGTATGGAATATCCGAGCGGCTTTGTCATCTGCAGATGCAGAGCCATTGGCATCTTGGTCGTGATCATAGTAAGGGCCCATCCTCAGGAAATAGTATGGGTCATCCTCAATGATTATGAGGTCGTGTTTTTCTGCAACCTCATAGATTGCTCTGCGTCTTTCCAGGTGTTGGCTAGCCCCTGTCGGGTTCTGACCCGTAGGGATGGTATACAGCACGCGTGGTTTGGGAGATTGAGCATCATTCCAGGAAGAGAGTACCTCATCCAAGACATCAGGTCGCAAGCCATTCGCATCCATCTCAATCCCATAAACCCTAACCCCATTCAAATCGGCACTTTCCAGCGTCCCCGGGTACGTATACTGCTCCGCTACAACAGTGTCTCCACGATCACAGAAAATGCGAAACGCCGCCTCCGTCGCGGCAGTTGCACCACAGGAGAGGAACGTCGCCCAATCTGCATACGGGGGATTGTGAACGAGCTCAACATGCTCGGTGATGAAACGGAGTAAGTGTGCTGATCCGTTTGCAAGGCAGTAGTTTAATGCGATTGAGAGGTTGTATGTTGCACCGTTTTTGGCAATGGTGTGTGCAGAGTGGCCATTTTCCTGCCTGTTGGGTAGGTGTAGATTGGGTTTTGTTGTAGTTTTGATTGTCGGGACTGGAGGAGCCTCGCCCAGGGTTATTGATTCCCAGGGATAATAATCCGCAGTTGGTCGTCCTGTCCCGAGAGATATGATCTTGCGCGGACCGCTTGGACTAGACCCCTTTTTCAAAGCTGAGCCGGAAAAGTTCCGGCTTTCGATGCTGAAATGGTCGTCGAATCGTTTTGCAGGCGGTTTTGCACGGGTGTAGGGCGATTTGTACAGATCGGAGGAGACGGAAGGGGCAATTGTGAGAGGGAGAGGAGGCGCGGCAGCACGAAGGGCTTCGATTTCAGTGGATTGCAGACGTGCCATTATCACCGATGAATGTTGGGCTGAAGTGCCGAGAATCTTCAAGATATTCTTCACGACGTCTTAAACGATGGTCTTCTCTTATAGATTCGGGCAAGATAGCTAGCTAGACTTCGTTTATCTTGATATCGGAGAGATCGGAGTGATGTACTCGATCACTCCGAATACTCCGCCCCTCGTTGTCTTTCGCGTATCGCGCCTTTTTCCTTTCCTTAACTTTTGCGGATCTGTATAGGTAATCTTCATGTTTATAAATATGGGCTTAAATGGTATCTAAAGCTTTTAGTTTCATGCCTAGAGTAATTATGTAAGAGCTTATCCATCATACACCGCGCATGACAGAAGGATGCTTTCCCATTCCCCATAATTACTAGCATAGTACATCTGCTTTCACGTGTCTTATATTTTCGGGGCCTCTTTAAGCGCTCATTCAGTCTGTCTAACTCACAACATTCCTTGTGTGAGCTGGAAGGCTCAGGACTTCGTCAATATGAGGTTAAGAAGGGCTACCCTACAACCCATGATAATGGCAACAATTTCGGTATGAAGGTCGCTCACAACACTGTTTCAATATGCGTGTGCCATTTGCCAGGTATTATGGAGCGCTTACTAGCCCAGAAACTCGTACTTTATGTTCACAGTGTCCTTCCCCGGGTCCCGCTTACATAGTCACCAGAATATTCACTCGAGCGAGACCACATTGAGCCCTTAATTCATTACATCTGTCTGGGAGTAGTATAACATTAAGTGGTACTGGTGCAAATTGTCTTATCTCGGCATAGCCATTTACCCCGCTCCGAGAGTCCGACAACGCTACCCACGCCTCTCCGTACTCACCGGTCCACCCTCAAGCGTGTCAACGCAGTAATTGCACCATTGCTTCTGTGTTTGTATAATGGCAACTAGATTGGCTGCATGTGAGCCTTGCAGAAGGTCAAAGCTTGCATGCGACCACCAACAGCCGGTCTGCAATCGGTGCAGGGATGGCAACCGACCGGGTCTTTGCATCTATAGAAGTGCGCCCTTCAAAAGAAGAAAGACCAGCAATGCAGTGACAGATAATGGATCTTCCCACCAGTATAGTGTCCCTAATTCTTAGTTCTGTTTGAGTATACATTGGCTAAGACCCTGCCACTTCTTTGGGTACCGCCATATTTAGCTCTCCAGACCCGTCGCCCACAGCATCATCCCCACATCATGCAGGAGGAAATAGATATCCCAACCCAGGATATCTCGGGTCATCAAGCCATGTTGCTATCTTTAAGCATATCACTTCATCAGATAGTCAGAGTGCTACATCACATCAGAGTCCTAGCACCGCTTCTTGGACAGCATCTCTTTTCCCGCCTGACGATGATCTTGTCGTTCAGCGATGTGCAGATGCCCTCAAAATGCTTCTGACGAGGTTTTCCTTGCCTGCTATGAAAGAGCTTGTCAAGCTGTGGCAGGCAAGGGGCACGAATCTTGCTATCATGGGGGCTATGGTTGATCAATGTGTTGACAACATTCCCCTCCCACCCTCATCGACAAACGAAGACTGGCATCTGCTATATGCGAAATCCCTTCTCAACAACTCTTCCCAGCCGCTTAGATACTCACAACGCTCTACCTTTCCCGAGTTCTGTGCTCAATTCATTAACCAGAACATGCGATGGGAAACGCTCGCAATCTTCTTGTCAGCTGTTGTCCGAGCCACTATGGATATCCAGTTTTTCCCGTCGCTGTATACGACCGAAGAGAAGAAGTATAGCCTCCGAAAGCTATGCACGAGATTAGCGGACTATGCACTGGAAATCACCATATCTCTTGACTGTCTGAATGATCTTCAAGTCTGCTTGCAGTACGAAAACTTTATCGTGCATTCTCATGTAGACGGGGACCATAGTAGGTTTCCCATCTGAATGCTCCGCGTTCATGCATCACTAATCACACCCAGGCTACTATTCGTGGCGAAAGCTCGGAGATGTTATATCCTCGATATATGCTCTCGGCTACCATGAGAATCTCGATGAGAAGCCCGATACACCTCGCTTCTTGACGGAGCTACGCAAAGCTGTCTTTGCCCGCGTGTATTCGGCAGACAGGAACGTTGCCATCTTCGTCGGTCGTCCACCCCGCATGAACAGACAATTCTGTCATTTCCAGATCCCATCAAGTCCGCTTCCCGATGACGTCTGGTTTATCTCCTCTGACAAGCCCGATAATGAATTCGACGATCCTTTCAGCTGGAACCCGTCGACTAAAGCGAGTTATATGGCTGAAACTCGGTGGACTGCGTTGTGTGCCGGGGTCAAAGAGGATATACTTAATTTGCAGAGAAGTCGGCCAAGTGACATGGAGCTTTTCTATCAACGGGTTGCGTAAGCTTACTTTGCAATATAACCTATTCTTGTGTATAACTAACGGAGTCAGTGACATAAAAGCACAGGCTGAAAAGAATTACTCTTCACTGCCTCGACAGTTTCAGTTCCGCAACAATCTCAGGGATAGTACACTGAGCACCTTCGAACGCGACTTCATCGGCTCAGTGCAATTGAATCACTTGCACACGCTCTTCCTGCTGAATCTCCTCCTGCTCAGTGCTCCTACTGAACCCGATCCCACCCTCGTGGACATCGCCGACCAGATCCTCTCGGTAACAGTGGACATGGTCCTCCTGCGTGATCAACTTACAAACTCAGGAACATGTCTCTTGTGGAAGGTATGTGTCAAGCTCCGTGCTCATTTCGTACTTCCCATGTCTAGTAGCCCTGAAGGTAACTGTAATCGTTGAAGGTCGCCTATCATTGTCTCCCCGCCGCAGGAATTCTCCTACTTGCTCTGCTCAACGAGAGGGCCACTCCAAGCATGCCTCGTATAACACGGCCCAGAACGCTTCAGCACCTGACAATCCTCGCTGCGGAGATCCAGGCCGGATCGATCATTCGGCCCCAGGAACCCAACTATGAGCTAATGTCCAAGGCCATGCAAACAATTCAGAGCTTCCTAGATTCAGTCACTTCTGAACCCATGCGCGCTGTGCCAGCCATGACACCCCGCAGCCCGAACCTAATCGAATGGTCCAGTTTTCCTTACCAGCAATCCTTAGATTTTGAGATTGGTTTCTGGGAGAGTCTTGCCGACCATCCCCTACTAAGTTTCCAGTCTGGAATTATGGCGCCCGAATAGACATTTTTATTCATACAAGGCTCTGCAAATTAATACATATTAAAATCACAAAGTGTATTGAACTGGCCCTTTACCAAGAGTGAATCAATGTATATACCCCATGATCACGTGCCCCGTGGGGCGCCGGCGTCGGGAAAACTCTAATGGCACAACACATGACGGAGGCCCGTGGGTATCCATTTAGATATCAGTAGAAGCACGATTAAATATCGTCTGGATCGCAGTGGACACGGACTAGTGTTGCTTGTATCCCTGCATTGTTTCGACCCCTGTATCTGCACGGCGTTGGCACCCTTCACGTCCATCCCCTGCGACAAGTGTCCCATTTCGGGTCCATTTCCCCCCGCTCAATCCAGTGTGATCCAAGCTTGACTGTCCACAATGGAGGCGGAACTTCAAGCACAGATCCCCGGTCTTGACCGCGTGGTATCAGAGTACTCCGTGGGGTATCTGACCCATGCCTCCAAGGCCTATGTGGAAGATGCCAACGCTCCGTCGCCACTGGCCGAAGCGGCCGACATGGTCACCGAGCTCCTTGTCTCCGCATCGGGCGACTTCACCCCCGAGAATGAAAAGGCCATCCGCAACTTGGTTGAGAAATTCATTTCCTCGCTGAGTGCTGCTGACGGTGTGGACGCCGAGCGTCGCCAGATGCCCTTTGCCGCCAAGAAGCTCGACCAGGCCATCAATGTCGGCTCTCAACGGAATATGTCCTCTACTCTGGGTCTTGCCGGAGGTAACGTCGATCTGGAGTCGGCTAACGCCAGAAAGGTGGAGTCTAAGGTAGACCGCAAGAAGCTCGAGAAGGCGGAACGCAAGATTCGTGCCAAGCAGGAGAAGAAACAGATGAAGACAGTGCAATACGAATCATCCCGTCTTCTCAACCAGCCCGATAGTACTATGTCTTACGAAGAGTTCTTCATGGCGGTTAACCCTCTGCAGCTGGGTTCGGACTCCCAGTCCAAGAGCAAGGACATCAAGGTGGACAGCATCGACATCTCCGTCAGTGGTCACCGTATCTTGACAGACGCCTCCCTTACCCTGGCGTATGGTCGTCGCTACGGTCTCGTCGGTCAGAACGGTATCGGAAAGTCTACGATGTTGCGTGCACTCAGTCGCAGAGAAGTGGCTATTCCCAGCCACATCTCCATTCTTCACGTCGAGCAGGAAATCACAGGAGACGACACCCCCGCCCTCCAGGCTGTCCTCGACGCCGACGTATGGCGCAAGCGTCTCCTTGCCGACTTGGACAAGATCACCAAGCAGCTGGCGGACATTGAAGCAGAGAGATCCTCCATGGCAGACACCTCAAAGGATGCCGCTCGCCTGGACCACGAGCGCGAGGGTCTCGACATCACACTAAACGACATCCACTCCAAACTCGCAGAGATGGAATCAGACAAGGCAGAGTCCCGCGCAGCCAGTATTCTGGCTGGTCTCGGTTTCTCACCCGAGAGACAACAGTTCGCGACGAAGACCTTCTCCGGAGGTTGGCGTATGAGATTGGCTCTTGCCCGAGCCCTGTTCTGCGAACCCGATCTCCTCCTGCTGGACGAACCGTCCAACATGTTGGACGTGCCGTCCATTACTTTCCTCTCCAACTACCTCCAGACATACCCCAGTACCATCCTGGTCGTTTCTCACGATCGAGCATTCCTCAACGAAGTCGCCACCGACATCATCCACCAGCACTCCGAGCGTCTCGACTACTACAAGGGCGCCAACTTCGACTCTTTCTACGCCACCAAGGAAGAGCGCAAGAAGAACGCCAAGCGCGAATACGAAAAACAGATGGCCGAGCGCGCCCATCTGCAAGCCTTCATCGACAAGTTCCGCTACAACGCCGCCAAGTCCTCCGAAGCCCAGTCCCGTATCAAGAAGCTGGAGAGGATGCCTGTCCTGGAAGCCCCCGAGAGCGATTACGTCGTGCACTTCAAGTTCCCCGAAGTGGAGAAGCTCTCTCCCCCCATCGTCCAAATGTCCGACATCGCCTTCGGATATACCCCCGACCGACCCCTTCTCCGCAACGTGGATACTCGACGTGCAACTCGATTCACGTATCGGTATCGTTGGACCCAACGGTGCCGGTAAGACCACTGTCCTGAAGCTCCTCACCGGCCAACTCCAACCGACAAAGGGTCTTCTCTCGCAACACGCCAGACTTCGCATCGGATTCTTCGCCCAACATCACGTCGATGCACTGGACCTGACCACCAGCGCCGTCAGCTTCATGGCCAAGGCTTACCCCGGAAAGACAGACGAAGAATACCGCAGACACCTCGGAGCCTTCGGTATCACAGGTATGACGGGTCTCCAGCGCATGGAGCTCTTGTCCGGAGGTCAGAAGTCCCGTGTTGCGTTTGCATGCTTGTCGTTGACGAACCCGCACATCCTGGTTCTGGACGAACCGTCCAACCATCTGGATATTGAGGGTATGGATGCACTGTCGGAGGCGCTGCAGAACTTCGAGGGTGGTGTGGTTATGGTCTCTCACGATGTCACGATGCTGCAGAATGTGTGCACCAGTCTCTGGGTTTGTGATCAGGGTACGGTGCATAAGTTCGATGGCACGGTCAATGCTTATAAGAAGTTGATTACCGCTCAGGCTAATGAGGCGGGTGTTGTTGCTGCTCATTGAGTGGGGAGGCGGTGCGTTCACTGCTAGTAATGATAAAATGTTATGGATATCTTCAACGATGTTTGATCTCTCCCAAGTAGTAGCGGTTGATGTTCGCCGGTGTGTAGATTTCAGTAACTGCTCCTTCTCGTACGCCTCGGTCTATCTCGAGTAAATAAGCTTCTGGTTGCTACACTCTGTCGGGTATTGGTGGTCGCAGGGATAGCTCGAACCTGAGAACTAGCCACTCCAGTTCGAAAAGAAGAGCATACTACATCTGGCTTCACATACTAATTGGATCATAGTAATTGAACCCTGTGATAGATTGATTGGAAGTATAGTTGAATGATTAAAGTTGAATTCGACTTGCGGAAAAGCTCCGCTCGGATATATAAGTCCGCTATGCACCACTAGTGGTACCGCTCCGGTACCAGGAACCCAGAACACAATCCAGAGAATGGACAGAATTGGAAAAGAAAAGAAAAACAACAAAAACAAAAAAAATAGAGAAGATGTCCATGGATCAAACCCATATATTCCAGCTTGTCACAGTCCAATGTGAATTGGATAGATATCCAAAGAGAAAAAAGAAAAAGAAAGGGCCGAACGCGATTTGAACGCGTGACCTTAAGATCTGCAGTCCCACGCTCTACCCCTGAGCTACCGGCCCTTCTTGTTGTTTGGTTTGCTATTTTGTTTGTCTCTTATGCAGGGGTGCACAGATGTTCTGCTGTTCATTTGAGTCCCATGGTCCGTTGGGAGTTCTCCCAACATTAGTTGTAAATAGGCGGTGGTAGTGGTAGTGCTGCAGGTCATGATAGCGATATCGTATTTCTTGGTACCTGTAATAAATCTATATGTCTGTTTATCATTGGGAAAGCTCAATCAAGAGTCTAATAGAAGTGTCATGGAAGGCAAGTCAAAGACTACATGTAGTATCTGGGGTTAAGCATCCAGACCAGTACTGCGAATGCATGTTATTTACTTTGCCGGATTACATCATCCATTTATATCTATCTGGATATCATTCCGTCAATCCGAATCACCTCTTCGAGTAGTTAGTGTATAGGTCGAACCATGAACATGCATACATCCACCTGCAGACCAGCCCGCGTCGAAGCTCTGTCTCTTTGATTGAACAAAATAATGCAGTGGGATCATATATACTATGCTGATAAGTATTTACTTATATGAAATACAGTCCATCTAATCTAGAACCCCGCATCATCACCGCTATCACCATCGCCATCAATATCCATACCATCCTCATCGTCGTCGTCGAGTCCTTCGAAGCTCATGAACTGCTCATTCTTAGCATCGGTTTCTTCCTCAACCACGACGCCATCTTGGATTTCACAGTCCTATAAAAGTAGTTAGCATGCCGTTTATCTACATGGCTTAGCAGATTTCAAACGCACCTTGAGTACGGACTCTTTTCCGACCTGACTGTATCTTCCGACTGTAAAATTGTCAATAAGTTTACTTCATGACCTGAAATTGTGTGCATTGTAGAAGACTTACCGATACATCCTGTAAGGACACACTTCGGTCCGATGACTGCGTTGTCCATGATCACACACCTGGTTTATGTTAGAGATTAGGGTGTAGATAAGGCAGGAGCATGGGATGCCTACCTCGTAAGGCGCGCGCCGCTGCAGATCTTGGCGTTGGCAGAAATACACGACTCCTTGATGACGCACTTTTCCTCGACCTTTTCAAGATGTTAGCGTTGAAATACATAATCAATAAAGTTCACGATGCTCACCGTCACATTAGACCCCAGCAAGCAATCGCCCTTCGTGACAATAGATTTCGACGCGACTGCCTCCGGAGTAGCAATCTTCGCGGCATGGCTAAATGGTGAGGCAGCAGCACGGCCGACCTCTTCAACTGACTCGAGCTTGGCAAGACGCAGGGACATGGCCAACACCAGGGCGGCACTGTCCACGCGCCGAATGAGTTGCTTGGACGACTTGGTCGTGTATGCGAGGATGGGCGGCACCTCCACGGAGGATTGACTAGCTTTCGTGCTGCGGGCCTCGGAACCCTGAGCGTGGGTGGTGGTCATGCTGCGAAGATCGATTTCCTCCTCCAGAGAGTCGCCGTCGTTGCTTCCATGATCATCTTGAGCCTCCTTCTGTCCGCCCAGGATCTCATCAATGCCGAGCTTGGCGCTCAGTCCACGCTGCCACCCCGCTTTCGCCCAGTAGCCGATCAAGTCTTCACTTACGGACTCGAAGCGCTCCTGGTGCTGTGCAAGCGATCGAACCCACTTAGGCAGAATGTACAAGTGCGCATCGCGGTAGCTGGTCAGCATCTTGACCGAGGCATGCTTCTCCACCAGGGTGTGACGGAGTAGGAGTCCCTTATCATTCTCTATCTGCTCTTTCAAGGTATCCATGGGCATTGACAGGACCAGCTTTGAAAGCTCGTGACGCGAGACAGAAGGGACCTCATCCTGGTCGAGAGAAGTTATTGCCACAAAATCTGTAGGCTCTTTCTTGATCTCGTCTTGAATGCCTTTTGCGGGATAGAACACAGACAGGCCTCCTTGAGCAGCGGGGCCCAATTCACTCTGTGAGGCGAGCCATGCCTCAAGCAAATGCTCGCCAGGGATATCGCACAGCAGATCGCAACTCAGGAGCAAGAAATTGGATTGGATGCAAGCTTGTACTTCTGGTAGGCGTAGTAGTTCCGCGGTTCCTGTCGTCATCTTGAGGTCCTTCGGGGCGATGATCGTGGGGGAGGGCGAAGAGAGTGACGTGAGGTAGGGGTTCTGTTGTAGAGCGGCCTTGAGGGGAGCCAGAGCGGAGGGAGGTGTGATCAGGACGATATCTGAGCCGTTAGTCTTTCTCCCAAGCAAAGACCGCAAGACCCAACGGCCCCAAGGGGGCGCATTGCAGTTTCTCACCATTTATTCCTGCGCGCTTGCACCAATCCAGCGGGTAGTATACCATAGGCCTAAGCTGTGTATCCAATGGTATTAGTGACTGCTTGCTCTTGGGTCTGCGCGGAGAATTCGGCAATACATACAGCGATAGGGATTAAGCATTTTGGATTTTCTTCGGGGTTGGAGGAGATAGTGTTCAGACTCTCACCAGGACCACAGAGGATCAAGGCTTGGAAGCCACTGCTCGGGACTGGCGTGGCATGCACCATGGTGATTTGCGATTCCGATTTTGTGAATGACTATGACAGAACCCCGCGGACAATGGTGGTGGGGGTAGAGGACAAGGAATTGGGAGCCCTTGAAGCTGCAGGGGCCCGATATAAGCCTCTTGAAGTAATCCTCAAAGATTATCAGGCAATGCAAAGGAGCGACTGAATGATGCAATCTTGCAATGATTGTCAAATGCCTTCCGCAGGAGGAATAAGTGTGAAGCGCAAGAATGAATTGTGATAATAATTCATCTCCGCCCGAAATTTTGCCCTCAGTCACCGCTGTCACCCCGACAAACAGAACAAAAGCCACACCGCCTAAACCTAGTTATGCTACTACACAGTATAGTAGTCGACTATTGTGTGCGAGTCTAGGCACTGCAGTCTTGCCATGGTTTTACCCCCTTCCTGCAAGTCATGCATCCGGAATGTTCCTGTCCAATTGTCGGCGTCGGACGCAGGATTACTTACGCACTGCGCAGATTTGGCTTTTGGAGTATTTGTCCTGGCCAACTCAGCAGACTGAGCGTGGGATGCGAGTGCGCCATTTCCTGAGCTTCTAGGCTTTCCGCTCCGTTTCCTACCCACTGTTCAGGGGAAACGAGTGTGTGTACTACGATGCAGTTTTCCCATAGTCTATGCTCGTTCGTAATTATGTCTAGAACTGTGCACCGAGAAAGAATGGAAAGAATGGTTTGGTAAGGTATCCGCTAGTTTTCATGTTACACATAAACGTCTCCTTAGCAGGTGGAAACAGTCGCTGCATCTTCTCCGCGGTTCTTCTGGTCTAGTTGGGTCCATAGTGCTTGATAAAGTACTTAGCCATGGAGATGACCGGCTCCGGCTCAAGACCCTTATCCCGGCGGGCCTCGTCCTTGAGTGACTGGCAGGTTGCGAAGTCGTCGGGGTTACCGAAGAACCAGCCATTGTTATTCTGGGTGTACTTGAAGACATCCTGCAACTCAACGAGGACAGAGTTCCCATGGGTTGGGAAGTCATCCGCTGAGGCCATGGGAATGTAGCGAGATTTCTTTCCCGTAACTGCGACACCCAGTTAGCAACTCCCAGAGAAAGCTAAATTAGAAACCTACCCTCAGTGAAGGTCTTCACCATATCCTCATACGTGAACGCATCACTCACGCACTGAATGGTCTTGTTCTTCCACTTCAGTGGGTTCAGAAACATTCCGTGCACCATCTCACCAAAATCGTCCTCAATGGAGACCGTTTGGACCTTGCCTTCGCCACCTACCAAGGGAGCGTGCCAGGTCAGGTAGCCCTCGTTGTCGGGGAACATGGGGAAGCCACCGAAGGCCTGCGCGTACTCGGGAGTGACATAGTTCTCGAAGTACCACCCGGGGAAGGCGCCAATGACGGCGTCAAACTCCTTGAATGTTCGGGCATACAACTCACATCGGTGTTTGGCTATAAAGAGGAAAGTTAGACGCGGACACGAAGAAATCATGATGAACATACCATCCATGCCCGGAACGGGTGCAACGCCTTTGGTAAATATCGCAGGAGACTCGCAGGTACTGTAAATGAAGACCTTCACGCCTGCCTTGGCTGCAATCTCGATGAGGCGGTTGCCGAGATCCTCGTCAGTCGGCCCACCGGGTTGCGTTACCGCCTGGATGTTGGCGATCAGCGTGTGATTCATGGAATGAGGAGTTGGTGCCCTCGTAATCAAGAAGGCCACTTACTGGGTCATGGTGGTGGGTGTTAAGCCAGAATCCCCAGGCACCGGACAGGGCATTCTGCATGTCGTTGTCGTTGAATCCATCAGCCTTAACCACCTCAGCTCCTAGGCGAGCCAATTCTTTGGCCTTTTCCGACTGAGGGTTCCGTGTAAGCGCCCGGACGACGAAGTTCTGCTGGCTCTTGAGGAGAGAGAGGGAGATGGACCTTCCCTGGACACCTGGGATAGTGTGTTAGATATGTATACACGGCAAACGACGCTGCAAACCTGACTCACCAGTGGCACCGTATACCACGACCACTTTCTGCAAAGGAGCCATGTTTCTGGACTAACAATGTCAGACAAGGAGGTTGAGATTTAAAATAAACGGATTATGCTTCGGGCGAGACACGCAAATGGAACTTGTAAGGTTGCTGAACGAAATTATGAGGAGAGGAGGTAGGTGTATTTGTATCCATCAACAGCGCCACCCCGCCAGAACGTCTACCCTTGCGGTGAGTTAAATTCGCACGCAGTGCGACTAGATTGGGGGAACGAGCCGGCGAGGGATGGGCTGTTCGGCTGACTCGAGGGAATTTGACCAAAACGGCGAATGGTTTCTGCATGTCGCATATGCATCTATGACAGCGATGCAGCTGCGGCTTTTCCAGTAATTGGCTTCGTCGACGAGGGAGGGAGAGAGTTCGTCTGCATGGTGAGACATCGAACACTTCGATTCAATGGACAGGCAGCGTGGACATGGTCGAAAAACCAGTTTTTGGGTCACAATTAATGACCTCAGTTCTTGGGAAGGCGACGCTCGCAGACGGATGCAGTCCACTGATTCGCCTTTTGTAGGTACCACCTCTTTTTGAAAGCGTACTTTAGTACATGTTCAAATCTGTCGGCTTCGACCGGACCTGGCCCGGCTGGATAGCATAATAGGGCATAGTAGTTTGTATCGAGCTCTCTCGAATAGAATCGACTTCGTGGGCCGGTTTAGGATATACGAGTAATACTACTTTACCACTGGAAGCGGAGCACAGGAAAGGATATCAGGTATGCTGAATGAGATAATAATACTACCAAATAATGCTTGTCCCACTAGCCCCTCTAATGCAATTACTGTATCTAAGTAGCCCGCTGCCCGGAACTAATACTACTAGTTATGTTCATCGTAGTACTGATTCGACAGTCAATTACATGTGTGAGATGTACTTTATATATAGTCGGAAACCATCTTCTGTTTGTCGCTCGGACCATCATTGCGTCGGGCGCAAGCCGCAAGTATGCCTTATCTAGGTTGACGCAGGATCAGTCTAAACAGTTGCGGGGATGAGGGGACAACTATTGAACGTTAACAATGTTCTGGTCCGGTCCACTGATGCCAGTGATGTGCGTCCCCTACATGATACATTTGAAAATGGATCGGTCCAGCCAACATGACCGGTCTGCCGCAGCGTTTTAGTCCTCCGTGCCAGCGCTCAATGAAATAGCAGGGGCAACGCACATCCAAAACCCTTAAGGTAGGACTGCCGCTGCAGGCGCGTTATTGAGGTTCATATCAGTCGGTCGAGAGTTGAGTACTCCATAGATAATTGTCTTCCCTATACCATGCCACGTGACTGTCCGTATCATCACGTGCAGATCTACCCGCTCACGTCACTGGCACCAGGCACCATCAACAACAGATCGCCAAACACACCAACACTACTAACTGGCACAGCTGCAACATCCGTCTTCTTGACGGATTCACCCGAATGACCCTCCAGTGACCTCATCCATCACAAGAAACTATATTATCCTTGAAGTCTGCGAAACCGAGCCATGGACTAATCCATTGTTGCATCATCATCTTCACACCAACGCTAGCAACAAAACTTGAGATCTTCGCAGCAATGGACGAGGTCAGCCCCATTGCCGAGCTCCTGGGCCAGGCAATCTACCAATTTACACAGATCAAACCTTTGTTACCAACCTACGGACATCTGCTTGTCTCTGCGCTCTTTCCCATCTACATCGGCGCCCATGCATCCCTGTCAAGACCGTCTTCGGCCGCGAAACCTGAGAAATCGGAGGAAGATGGAGACGAATCAGAAGAGGAAGAAGAAGCTGGTGGTATTCAGAAGATGGAGGGCCTTGCACCAAGTGATGCATTGATGTTTCCACTGACAGCTGGTTTAACCCTCGGGGGCTTGTATCTGGTCATTAAGCACATGGGCGCTGATCTGCTGAATAAGATTCTTGGCTACTATTTCTCCCAGATGGGTATGCTCTTTGCTATAGCCTTCCTAAAAGACTCTTTTGCTGTCGTGCGCTCATTCGTCTTCCCCCGCGAGTACAGCAGCTCTGGCAAGATTTGGAAGCGGAGATCCACCCAACGTGTCTTTGAAAGTGCTTCCGAAGGTGCCTCTAGATGGGAGTCTTCGGAGGTGGGAATCCGGAATTCTCCCCTCCCTGGGTTCTGGGGGTCAATCCCATTGCCGCATACTGCTCGTGCAGCACTCTGGACTTGCCGTGAAATAGTATATTGGCGCGCTAAGCTTAGAATCCATATACATCGTGTTCTCCGCACTGAATGCTGGCTTAGTATCTTGGACATTATCAGCATAGCTGTATCATTCCCTACAATTGGTTACTTCACTTTTGTGTCCAAACCATGGTGGTTGACCAACTTCCTGGGATTCAGTTTCTGCTATGGCACCCTGCAATTTATGTCGCCGTCTACCTTCATCACCGGATCGCTGATCCTGGGATCTTTGTTCTTCTATGACATCTATTTTGTCTATTTCACCCCACTGATGGTGACGGTTGCAAAGACCTTAGACGTCCCGATCAAGCTCCTGTTTCCGCGCCCTGCAGCGCCTGGGGAGGCACCCGATACTATCTCCCTTGCTATGCTGGGACTGGGCGACATCATCATTCCCGGTATGATGGTAGGCCTGGCACTCCGGTTCGATCTTTATCTCTACTACAAGCGCAAGGGCCAGCAAAAGGCGCGAGCAGAGGGCAAGGACTCAGAAATAGTCAAGCCTGTATATCAGTCCGCGCTGGGAGGATGGGGAGAACGGTTCTGGACCCGTTCAGTGGTACCAAGCAAGCCGCAGCTGGACCCTCCCTACCACAACGCCCGATCTTTCCCCAAGCCTTATTTCACCGCCAGTCTCATTGGATATGTCATGGGTATGCTTGCGACTCTGATCGTAATGCAGGTGTTTGACCATCCCCAGCCTGCGCTCCTGTACCTTGTACCTGGGGTTTTGATCTCTCTGTGGGGAACTGCATTGGTGAGAAAGGAGATCCAAGAGATGTGGGAGTTTAGCGATGCGGAAGAAGACGAGGAACAGGAGCCCACAGATGATAAGCAAGCAAAGGATTCGGTCGAGACTGGCGGGCAAGCATCTCTTTTCTCCCGGATATTTTCCAAATCTCATGATGCCGCGTCGAATAATGCTTCCAAGGAAACTGCAGAGAGACAGGCGTCGGAGGAATCCGCCAAAGACGAGGATGATACCACGAAGAACTTCGAGTTATTCACCATTTCCTTGTACTATCCTCGGAAGCAACAGCAACAGTCTGACAAGACTCAGAAGCCCACAGAGCGTGTTTCGTCCCCGGAGGACGATGAAAATTGGGCCATTGTTGGTGCTGACCGGGATGCTGAACCGCCCGCGAAGCGCCTGCGTCGGAGTCCCAGACATGCAGCCGACCAGAAATAAGAAGCTGCGCAGCCACTACCAAATCATGATCTCAATAACGCTATAGTGAAAATTGACCGTTAGATTGTTCCACTGCGTACATCTCTATAGTAGACCCGTATAGTATTTCTTAGGGATAAAAGACGCACGGGTGACCTCCCACGTGACCTTCCCCAGACATAGCGGTGCGGAGTAAGTACGGAGTAGTTCGGGAGTCTGTAGAATCCCCCGACAGCTTCACCTCAACTCCAATCCCGATACACCCAGTCACTCCTACATCTCCTCACCTCAATCGGGCACACGCCCCAATCTCACAGCCCAAGTGGCGCGGGATACTACCCTTCTCTCCCCCACTCAACACTACAACATGGACTTCTACACCTCCCCCCATAACCACACCAAGAACCCCGGATCGGCCGTCTCCCCAACCGCATCCGCAACCACATCGACCCGCGAACCCAAGCTTCAACTCCCCTCGACCACCGACCCACCGGGCCCCTCCAACCCCCCAAAGCCCCTAGTATGGCTCATCTTCGGCGCAACAGGCCATATGGGCCGCTCGCTCGTCAAAACGGCTCTATCGCGGAATGACCTCGTCAGCGCCGTTGGCCGCACCTTCGAAACCAGCCCCGCAGCCATGTCCAAGCTCGAACAAGAACACCCCAATAAGTGCCTCGGACTACTCTGCGACGTGCGCGCCCGCCCCACCGTCCAACGCGTAATCGACGCCACGATCGCGCGCTTCGGGCGCATCGACATTATCGCAAATTGTTCCGGGTACGGAGTAATCGGGGCGTGCGAGGACCAAGACGAATACGATATCCGGGACCAGTTCGAGACGAATTTCACAGGCACATTGAATATGATTCAGTTGTCGTTGCCGCATTTTCGGGAGCGTGGGGCCGGGCGGTACTTGATTTTCAGTTCGACGTCGGGGGCCCTGGGAGTGCCGGGATTGGGACCGTACTGTGCGAGTAAGTATGCGGTTGAGGGGTTGATGGAGAGTATGCTCTACGAGGTGGATCAGTTTAATATTAAGACTACGTTGGTGGAACCGGGGCATATGAGACGCGATGATGTGGGGGATTTGGTGGGTGGTGTTGAGGAGAGTATCTTTGGCGGCGGTGGTGGGTATGGCGCGGAGGAAGAGCAGGATAGTGCCAACAATTTGGCGCTGGGGTCACCGTTGCCGCTTTATGGCCATTTCTTGGTCAAGCCGCCGAGCGAGCCGTATAATACGCCTACGTCGCCGGCGGCGCATGCGAAGCGCATGCTCATGTGGTTGGGGGATAAGCAGCCGGCAAGTGCGGTTAAGGCGGCGCATTTGGTTTGGCAGTTGGGTCATTGCTCGTATCCGCCGTTGAGGCTGATTTTGGGGACGTATGCCGTGGAGAGTATTCGGGATCGCTTGAAGTGTATTATCGAGGAGATCGAGGATTGGAAGTACCTCAGTTTTCCGACGGGGGAGCAGCAGGGGCACCAGCAGGGGCACCAGCAGGGGCAGGGGAAGGAT
>NT_166530.1:502566-624624 GCF_000002855.4 Aspergillus niger | reverse complement strand
CGCAGTGGTAAGGCCACTGCAGAGTCAAGCGCAGCTGGAGTACATGTGCCGGAACTGAATAGGGCACTTCGCAGGCCCTGAAGGGGATGTGCCTGTACCATATTCCGGAAGGTGTGGACAAGTCTCACGTCTACAAAGACCTCCAACAGTTGACCTATTATCTGGTCTGGATGTTTCCATGCGTCTCTGGGAGACAACCAGCCAGCAAGTGTTCGCAGGATAAGGCGTGAAGTAGCGCTACACCGAGATGACTCAATGAGTAATGAAACCAAAGACATACTATACATTACACATATATATCATCTATACTATACTACATTATATTTATACTATATACACTACAATCTACACCCACACATTCTCATCACCCACAAACCGGCCCATCAAACCCCCTCGTCCACCCCAACGAACCAACAATAACCACCACAAACCCCAACGCAACACCCACACTCACAGTCCCATAAACATACGCTGCCCATCTCTTCCTCCCCCCAGCAGCCCCAAGCGCACTCAACTCCGCCACCCAAGTACTAATCGTTGTTGCCGACCCGCAAAACCCATCCATAACCCCCTGCAAGACCTGACACCCCGTCAACACACCCCCTCCAATGCTCCCCACATGCTGCAAATCGTAACACATAGCCAACACGACCGTCCCGAAGATATTCACCGCAAAAGTCCCCAGCGGGAAACTCGGCACCCTCGCATTCAGCAACAAGCTGACATAGAACCGAAGGAAACACCCCAACGGCGCAAACACAATCGCAAACACCGCACGACCACGCCACACCTCCATCCCACCATCATTCCGATCCGGCGGCCAGATCGCAAGAAACACCGCCCCAAGCCAACACCCCCACCCCAGCACCGCCATGAGCGGATCCAGAACCCGTCTCGTGAACCGAAATGGAACAGTAGGAGTGATACTATCCAACGCAGCAGCCAGATGCGTTCCAAACAACAAAGCACATAAACTCAGCGAAACCGTCATAAGAATAATAGCGACCAGGGCCATGAAGCTATACCCCCCATTCCTCGAAACAATATTCTCCTGTGACGGAGTCGACAAATCATTCGTAAGCGCCAGGAAAACATCCCGAATGAACGACGAGAAAGACGTAAAGCAGCCGCAGAAACCCGTCGTGAGGCCGATGTACAGTGGGATGGTCTTCTTGATGGTTTTATGTTGTTTTGCGCGCTCAGAGGGGTCAATATTGTTATTGTTGGGGGTGCCCCATTCTTCGCGAAACAGGTTCCGGTCTTCTTGGAAAAAGCCCATTAGGAGGGAGCCGCCGACGTTGGCCCATAGGACGCCGGTGACTACGGGGGCGCCGGGGTAGAAGGTTAGGGCTTGGAGGCCCAGCCGGGCGAGAGTGCCGAAGATGGCGAAGAAGATTAGATAGGAGATGGTGTAGAATTGGGTGAGTTTGTGGGAGGCGGGGTGGAGGGTGGGTTCTGCGGCGCGGTCTGGTTGTTGTGGTGCGGATTCGAGTGGTGGTGATGGTTTCTCCTCCATATTGGCGGCGCCTGATGCGCCTGGGTCTTGGGGCGCGGGGCCATTGGGGGAGGTGGAAGTGGGCAGTGACATGGCGAATACTGCGGATGGTGTTGAAGGATTAGCGCATTGTGATAGTGTGGTGTAGTGGATTGGTGGTGGTGGGTAGTGTAAAAGAAGTAGGAAGTAGTCGAGGGATGTGAAATGATGGTGTTTATCGGAGATAAAAAGCTGGTTGGTGGATCCTCCCGCTCGGCATTCTTTCCGATGCCGATGCAACCTGGTACTTTGTACAAAACTACATCGATAGCTACCAGAGGAAAACTACGATATTGACTTTTCGACAAGGTAGATATTTACGCATACTCAGAATCAAATATTCATTAGCACAAACGCTCACACTGGGAGTCGGCCGATTCCCGGATCATTACATCCAACCAAGGGCATCGGGAGAGCTCCAATTCAAGTCGGTGCATGAGAGGAATAAAGCAGATTCAAGTCATGAACTTTTCATCACTGGAGCCATCATTGTACTGTGTAGGTTCATAGAAAAGGGTGGTATCACAGGAAAGAGAGATGCACCAGGTTGGATTTAACAAACAATCCAGGTATCCAGTTCCAACCCAACCGCCCAGCCAGTCAAACAAGAGAAACGCCATTCATCCGCCGCAGGAGAAAAGAAAAACAGTGATATCAAGGAGTGGTCAAGGAAGCTGCAAACAGCAGAACTAAATGCGATACAGTGACCAATAAGAATAACACAAAGAAACAAAGAGGTAAAGAAGGGAGGTAATCAGACCTCGTGTAATAAGTGAAGAACTATGATCATTCATCAGACTGGTGCAGAAGCACGGGAGCAGTGGCCTGCATCGTACGGTGCCGAGCGCTGATAGCATCACTAAACCTTCTCCATTCCTGTCATGGAGACATCTCGAGGGGATGGCTCCTGAACTGGAACTTTGATATCCGCCGGGTACGGCTCATCGTGCTCTCGGGGCGGAGCCTCGATCGGCGCCTTGCCCTCTGAGCGCTTCCGACCCAATTTTTCACACCAATGCTCAGCGCTGACCAGAGTGTCGTTAACTACGCCGCTGACCTGCGACATCATATCCAAGCCCTCCTGGGCCAAGACGAGGATGCGATGGGCGCTGACGGTGGCGTCCGATGCCGCCGCCATGGAATCTGGCGGCGGGTTGGAGTTCGACGCGATCTGGAACCGATGCGGCAGTGAGGTAAGATGCCGACGCACCAAGTTCCGTGCATTCTCCGGGAGCGCTCCCCCGGCATATTTCGAGACAATGTCCACCACGCGTTTCAGCGTCGCCAGCACATCCGCCTTGACGGCCTGGATGCGATTCGAGAGGACGGTGGTGCTGGAAGCGTCCTGCTCTGCAGTAGAATCCCCATTCTGCTGCCTTGAGCTATCCCATTCTTTCAGGGCGGCCTTGAGGGCCTCAATCGCTTTGTCCAGCCGTCCATTCGCCCAGCGCAGCCAAGTCAGACAATACTGCAGGCTTCGGAGCGATTCCTCACTCATCGCCACGCCCAGGCCGGATGTCGAGATCATCAGTCGACTCTGCCATGTGGACGGAGTCTGCCGCGACGGACTGTCTCGACCGATCTCGTCATAATTGGGAGACCTCTGATCATCGTAGGGTGGGGGACCCTCTCCCGGCGACAGCCTCATCGCCAGATCTGGGCCCTTCTCTACGTCGACCTCCGTAGACTGTTGCTCGCTGCTAACCTTACGGCGTTTAGAACGACTAGACTGGGCTGACGAGGATACCCGACGCTGTAACGCCCACCGAAGGCCACTTTCCACGCCAGTCTTCCGGCCCACGGTGCCAACCGTGTTGGCGACGGGAGAGCCAATGTTGCGCTCGAGGAATTCGGCGCTGGATTTGAAACGAGGGGAATAGGATTTGGAATTTGCATAGGCAGACACCGAGCCGTTTATAGCGGATGAGATAAGAGGATGGGTGGAGGTGAGAAGGGACAGGAGCGGCTCTGGTTGCTGCTTGGATTCGGGGCGGTTCATCTGCGACGTTCGCGGCGATTGACCGTAGTCTGATACCATCGACTGTTAAACTCGTCCTGGACAGGCCAAGGGCCAAGGGAGGAAGAAAAGACATACCAGTGCGAAGGCCCTCCAGGGCTTGGGCGGCTTCGATATCATCCATGGATAGTACACTGGTGGCTCGACGTGAACGGTCTTCCGCTACGGTAGAATGATCGACGTCCATCATGGGGGGAGGAACATGATGAAAAGGGGGATAGGCAGTGGGAGGGGCCGAGTCAGATGAGGAGTCGGTTGAGGGTGAGGCAGTAGATAGCGCTGAAGTATGAGGGCCAGTGGGCGCTGAGACGGCGTCTGGGCGCTCACAGAGGGAGGTTTTCGGGACCGACCTGCCGTTGGAGCGGTAGTCCATGGCTGCCCGGAGGGCCCGAAAAAGGAAAGAGGGCAATGGATGGAGCCTGAAATTGGCTCTAGTGGGAGTAAGGGGAGGGCAAGAATTGAGGAGTAAGATCGGTTCGCAATGGGCGTGGGAGGAGGGACGAAGATCCCTTGTCGGAAGTGTCTGGTTGCGATGATAATTGATTGCTTGCTTTCTGCTGAGGTTGGGGCACTTTCACGTGCAATCACACTCCCGCGCTGGGAAATTCTTCCCCCGCGCTGACTGGCAGTTTACTAACCAAAGGAATGGCTTCAACTCTCCCCATCTACCTACAGTATCCATCCTTACTGACTACCAGGTTTTTACAACATTGTCATACTGTCTCGCATGCACATGTGCTTTCCCTCTCCTTCCATCCAAGTCAAACTTACGATGTCCGGAACTTGCTAAGAGGACTCTGATTTCTGCTGGCAGGTGTCACATGCGCCGCGACTCGGATGTCGGCCGTGGGTTTTCACGTTCGCAGCCCATGAATCATGACTCGTCTCACCATCCAGTCGTGGAAACTACTGAATCCAATCCTGCCCGGCGCCTAATTACTCCATCGTACCAACAGCTGCTCTCTCTCACCTTCTAACCTCTTTTCCGCCTCAACCTAATTCGATCGCTCTGACATGTGATGCCGCGTCATATTGCGCCGCCCCACCGCCTGCCTTCCTGGCGCCTTCCACATGACTCCTGCAATCCTTCGTTGACCAGTTACCTGACTCTTCCAATTCTTGTCCATGCATTACTCAGCACTTAACATCCAACTGTCGAACATATCACGGCTGTTCTGTCGGCAAGTGATGGACCTCTGGAAGCCAGTGATACAGTTGCGATACACAGTTGCAGGCTTGCTTATTCCATTTTCGGAGCGCTGCGTTGCCAACGCTGTTGGCACGTGACCGCGGACAACTTCCGGCCGAGTGAATTATTAGCAGTGTTATACTGCGCGCAAGTCACTAGGATTATGCTTTGCGTCCGAAGTGTATCCCACGCTGAAGCCGTGGGTGATTTAAAAATCATTGCTATGACTGACAATCACAGAAAGTTACCAGAGCCTCCGGCTTTCATTCTGAGAACAAACAGTTTGTCTAATCCAGCCAATACTTTCTATGGAAGAAATAAATTACCCATCAGAAAACCCCCCAATGCTTGGTACTTTCACAAAAGTAGCCCTACCGGACCATGCCTCATGTTGAAGTTCGTGCTGAAGATGGAACGAAGTCTTGCCTAGGTGCCAGAGACCAGGATTCGTGAATCGGTGCTTACATTCCGTGGGGGTGCTTAATATACTCATATAATGGGAAAAGTGCCTGAAATGCGGAGAAATTGGAGCGACTTGGGGGTAAGTTTGAGGTGTAATTTCCCATGTCTAACAGTAACGGGGGTACAACTGTCTACTTTTGTCTGGTGTTCAAGGCAAAGCCTAGTCTAGATGTAAGACATTTCTTTTCAATGTGTTAAGCATAGACCCGCTATGCTACTCTTATCAATCTATTAAAAGCGGAGCGTGAGTCACATGGCGGCCAGTCACCTGATCCGGCAGCGCCGATGCCGCATGAGATACAGCAGAAAGTCAACTCTTGGGTTTACAACTTTCTGCTCCCAACGTCAATTCCAGCTGCCTGATCTTCTCTTGATATACAGGTCCCTTCGCTGGTGTCGCCTGCCTTCAACCTCTTCCTCCTCCATCCCTGTTCCCATCTTCCCACCCCCAATTCCTTGCAATCCGATGGCGTTCGCACGTCTCGCCGCCCGGCGGTTGCCCGTCGCCCGTCGGCTCGTCCCCAGCATTGACTCACTGCCTCAGCAGCGATTCTTCTCCATGTCGCAACATGTGAAGTCTCAGAACAAGGCTTCTGTCCCGAACCCCGATCCTGCTGCTGACTCCGTATCGGTCGCTTTCGTCAATGATCAATCTCCCTACATGTTGCCGACCTACGTGCGGCCGGCGCCGGTCATGGTCAAGGGCCAGGGATGTTATCTGTGGGATATGGAGAACCGGAAATACCTCGACTTGACAGCTGGTATCGCGGTCAACTCTCTGGGACACTGTGACCCCGAGGTGGCCCAGATCATCGCTGAACAAGCCGAGGTGCTTGTCCACGCCTCGAACCTCTACTACAATGCGTGGACTGGAGCTCTGAGCAAGCTCTTGATCGACGTTACTCAGAAGTCCGGTGCCATGCGCGATGCCTCTCAGGTCTTTATCTGCAACTCTGGAACCGAAGCCAACGAGGCCGCCATCAAGTTTGCCCGCAAGGTCGGTCGTTCGCTCGACCCCTCCGGCGCAAAGCACGAAGTCGTCTCCTTCCACAACTCCTTCCACGGCCGCACCATGGGTGCTCTTTCTGCGACCCCGAACCCCAAGTACCAGACTCCCTTCTCCCCCATGCTGCCTGGCTTCAAGTACGGCAACTACAACGATGTGGCTCAGCTCGAGAGTCTCGTCACTGAGAAGACTTGTGGTGTGATCGTCGAACCCATCCAGGGTGAGGGAGGTATCAATGTGGCTACCCCTGAATTCCTGGTTGCTCTGCGCAAGCGCTGTGACGAGGTTGGCGCCGTTTTGATTTTCGACGAGATCCAGTGCGGTCTCTCCCGCACCGGCTCCTTCTGGGCTCACGCCCACCCGTCTCTGGCGCCTGCTTCTGGCGAGGCCGCTCACCCCGACATCCTGACTTCTGCCAAGGCCCTGGGTAACGGTATCCCTATCGGTGCGACTATTGTCTCCGAGAAGACCGTGGCCAAACACATCAAGCCCGGTGACCACGGTACCACCTATGGTGGAAACCCCCTGGTGTGCCGTGTCGCCCATCACATTGTCAACCGTTTGGCGGACCCCGAGCTGCAGAAGTCTGTTGAGATCAAGGGAGACCTGCTGGTGTCTGGATTCAAGGATCTCCAGAAGAAGTTCCCCAACGTCATCTCGGAAATTCGCGGACGGGGATTGATCCGTGGTCTCCAGCTCTCCCCGGAGTTCGTCTCCAAGGCCGGTGATTTGGTTGGTGCTGCCCGGGAGCGCGGCATGCTGATTATCACGGCAGGTGAGGGCTGCATCCGCTTTGTTCCTCCCTTGACCATCACCGAGGAGCAGATCAAGTCCGGCCTCAAGATTCTGGAGCAGGCTCTGGAAGCCGTGGTTGCTCAGGCTTAAATTGGTCCGCGAGTGTTCCCAAAACGATCTACAACTAAAAGTTAATTACTGTTTCTCGGTCTGTGCATATATTCTACCTGTGACGTGACATGATCTATGCTACTGGATCCCGGGACATTTATATCTATGTTATTTCTTATTTTGATACCTGCTACATTGGTACATAGACGGCGGGATAGAACTTAGAATTGACGATAAATTCAAGGCTATACATTGATCGTGTAGACTCTTCATCATGACTACGAATACCACGACCTAGCTTCGGTTGCAAATCGATTATTTCGCTATTACTTAGACGTACAAGGGCACCGATACTTTTCTCTCGCCTCTGAACAAGGGCATTGATCACCGATGGCGACCATCCCGCAACCAGCTAGGCCCCATGCCGACTAGCACCTTACAGGACAAGTATGTTTCTAGTTCAGTCGGGCAGTTGACGCCTATTCATTCAACCGATGCATCGCACAACATACTTCAATCACTGCATCTAGCTTTACTTCGACAGCCTATATCTATCGTGCATTCGCCGAGGGTCTGGTATATCATCCAAGGTCATTTAAATTGATTCAAACGTAACACTACATAGGCTACTCAAAAATGAGACAACTAAGATACATAGAGAACAAATGAGCCGCTGAAAGTAAACACATCCGTCCGGTCATCAACACACATCATCCAAGAAAGATAATGAAGGAAGAAACCAAACCCTTCATCATACAAACGATGCAATAACTCTGCCAAAACACCCATATACATCCAACCCCTTAACGCAACCGTTGCATCGCTCCATGAGAGCAGTACATCCCGGCCGCAACAGATCCCATATGGACAGGACGTCCATTGCTGCACATCGACCAGCTAGTACCACCAGGACCGCAGATAATGGCTCCATCGACGCAGGGCTTGCCAGGCACGTACCGGGCACTCTCATCATCAGCAGCAGCACCTGCAACAGTAGCATCATTATTAGAGTGCGCAGCAGCCGTGGCAACGGTCGCGACACGCGCTGCCTCAGTTCCAAACGACGAAGCAACCACCTTAGCGGATGATGACGCTGCGGGTGTGCTGGCAACATGAGCAGCAACCTTGGAGGTTGACACAGTGGGCCGAGACACAGTCGGCTTGGAGGTAGACACAGGGGCAGCCTTGACAGAGCTGGCGCCAGAGCCAGAGCTCGAGCTCGAGCTCGAGCCCGACGAGCTACCACTGGCATGCAAGAAAGGCGCATCCCCGGTGCAAGTAAACCCAGCATCAGTACCATTGATACTGCCCTCAACCGACGGTCCCGGCAAGGGGAAGTTCACATCATAGTTCTCGATAGTGGTACACTGCCCAGGCCCATTAACATTAGCAATGAAGATGGGCGGCAGCGAACTAAACGCATCTCGCTTCCGCATCTCCTCCAGATCCCTCTTCTTACTGCCATCTCCAATAGTAACCTGTGCGCAGTTCATATACATCTCCCTGTTGCCGACCTTATTGAACCACGTCCAAGTGAGCAGCGCATCGCCCGTCGGTGCATCCGAAGGAATCGTGAACTTGTACGATTCCGTGAGCGGACACCCGCCCAACATGGAGTGGATCACCTGGAAGGATTTCCCTGTGTCGTACGACAGCGAGATCTGGCATGAGCCGCCGTCGTGGGTCGCGCTGCCTTGCAGGTCCAGCTCGTAGGTGCCTCCAGGGCTGTAGCTCGCTACGGAGCGGAAGGGGTCGTTGGCGTAGCCTTTGCAGGGGTAGTCGCTGCCGTCAGAGTCGAGGGGGTTCGTGTATGAGTAGTCTTTTTTGGACTCGTCGCCGTTGGGGTCGAGAGGGCTGCGGATCGGGTAAGGGTTGGACATTTGGATGTGGGCTGTGACCGTGCTGGCGGAGGCCAGGAGGCCGTAGGCGAGGAGGGCAGATTTCATTTTGGTGTTTTTGACTGCTGCTCAATATTTGGTAAAGAATTTCACTCCTGTCTGGTATATATATCCACACAGAGAGATATAGGATCAAGTACCTCCTCGAAGGGACAAAGTATAGAAGGTTAATGATTGAAGAAGCAGAAAACAGATATCTCAACCTCGAAAAACCACCATCTTTATACCCCCCTTCAGCGCCACTATCATCCCCTCCAGCACTAGCAACGAGACTTCCCCCAAGGTATGCACACAGCCCACTGATAATCGCCCATCCCCTGGGGTGACGATGCATTCCAACCTTCACCCCCCTAAAGTGAACTTGTCTGTTCGTCGAGGGCTGTCGTGGCTCATGGCAACAGCCTAAACTTTCTCTGATCCAACGCTTTCTTCTTTTCCCACTATCGACCTCCCACGGTAACATTTTTTTCAAGAATGAAGGGATCCTTCGTTTCATGTATCCGTGGGCAACAATTGCTGTCGCGCCCCCCCATGGCCGGAATGCTGGCCCCCGTCGGCATGGCATTCCGCGTCCCACCCATTAGGAACCAGCAACCTGTCAGCCGAAAGTCTTTTGACGGCTGCTCCACTGGGAGGATCGTCAGTTGGATGAAAATCAGGGGCCGCTGATTTGTTAGGTTTCGATCATGAGGTATCGTCACACTAGGGGTACCTGCGTCAGCAGGCGTGGCAAGGTTTGCTCGGACAACAGGTCAAGGAATTAGGAATGGGATGTCTTGTATCGAGAGATGTGGGACGGGCTGTGGTTGTCGTCGGCGTCGTCGTCGTCCTAGGAACTAGATAAGTGGACTGGATAATGGGGGTTGTGGATAATGCTTTGTTCGGGTGTATTGAGAACCAACCCTACTATTATTAGACGGGTTTGGTTCATTTCAGTACTGTCGATTGACTTTCCGAGGAATTGGCTGCGCATCTGGCCTAGAAGATAGGTTACACGTAATGGTAAGTGTTGCTTAAAGGGATTAATTGCCTTGAATATTTCATTGGTATTATTTGTGTGATCTATTTACTTTTTGTTTCCCCGTACACCCATGACTCAATAACGCTCATTCATAATTCATGCACGGCTGAGGGACTCGCCCTCCTCGGCCTTCTGGAGACCGTACTTCTTCAGACTGTAGGACGGGAAATATTAGCTTATGCTTCCACTCGAGGCAGATATAAAGTGACTGGGGTAGGACGTACCGGATAGTCTGGATGGCAACGAAACCGGTGGTGTCGGTGGGCTCGAAGTCGTCCAGGGAGTCCATGGAGGCCTCCTGCTCGGAGTAGAGCTTCTCGGTGCTGGAGGAGCGACCGAGGATGTAGACGTGGCCCTTGTAGCAGCGGAGACGGACCTCACCGTTGACGCGCTGTTAAGCTTAGTTAGATGATGCGGGCCAGCTAAATTCGGGTTTACGGGGACTTACGCGCTGGGAGAACTTGAGACTGTTCTCGATGAACTCACGCTCGGGGCTGAAGTAGCTGTGGGCGGGTTAGAACACCTCTCTATAGAATAAGATTGGCGAAGCACGTACTATCCGTTGTAAAGCTGGATAGACCAGTTGTGGGTGACGAACTGGTCACGCAGAGCGCGGACCTGGCCGTCCAGGACCAGACCCTCGAGGTCAAGGTGGGCATCGCGGAGGATGGTCATGGCGGGAGCTGCAACATGTTAGCAACGACCTAGCTGGGCGTGCAGTATGGAGTGCAGAACACGTACAGTCGTAGCAGCCACGGCTCTTCAGGCCAATGAAACGGTTCTCGACAATGTCGATACGGCCAACACCGTGGGTGAAACCGATCTTATTGAGGGTGTAGAAAAGCTCAACGGGGTCGGTGTACTCCTTCTCGGGAGTGACAAGCTTGGTGGGAACACCCTGCTCGAAGTGGATGGTGAGGTCGGTGGGCTCGTTGGGAGCGGTCATAGGGTCGGCGGTCATGGTCCACATGTCAGCGGGGGGAGTGTGGTTGGGGTCCTCCAGGACACCTATTGGCTTGTCAGTAAGACGATAGGGTAATTTACTTCCAATGGTTCACTTACCGGCCTCGTAACTGCAGTGGGCAGAGTTGGCGTCTATACCAATAATTAGTATGCCTTAGAAAAATTACGCGCGGAAGAGCAATTTGACGAACCCATGGACCAGGGCTTGGCCTATATCATATTGTATTAGCCTATGTTTGCGCAATCTGTATAGACACCACTCACCTTGGTGGAAGTAACAGGGATGCCGGTCTGGGCGGCGTAGTCAAGCAGATCGTTGCGACCAGCGAAACGCTTGAAGAACTTAGGGTCACGCCAGGGGGCAATGACCTTGATGGAGGGCTGGATGGCGTAGAAGGCAAGTTCGAAACGGACCTGGTCGTTACCCTTGCCGGTGGCACCGTGGGAGACGAACTGGCAGCCTTCACGCTGAGCAGCGCGCATCTGAGCGCGGGCAATCACAGGGCGAGCCAAGCTGGTACCTAGAGGAGGTCAATTGGTGTCCCGGGCGTGTTAGCAGAGCGTCATGACGTACCGAGAAGGTAGCGGCCCTCGTAGATGGCATTGCACTCTGAGATGAGACATTAGCGGACAGATCGGGGCACGTAGCCGGACTAGCAGTCTTACGGATAGCGGGGAAGCAAAGCTCAGTGATGAATTCACGGCGCAAGTCCTCGATGATCATCTTCTTCGCACCGATCTTGAGAGCCTTGGCCTCGACAGCGGCCCAGTCCTCCTCCTGGCCGACATTACCGAGGAAGCAGACGACATCGTAACCCTCCTCTGTGAGCAATTGTTAGTCGAGCCGATCGGAATTCGACCGGAAATGGGGAGAAAAATGTACCGATGAGCCAGCGCAGAATGCAGCTGGTGTCAAGACCGCCTGAAGTGGTAATTGTCAAGTTAGTGCATCGAGCCTTATCAAGACCGCAATATGCGGGGTCGGGGCGGGCGAGAACATACCGGAGTAGGCCAGACAGACACGGGGCTTTTCAGAGGCCATTGTGATTATGTGAAGGGGTTTGGAGGGGGATATCGGATAGAGCGGCGAGGAGAGAGGTTGTTGGGCAGTAGAGAAGGATGAAAGAGGAGACTTGGGAAAGAAAAAAGATCGCTGGGAAGATCAGTTTTCGCGATGGCTCATTCAGGCGGTCGATGCAGGTCGTTGACTCATCCGGAGTCGGAGCTAGTGCCTTACGTAACATTATTGGAAATCAACCAATCAGAGACTGTGGATCTCCCCGCATCGATAGGGGAAGTCATTATCGCCTCGTCCGATAAGTAATCTCCGTGAATAATGACTCACTACAATATTGAAGGGAACTGTGCTCGGTATGAGTCCTGGATAGCATTGGAGGTGATAATACAGTAGCTAGATGATACCTCTCTCCAGCTTCACACAATTGCCGAGATTCAGTACCTTTAACATACTAGGAACAGGACAGAGGAGGGGACATTTCCGTAGTCACGTGCAGTACTTCCCCGACGGCTAATAAGAGGCCTCCGATATGGACCCGGGGAAGGGCACCGGGTACTGTGGATTAGGTTCTTGAGTTGTGTGCACTCCCACAAAACTCAGTCCTCATGTATTGTTGAGCGCATATGAATACATGCGATCTGAAAACAATTACAAAGAATGGAATTAGGAAATATCATCAGCCTCTTTGACTTCCCAGTCAATTCTTGAAAGCCGAAAAAGGATCGCACGGACTAACTACGCAGTATATAAGTTGCCGGGCTTCGTTTCCGCAATTACTAGTTAAGTTCCTGTAGTTGAAGCTAGAATCATTCTCACCACCATGATCAACATGAATTAAGTAGAAGTAAGTTATCTGGTAGTAAAATATCGGAACTACGTTGAGCAAGCTACCTGACGTCTGTCTTTAAATTTATAGTAGACCTAGCGGGAGCAATTACTTATCTGTCCATATGCTCCGGTTGTTTCCACTTGGGCTTTCCAATTCTGCATCTTTTTAGCTGATATCATTATTAGATGGAGTATAAAAATTTGTGAGATACTGACGGTTATACTGGCTCGGCCTTATCACTAGTTCGAATTTGTCTCTAGTCACTATACTCAAGCATCGACTGGGCGCAATACTAAAGGGAATGGTTCTATAGTAAGCCGAAGAGCAGCCAAGGATGTCTAGACTCTAGAGCTCCCTTAGTACCCCACTACTGCGGCTAAGAATAGATAGTAGGATGAGCAGCTTTCCCCAGGAAACTGGAATGGCACTAGAGCACTTTTGCAGGACGAACGTAAATGGCCAGGCCATCTATCGATCGTCTTAGACGAATGACGCCCTGCTTTCGCTATAGTGCGGATGTTATGGATTGCCAATCGAGAAGAACTGAGAACAGACTGAATGTATAACACTTAACTGTCAGATAGCTGTAGGCAGCGGAATCATTCTCTAACTCCAAGCAATGAGTCACACCCGGTCCGTAGAGACACTGCGGGCCCATATATCCCGTCATGAGTGGTTGCCGGACGATCGTTATAGTCTAGTTCGTCTAGAGCGACACTACTGAGATGAATCAGCTTAACTTTTCTCCTATGGACCAGAGAGCACATCAGTCTGTCAGTTGCCCCTAATGCACTTCAAATGACCCAGAAAGTGCAGAAATTCTAGTGTTGAGGAGGCTATAGGCACCTTCATATCTAGTGCCTTGTTCGAATGATATATACGTATGAGCTCAGACGCTGATTAGATACAGTAGTTCTCCTATATATATTAGTACTACATAATATAAGCTGTTATAATACAGACTTTATCTTTAATTTGGTTCTACAGCTCAGCACCCTTGAAGGTTCTGGGCAGGAGACTTGCAGGGAGCTTGATCTTCCATATGTGGATACATATGGAAAACTGCTACGCGGTACCCATTCCCCTAGCCGACATTCTTCCAGTACCTTACATTGATACAGCGTTCATATTCTACTGTTCACCTTCACGTTGGTACTGTGCAATTTCTAGCTATGGTTTGAAGCATCTTCTGCTTATGCCGTGAGATGGCAGTATTTATGCATATATTATGTAATCAACGCTAGTCCCGATCAGCTCAACCGGCCGGACTTCTTCCCAAGTATTAACCTTCTTTCTTTGCTCCTTCAGAGCAGCAGTCTTAAGATGGCGTATTTCAGATCTTCTGCATTCAAGTCCCTGTTGAGGACTCGGGCATCGTCCCTGTGCCCCCAGCAAAGGCGCTGGGCCCAAGTGCACGATGTCCGCTTCCTCGCCACACACCACGATCCCAACCAAGTGCTGGACAGGTACCGCTCGAAACTCAAGCAGAAAGCCCAAGCGTAAGTCGACCGCGACAGTAGTCATGACCGACTCACTCACTTGTCTCACCATAGGGAGGGACACGGAGACATCGATTCTTTGAAGGAAGCCTACAAGGAGAAGATTGAAGAGTACCGTCACAAAGCAACAACTCCTCTTACTCCGGAGCCGCCCAAGTCCTCGCCCTCCCCGTCCAAGACCGGCCCTTCACCCCCTCCTCCTCCACCTACTCCCCAGGCTCGCGCCGCCTCCTCCGCCACATCGACTGGAATCAGACCTCTTGACTCGTTCATCGACGTCGAGAAAGTGCGCAGCCTTCCGCCAAAGGAAATCGAGGCCATCTGGCGTCTTCGTTTCGCCAATAACTCTCATTCGGTCTGCGCCGCAATTCCGGTAGAAATATACCAGCGCATCGTCTCCGCCGCACGCAAGAACCCGCAATTCGTTCTTCCCCTACCCCGTACGCAGAGTGAGGCGCAGACTGCGGAGGAGAACGCAGAAGCCGCCAAGGGCGGCGCGGACATCCATTTCCTCCAATGGGGTTTCCATCCTCCAGCGTCCCCGACCGCTTCTTCCGCTGCCTCGGCCAACGATCACACTTCCACGATTATCTTCACAGCGTTGGCTTCGTATCAGCTGCATGGCTCGTATGCGCAGCCGCATACGACGATCACGCATTATCTGGATCTGGCGGATGAGAAGGGTCTGGTTCTGATGAATGGGCAGGTGATGCCTGATTCCGGAGTATCTGCTACAGATGCCACCTGGCTGGTTAGCTGTGTTCAGCGGTTCTATGACTTTGGGGGTCAGGCTAATGGTCGGAAAGGCGAGCTTCTGCAGGCGTTCACTCGCGGTGACGTGCAGAACTTCAAGGTTGAGGACTTGATGGCAGAGGCCGAGAAGTTGTAGGATCCTCAATAATCTGTAGATAGATAGATTGTACGATATACGCTTCTTTTCATATGCAGCCTTCTCTGCACGCGTATCCAGCTTGTAATCAGTTTCGCAGTTGTTGAGTGTCCGGGACCAGGCTAGTCATGTCCCACACCATTCCTGGGAGACAGTGAGGGCCATGATAAAGCAGCTGATGTGAGGGTGACTGGCTGTCGACTGCTCTCCAACCAATCAGACTTACTCCCGGCGGTGGCTTGTTCTTCCCCTCCATTGAAGCCCCTGCTTCTTTCTCAGCCTTGTCTTCCCCAATATCCAATCAAATGCATGGCGTCACTTCACTTGCGCTCCGCACTGAGTCAGTGAATGCTTGGTCGCAGAGCCTCGTCTCCTAGACTTAGGCACTATAAATACTTCACGTCTGCCTTATTTCCCCCACCTGATTATAGTTTTGAGCGATGATTATATAGCCTCAAAATTTACGGAAATCTTCATTTTCTTGACAGTTTCTACATATTTCTTACTGGAATCATCTCTGCAGCTTCAACTGCTCGCTCGAGTTATATACCATTCATCATCATGATGAGAGATGCAGTAAGCTTGGATGTATGGCGTCTTGTACTTGAGCTGTGCACCACTCAGGATTTGTGCCAGCTCTGCTTGGTCGACAAGGTCTTTAACTCCATTGCGACACCTCTTTTGTATCGATCTATCTCCCTGGTGGCTTATAAGGATCCTTCTGAACGCCGCCACTTGTCAACATCTACAGAAGCGAAAACGGAACCGGAATTGCCGAGAGGTCCTTGGCTTCTACTATCTCGACTGGAAGACGACGCAAATGACACCTTACGAGCCTGGGTACAGGACATTAACGTTTCGAGTCCCTCCTTTGCTTGGGTAGACGCGAAATTCCTAAAACGCCTCCAGATCAATGATTGCTTGGCTGCACTGGTTGCCCGTCTGCCAAACCTTCGAAGGATCACCATAGGCTTTCCCAGTATTCAATCGACAACTTTGATTCGTACCATTTGTGAACATAGTAGGAAGCCAGAACTTCTCCTACTGGATCAGAAAAGCGAGGATAAAATCTCCAGCCTGGCGGAGCAGGTTTTACCCTGTGTCACGACTCTCTCTGCCTCTGTGGACCCAAGCTATGACCAGAACGGGCCAAATCGGCAGATTCTCACGTTGCAAAAGTTGTTTTTCAAATGCCCACACCTACGGTCATTCTCGCTTTCTGTCGTAAAACAATATGGTGGTTGTGTTATAAGGATGCCTCGGCATCCTGTCATATGGAGCTTTCAGCTTACAGGCGAAGAAACTTTCCCGCCACTTGAGCATCTCTCCCTCGACGGATACTGGTTGGACGACAAGCAGTGGAAATATTGGCGTGATGGGCTTCAGTGGGACAAGTTGGTATCACTCGCTGTAGGACCGCAGCGTTGCGCTGGCCTGTTCCAAATGTTAGCCGGGCATGCTACGTCACTGAAAAGTCTTAATGTGTGTAGCTGGCAAGGCGAGGGCAAGTATGAGCGAGAGGGACTTATCGAACTCCTTTCGTCCTTTGATTCTCTGGAAACTCTGGTTTTGAAAGGGATCATGTGCCCAGTTGAGGCAATTGCTCGTCATAGTAACCTATCTACTCTGTGCCTGCACGAAGAAGAATCTGCCTCCACGGCGCATCCGCGACAAGTCCTAACTGCGGAGGAGCTCAGCCACCTCGATGTTAGCTGTCCCAAACTGAAGTCACTGCAGGTGGGAGTCAAGAGAGAGAACGATCAATGGGTAAGCCAAAGAATCCTCTTAGTACATCCCATGAACTGAACTATAACCACACAACAGCCCAACGACGTCTTCGACAAACTAGCAACCGGTTTCCACAATCTCAGGAGCCTATCTATGCACTTTGAATTAGGTCTCCTCGACATACAAAACCCCATCAAGCCTGTTATAAACTATGCCTCCGTGAGAAGCATCGGCCAGCATTTCTTCGACCGTAGAAGGCAGGCGGGCATTGAAGTATCCGACTCATTCATATTGACCGTCTGGACAGGCAAATACTTCCGACGCTTCCCGCAGTGGCCACCAAGCTACGCCAGTTTCGAGAAGAAATTTTCAGCGACTTACCAGATATGCTTGCCGAGTGATTCCTCCGGTGAGGTCAGAGTCCGCCATTTGGAGAAAGAGCAATTGGACCTGCTCGAGAAGAAGATCAACGTCCATCCGTACGAGAGAACACGTCTTGCTCAACAGGTTGCCGCAGCCGTGGAAGGCCCAAAAATTGAGAATGACGAGGGACAAAGAAATCCATTTTCTGGTAAAGCTCATCGTAGAATCGGAGGTACTGCCTAGCATATATTGTTATGAAGTATACTGGTTTGTGTTGGTCTTGAGTGTCGCAGTACTTTTGTCTTATTCATACATGTCATATCTGAATCGCTCGTTAGTATGCTTTGTTTAACCTCTCTGCCTGTCGTGAAATACATATATTCGCATGAAGCATAAATACAAGAAAAATAGCACACCTGAATATATCATCTAATCACAGTCAATATCACCGCATAAGAATCATTGTGCAGCCGTTCAGTCTGTGAATGCTCCACGAGATACAGTAATAAGATATTGTATTGCAAGCCTTGAATAATTTCTCGATTACATGAAACAACCACTATCATGTATACTATCGTATAGTATTCATGTGCTATATACCAAAAATAACCTATTTACAAACCACTCTCCCCGCCAACACAGGCAGATACAACCCCTCACCCAAACCACCAACCAACCCCCAATTCCCCCCTTACGAAGCAAACGCCGTCTCAATCTCAAAGCTAACATCATTATTAAACGATGTCTTGGAATCAAACGTCTGCACACCGCCATTACTAGCAGCATACAGGACATTATCATAATGTCTGAAATACCTCGTCGGATAACTCCACGATCTCAACGAAGTACCCTCTCCATTCAACGGCGCCTGAGGACAGAAAGTAGCATCCTCATGGAACTGCTTCGTGCCATCATTGGCATTAAGCAGCAACTCAAAGTTGTAATGCCGGATATAGCTACCAGGGGTATCAACCGACTCGAACGAGAAGCACTGACTATTAGCCAGACCGGTCACCACGGTCCAGCTAGCCTCCTCCTTCAGCGTGGTGGAACTATCGTCGTCCACGACCTGCGTGTTCACAGTGGTGTCAGTGTGCGCAATATACCGCGTCGTGTAACCGGGCGTAGTGACACGCAGCGAGACCACCTCTCCGGAGGTGAACGACGGGCCGCTGACCAGCGAGCCGGAGACGTATTTCGCAGCCACGATGTTCTCCTGGACGGAGTTCTCGACATCGTCCGACGGGTAGCCGGAGGTCATGACACCCTCGTAGAAGGTACCCTGGGCGCCGTTGCTGTTGTCACCGCCGATACCCAGGATGATAGCGCCCTCCTTGCTCATGGGGTTATAGCCGGAGTAATCCGGGCGAGCGCCGCTGTAGTAAGTAGAGAGGGACCCAGAGGCAGCATTACCACCGCGAATAGCCCACTTATCAGCCCCGCCCTTGACCGCGGCAGTGACAAAGCTGTAGCTGATCGAGGGATCACCGGAGTTATATCCCTCATCAGCACCGGAGAAGAGGTTGTTCTCCATATCGACCATGATCCAGGGCCCGTCGCCGGCGCCGTAGCCCCAGGTGGTGCTGTTCCCGAGGTAGATGGCCTCCATGTGGCCGGCGCCAGTGTCGGTGCTGCTGGTCTCGGCGTTGCCGTAGTCGAAGCAGCAGGCGTCGTTGTAGTGCGTGCCGTCCAGGACGGCGTACATGCCTTCGGGCTCGTCGCCGGTGGCAGTGCCGGTGGCTTCGTTGTTACGGTAGCCCGTGCCGGGGGACATGAACACGCCGTAGGCCTTTTGGCCATTGAGGGTGACGGGGGCGCCGATGGCGCTGGCGAGGTTGTCGTAGCCGTCGACGTCGGGGCCGTCGAAGCCTCCCGGGGGTGCTTGGGTCAGGTGGTTGCCGTTGCCGGATTGGTCGTAGATGATGGTGATCAGGCAGGTGGTGTTGGCACAGAAGGTGTCTTGGGCGGAGGCGTCGGCGACGCCACCGGCTGTGAGCGGGGAGATGGTGGTGGTGGTGTCGTCGGAGCCACGTTGGAGCTGATAGAGGGCGCCGCTGAAGGAGCTGTATAGGGCGCGGGTGGTGCTGTGCGCGGCTACGCAGGGCGTGTCGCCGGCTTCGTAGATGTCACAGGGGCCGGCGCTGACGGTGGCTGCCAGCCCTAGGGCGACGAGGTTTCGGCGGGAGAACATGGTGGAGGATTACTGCCTGCTCAGTAAGTTCTGGGCTAGGAGAGGAGACAGTGAGATAGGCCGCTTGGAGAAAGAAATCATGCTACTAGGGTGCGAAGGGAGGCTTATTTATATTCTTTACTGCAGTCAGTGCCTATGCATGAAATGCAAGATCCCAAAAGTCTAGTTACATGTGTGGCTTCAGGGGTCAGGGATTTTCCTCCAATATTGAGACCTCCTGTATACATTGTTAAGTAACCGGTCGGTTAAAAGGCTCAGTTTTGAGGCAGAAGGAATGTGTTGTTCCACATGATGTCAAGCGACGACGGCATTCCGGCGGGCGTGCAGGGCGTCGTGGAGTATGTACCCCGCAGGGATGGGCAGATTTAGTTGATTTAGTTCCTGAAGGCTTGACAATGGCTTTGTCCGTGCCTAGGGCTAATGCCAGTGCCACCGGGGTTTTGCCCGTCGGGGGATGCGGGGGAAGAGGCTAATCTGTGATTGCCCGCTCATCACGGTTCGTCACGTTTCTTCAGGGATCTGTTCCTCCTGGGATAAGCCTCGGTAATTGTGGAGGGAATGGAGGTGCCGCATTCCTGTGGAAGTTAGTTTTGTGGAGGGTTGGTGAATGCTTTTCCGGAGGCAGTGCTACTTTCGAGTAATAGGTAAGTTTTGGTAGGTACGACTTGGATGTCATTACCCCGGATATTGAGATGGGACTACCCCTGAAAGCCTTGTATGATTATCGGAACAAATTCCGCTTTGCAATAAGTATAGTTAGAATGAAATATAATAGTTGAAACAACCGACCCGTGTACGTCGTACGATGTTTCTTCTTTGAGGAGGGGATGGCTTTTAACCGGCGCCGTGAGGGGAACCCATGTTCTTCACACCATGTGGTCATGCTACTCGAACTCTATTAGGATACTACTATTCGGTCATGTCTTTGGACTGAAGCTGTGAATGGCTGCGCTTGAATGTCTAGCTTACCGGACCCACTAAGCACAGCCCAAAGGAGGTGCCGTCGGTTATATCATGACGCATGAAGAGCCCTGCAGTCTATTGACTTCCCGAGCATCTGTAAGAAACACGGACAATTACTGGACATCTTCCGATAGACAGTCTATGACATAGCACTACGGTGTGGCTTATATGGTCAAGATAGACATGCTCTGGAAATCATAAAACGCAGACATTGGATGCCAAGTGGCCCTCCGCATCGTCTGTGACTCTCGGCAGGCTCGGGCCGCTCGGGTTCCTGGGGATTCTGAACCCAATTCAAGCAGCTGACCTGATTGGCGTGGCATGGTAACATTGCGTGGCTGAGACTTCTGCAGTAATTTTGTCTGAAAAGCCTATGGTGTAATATGCCGCCTCCTCTAACATTCATGTTGACTGTCTGCCCGCTTCAGACCTTCCACAAGGGCATTCATATTTGGCGGACGACCCAAGAATCTCTCCAACATCTGGAACAGGTCTTGCTGGCTGCCACCATTTTGTAAGATTTCGCGGCGGTACTTCTCCCACTTATCATTCTGGAAGGGATCCTCAGCGAACATAGAAAGAAAGACGTCCTGGGCCATCGCTGTACAGCTTTTAGACAGTTAGTTCGCATGAATCATACAATGAAGTAGACTGTCTCGGATAAGACGAAGAACATACATAAGATAGGCATAATAGCAGACATCATAGCCCGCTGTCAGATGGCTGAACGTTCCAAATGCATAGCCGCCTCGGCACTCGGAAAAGTCTATGCTTTCGATCTCCTCACGGAGGTCATACCAGAGCTTTTGAACATTCAGATCAAAAATCTCTGCATCTGTCTTGAGACTATGGATTTGCAAGTCGAAGATGGAGATTGACCTGCTCAAGTCAGACTAATATAATCCAAAGACATTGTGGCGAGACATACAGTTGATAAAGATGATACAGGCCTCGGTTTAGGTAACGGTGCTTGATCAGGCGTTCAACTAAATCCTCAGAAATTTTCTTAGGCGGATCGGGCGAGTTGGGATATTGCTTGCGCCACTCATTCAAGTAATTTTGGTCTAGTGTGGTGTAGTGGCAGCTGAGGCCCTGCAGAACCTCTTTCATCCAGCACCAGTTCTCGAGCATCATACTGGGCATCTCTCCGAAATCAGGAGGAAGCCGGTAACCATGAAAACGGACATACTTCGTTCGTGCAAGAAGATCATGGACACCATGACCCATTTCTGTGTGCTTTCGTTAGGATAAACTCAAGATTATCTGAATAGAGCTTACCATGGAAAAGAGTCACCACTTGGTGATGTTTGAGCAACGCACAACCGGTGGGGTAAGGAGTCGGGAAGGAGCACATTAGGATAGTGGCAGGGTATTGCCGAATGCCATCTGGTCGGAGGTAGCTCTGACATCCTATGTTAGTCTAAATCGGGCGTAGTATCGCTAATGTCGTGATTGGCACTTACACATTGAAGATTCACGCTTTGATTACCGCGGTATTTATTCTCTCTCCACAGCAAATCAAAATAGAGATACCCAATGAATTGCTTACTGGGCGCACTCTCCCAGACGGAGAATACCCGGACGGACTCATGCCAGAGAGCCTCTGCCTCAGCTTCAACAGGTTCGAACTGGAGACCCAAAACTGATGCAAAAATTCCCAGCATCCCTATGGCTGTTTGCTCGAGAGGGTAGAACTCGGATAGCTGTAGCTGATCAATGGCAACCTCCTCTTCTACTAGCCGCATGTAATAGGGTTTATCCCACGGAGGGAAACCTCCACTATATGTGTCATGCCTTTCTTCCAGATCTTTCAGCCTCCTTTGCTGCAAGACTGCAATTTCATCTTTGCCCCGGGCGCACAGTGTCTCCTTGAGCCCATTGAGAAACCCACCTAGCCATTCTGGATCCTTCACCATACGCTGCTGCAGTCGATACCCAGCGTGGGTAGGATGATGCAATCGATGGCCTCGCCGAGCCCTTCGCCGGATGATATCCTCAAATAGCGGCTGATTGCTCTTGAGCTTCTGATTATCAGCCAAAAACATCTTCTTCCGGGTTTCAGGACGACGAGCATAGGTCAACACTGCCAATGTACCTCCATTCGCAAAGGGCACAAATAACCTTTCTTTCCCATCCTTACTACCATTAGCACCCTCCGGCGTCCACTTCCCCAGGTCACTCGCAGGTACTCCCTCCAACTCATCCTGGGTAAACCATACTCCCCCGTTTTCCCTTGATAGATTCTCCTGAAACTTCCTCTCTATCTGTCCAATGCTCGCCCCCTCTTGCAAAAACCCCTCCACTTCCTCAGCACTCAGCACGCCATGCCCCGCCATCCGATAGTCTGTCAACTCTCGCTCGAGCAGATGGCGTGATTCACCGTCCAATGTTTCATATTCCTCTTTATTGTTGCGGACGGCTTGCAGGAGACGAAAGTACCCCGCGTCGGCGATCCAACTTGCCCTTGCTTCGGCATAGAGACTCAACGCTGAGTGAACAGCATCCTGGGTCTCGCGCAAGGGGGCACCGTACTGCAGCATGTCAATCATGGCTAGCTGGCCTTGGACGGCATTTTCAGTCTGTGCCAGTGGAAGAAGAGTGTTGGCGAAGGTAGCTGTTTCTGGAGTCGTTCCTTTGAGTATTGAATTGCGCGTCTGGGTGAGTTCATCAATAACTTGATGCATGAGGGGAAGGATTTGATCAGTGGTTGGCACACGGGGAAGGCGAAACATGATGTATGAAAGGTTTAGCGTCTTTGGGTGAGATACGATGAGTGGCTGCTTGGTATTTTGATTCTCTAACATGGATTCAGTCCAGAGAATTGTAACGAACAACTAAAGAGGAAAAGGATTAGTTGATATAGCATAATTTCCATGAGACAAAAAGAGGGGCAGGAGGCTGGTTGAGGCTAGGGCCTGCTCGGGGCTTCCCTAGAGGGAAGAGTGACTTCTGTAGTACGTCGGGTGACCACCACTAGTGGCTAGTGATAAGGCTTTCTATTTACTTTCCCTGTTCCTGCATGATTAGCGTTCTAAGGTAGTATCAAATCACGCCATAGCCACGTTTCATTCGTCCATCTTAGACGGCACGAATATCAGTTCTCATCGTTTTTAATTAAACAGAGAAATTCCTACTCCACACGCCACCTCTATTCCCACCTGTGCACTCAAGAAAGACCTGAGATGTAAGTCTCCACCAAACATGCTTAGAGATGGTTGGTGTGCTTTGCCTATCACTTGAGTCCTTGGAGTGTCACGGATCTAAGAGAAACCCACACCCCTCCCCCACGGGCACTTGCTCATTTTATATATATGGGTGTAGGGTTCCCGGCACTATTTCCCACTGTGATCTTACTACATCATGGAGAGAAAACCGTATGATTAATCGAGTTTCTATATCTTCTCAGTGGTCGCTTACAGCGTGTATCCCATCTTCCGCTAATGGCTTGTGAGAGACATGAGTTACAGCTTTACAAATCTTACTATAAGAGAGCAGTTGTGCTTTATAATCCTCATAGAGCCTTGAGCTATCATGATGGTTGTATAAACACATGACCTACGAGAGTATGTGTTAAGGTTACGGGTTGCTCAAAGCTATCCATGCCTGATCCGCACATGTGCCACGGAAAGTTTGACCATCCAGTGAAACCTTCACTGCTCGTGAGCTTACAACATATTGTAGAGATATCGAAATGGCCTCTCTTAGCGTTACTGTTGCCCTTGGGTTAGTATAAATAGGGTGCTATCCAGCGTCAATGAAGTAAAATATTTTCGCTAAATACTATTATCAGAAAAGCGTGTTTGTTACGAAAATACAACATGAAATATATGATTTGTAGATTTTAATCAAATCTCATATACAAGTAAGTTAGTAACTCACCAGTCTATCTCGCTATTAAACAGTGAAAGAGCCAATAAGATATTTATATCGGAGTTATCATTCAGAACCCAGTGGACGCTAAGAAGACAGAAACCACATGACATCAATACCCCACTTGATCTCCGGGCGGGGCATATTTTTGGTGCAACCTCGGACTCTCCCCTTGTCACCCAACAATAACGCCATAACATACCAATAAAACTCTTAGCCTCACACTAGCAATCATGGCAAAGACAATCGTCGCAACTGGCATCTCATCCGGCTTGGTGAGCTTAGCTTTCCACCCCTGCATGTATTAGTCTCTAAGACGCCACAGGGCTTTGAAACAGTCAAGCAGTTGCTTGAGCAAGCCGAGCCGTACAACTTCATCCTGGGCGCGCGAGACACGGCCAAGGTTCAGGCTGCTTACGATAGCCTCAACTATGATACCTCTAAGCATTCTATTACCATTTACCCACTGGATCTCCTATCCCTGAAGAGCGTGCAGTCTTTCGCAGCGAATGTTCTTTCCAAGCTGGGTTCCGAGCAGCTGGCTTATCTTTTCCTCTGTGCCGGCACCCTGGACAAGGCAGAAGGTCCCGGTCCGAATGGATCAAAATGGTGCCAGGGATATGTGGTTAACCATCTGGGTAGGTGGAAAATTGGCAGACCACTAATACACGATGATGAGTAGTTTCGCTAACCCTGGAATAAATAAATAACAGCCCAGCATTATCTGGTCCACTTGCTCCGTGATGTGCTGTCTGCCTCGCAGTCACGGGTTATTTTCGTTTCTTCCGGCGCGATCCGCGGTGTCAGGGACCAGGATCCAGGTGAGTATCCCACACGCATCCTTGGTATGTAATACTAGCATTCATTGACTCTATATGGTATAGCAACCCTTGATGTGGACTTGAAAGCCAACTCTGGTGCAGGCTACCGCGTAGTGTACAGTGCCTCGAAATTTGCTCAGCTGTTGGGTGCGTTTTACTGGCGCCGCGAACTGCCCTCTTGCAAGGTCGTTGCTGTTTCTCCGGGTCTTATTCCCAGCACCAACCTCGCTACGCAAATGGGCTTGACTATGAACATGACTGATGCCAAGCCTATCCCGGAAGGTAGAAATCTGTTTTATTGCCTATTATCTACTATGACTTGCTGACAGACGTCTATAGGAGCCCAGAACCTCCTCCGCGCCTTTTTCGTGAACGACTTCCCATCGGATCCGGAACAGATCTTCTTGACTAGCTGGGGAGAGTGGTGGCCTAAGGATGTGTATGCCCTGGCTCTTGATGCCGACCTGCAGAAGAAGTGGTGCTTGAGCAGGGAGGAGATTGAGAAGACTGAAAGCATTGCTTGAACGGGTCGTCGATGCTGACTTATGTGAATCTATCTAAACCCTGGATATGCTATAAAAGCGATACCTACTTTACACATGGACTCAGGAAGCCGCAAGTGTGGACTCTGAGGGAAATATTGCATTATAGAGTAAAAGGCTGAAGTGTCTCAGCAATAAATAGTTCTTTCGAGAAACTCGCCTAGGATCTTTGGCCGCCGGTTGCCCAAGCTCACTCAATCCCGTGTCAAAATCCAATCCACGCCACATTGAATGCACCTAAACTGGCTGCCTAAGTAGTAATGCTATAGATATAACGCGCTAAAATGACTACTGTGATAAAAACTCGTATAGGGCAGTATGCTTCATTAAAGTCCAAGACTATCGAAAGGTAGGTTACACAGCATTGAGTCTTCAGACAACCCCACGCCAGTCGAACTTCCAATCGGACAGTCTAGCCCGAAGGCCAATAACCAAATAAACAAACACCCTTTGCCCCATATTACGGGTCTCACCCCGCAAAAAAGCAAACAAGCGTTATCGACTCTGTCCATCCCAGTCTCACCAGCCCATCCTTCACTGCCGATCATTCCAAATTCCGTTGGCCATCACATCAGCAACTTCTGTGAACTCCTCCCCACTCAACTCATGAGCCAGCACAACTCGAATAGCATACGGAGTAGCATTCAGAGAGTCTATCTGTAGCTTGCGTTCATCCACTATACGCATGATCCACACTAGCAGCGCCTCCACACGAAAGGGGAGCTGAACGCGCCGGACAGAGGTGGACGAGTCCTCATGGAGATTTGTAATGATAACATCAACAGCAGGGGGTCCGGAAAACTCGAAGCCTGTAGTATTTCGGACTTCGCCGGTTTCGGGATCATTGTATTTGCCGTCCACGATGGGGCGATTGCTTGCTGCGTGCCAGCTGGGGGTGTGGATCTCATAAGGATGTTGGCGGGAGAATGGGCCTGGAGCCATGTTTGGAGGATTGTTATTTGTGGTTATGGTTTGTGGGGTGGATGGATTGATGGAACTGATTCGAGGAGAGGATGATTATTGATGGATAGGATAGTTAGGAGGATGAAGGATGGATGGAAGACTGTTGCGTTCAGGGTTAGTGAACAGGAAATATACCTTATTGGGAGTCACATGATACATGGCAGGGTTGTTCACATATTGCCTGCCAATCGGGGTTTTGTCGCTCTTTGTGATCTTCTCAGCACATAAGCTGAGCTTGTTTGCTCCTGAGTGTTGTGTATTACGCAAGACCCTGGAGATCAGCGAAGCAACCGCATTGTTCCTTGCTTTCGTTTCCGAGCACTCCCGTCAGTCAGCCCTACCGATTCAAGGTCCATTTAAGCATGGTCCTCAGGAAGTACAGACACCGACCCTCTTTGATCTTTGCTTTGCTTGTGTTGAGTGCACAATCCATCGCATTCATGTTCTACACTCCTTTGACAAGATGTGGAAGCGAATACCCTCCCTTCAGCACTGAATGGCTACGCATAATGCTTACCAGAAGAGCTTCCTCAGCAGCATCGCCGTCGTTACACAACCGGGGCCGACGATCAGGCGTGCAATACCCCAGTCCGAACTTCAATCACACCGGATTCACCTTGAGCCGAGCAAACGCCCAATTAGGCCACCTAGAGGACATAGCAGTAAGGCCTCAGATCATCGCCGTCAGCACGGTGCTACTTGGTCTACTTGCAGCAGTTCACCAGAATCACACATACTGAGAACTATAGCACTCATCCAGCTCGAGATATAAAAGGCTCGTACCAGCCCGTACTCCAGAAGCCTTCTTTCTCATCAACAGCTTCATCTCTCACTGACTACTCTACTATCCCTAAAAGCCAAACAATTTAAACGAACACTTCCCTTACCCCAGCCTTCAACAATGCGTTTTACTTCCTTCGCCATTGCCACTGCCTTTTTGGCTACCATGGTCTCCGCAACTCCAGTGGCCGAGCCTGAGCCCAACCCGGTTGAACTGGCTGCTCGGGCCAAGTACACCATCCACTGCAGTGGCGGTCAGAACCCTGATTCTCACTGCTTGACTCCCCATTCGAAGTGTGACTCTTATGGCACGTACCTGGTTGAGTCTGGTTACAAGGAGCAGTGCAAGAAGTGTGGATGCGTGAAAGAGTAGACCTTCGATCCTCGAAAAGGTATTTGTTAGCTGCATCGGGAACAGGAAGGATGGGTGTTTTGCTAACATGAGAAGTTATAGTATGAACAGAAGCCGGATATAGGAAGGAGGATGAAGAATGATAAGGGAGATTAACGGAGGATGTGGTGGTCTACAGTGGGGAGATGTCTGTGTGCCAGAAAACTGCTTGGGATAAAGAACAGTGGATGAATTGCTTGGCTCAACACTCATGTTTTAACCCAGTGCTAGAACATAGAAATCATATTGTCTACTGTTCAGATCGTGGCCCATTAAACACGGTATGGATGCTTGGCCGAACCAGGCAAGAATAAAGATGGGATATCGTGAGGACATATTTCGCTTATACGTAGGCACGCACGATGAAGCCTCAACATGTACAGCACTCGGGCGTCTATTGTAGTACTACGCAGGGCTTCATATAACACAAGTTCTGCTTATAACATTTGTTTCTTTGTTGACATAGTCTGGATCCTGTACTCTAAATATCACATGGCTTCCATAACGGCTCATCAGATTGTAGTTGTCCTCCGTAACAAGAGATCTTCCTGGATCGAAGGCGGGGTAGTCTTCGATAGTTCCTACTCACTTGAATCTAGGGCTGCTCGTATCTAATCTGGCATTAAGCTTGTAGTCGATTGCACGCCTAATATTGAGCACTAAATGAATAAGCTGATCAGGATACATGTTGCGTTATTTTCAAATGGGCACTCGGCAGTCTGATTACCATTAGGAATTTCTGCGCCCACCATGGCTCCCAGAACAAATCCTGGTTCCCAATTTCCTCACAACCCAAGTTCACCAGTTCATGCTCAAAACAGCATCAGATACATGGCATCAACAATATAATAGATCAAACGGCGAGCAGGCTTCTTCCTCGATCGGTAGTAATACTCTGCCTCTCTCTGATGGCCAGATAGTCTGACCCCAGTCTACGCAGCTCGCACCGGCCATCTTCTTCCATTACAATGTCCTTTGACAAGAACATTGTCCTGCAACTCCAGCAGCCGTATGCGGGCTTTATGTGCCAGAAAACACGACGCCAAAGTCCTCCAAATCACCAGAATGTCCGTGTATGCGGATCTCTGGTATTATTGACATTGTTCATGGAGTGTAACGGATCACTACCAGAAGCGAAGTCTACAGCAGTCCTCCCCATAGAAGAGGAAGCCACAGGCTGGTAATTCGGATTCTGTATCGTCTTAATCCAAGCAGCTTTTTGGTCGTTCATTGTCATACATTTTCGAGACGCTTTAGAGCCACCCATATCACGGCGGACATGCCAGACTGGGTACCTTTCCCTTTGTTCGCTCCCTCTTGTTCATCCATCTTCTCCAAGGCCTTGCTTTGCCCATGACGAAAATTAATTATTGCGAGAACGAGTTAGCACTTAAGGGAGATCAGATCCATTAGTGAGTAAACCTTAGCTAGAGCATAGGGGGCTTGCTGCGGCGAAAATGGCGCAAGGCTATTAGCCCTGGTTACATGGGCCGCCACGTGAAGGCCTTTCTGTTTCTTGGAACCGCTCATCTTTCGAGTCCAGACAATAGCCCTTTCGGGGAGAGTATAAAAGACAGAGTCATCTCATTTGCCCGCAGAGCAAATACATATGTACAATCACACCAGGCAAGATGCTGCTCGAGGTCTTGTTTGATATCTCGATCAACGGCTGGCTATGTGCCCAATGGCACGGCCAAGCTTGCAGGATCTCATACGCCGGAAGGTTGGGCAATAGTAGAAGTCGATGAGAGCCGTGCCAACATGGGTGACAGGTATAGATGACATCTCACAGACGTGTCGCGTCGATGTCGCTTGCCAAAGCGTCTGCTTCTTCTTGATGCACTGATAGCACCGGCGCATGTCCTTTGAAGTAGGATACCTATGTGCGAAGGTAGAGGTGAGGATGCCGATGAGTTCATTGTACATTTCTTGAATGTATGCATCCAATATGGGATCCGACTCATATCAACGGAGTACATAAACATGTCCTCGAGAAGATGCGTCTTGTCTTGTTCAAAGCAGAAGGCAACCACAAGAAATATGTCTGAGTGAAGCACCAAGGATTTGGGGAGTATTGTTTTGAACAGATTTTCATATCTGCACCCCACCAACGAAATACTAACCCAATCTTCCATACGCCTATGAGACGCACATATCTGAGACCATGAATCTTTCCTGTCGCTGATTTGACGGTGAGATCGTGTTCCGACAAGTATTGCCAGAGGAAGACAAGCTTTGCTTTCGAAGAAATTGGAATCGACAACGGCTTTTTAGGAAATGTCTTTCTTCTGCACTACCATAATCTTCTGTAGACGAACATAATAGGGCTGCACAAGCCAGCATCCCAGAAGCGCCCCCGCTTATTCAATATCGGAGCCACAACTGAGCGCGCGACAGATTATTGGGAAGCATCGAACACGGGAGACCAAATCTCTCAACGGCATTGCTTCGACTATATGGCCGATGTCCCTGACACAATCACAAGAGGTATAGGAATACTTTATGTGCCACAAGAGCCCGGAAGACCAGCAGTGCCGCATTACTTTGGCACATTCGAAATTTCTCAGCTGTTCTGCGGACCGACAAGTAACTTCCCATTAACGTATAACCAGCCATCGCCAGTTGGTTAAGATAGTCGACCTTGAGAGACTCCTCATTTGGGACGTACACCCCCCTTGGCACCCTCCACGTGACATTTCAGTCCGAGTGTACTCCCTACTCTATCTGGCGGGATCGTCGTCGGGGACAGAATGATCCATGTCATGCCCACTCAATTAATAAACGGCGCATTAGTGTACGCTGGATATCGCTGTACATCTGCTGGTACCGTAAGACACGCCTCGCGTTTTTTTTCTAATGAGGGGGGTGACATCTGTTCCTGACAGACTCGGCATGTCATGCGTATGAATTGGCCGAGTATTGAGCCTGTAAATGGTCATGTCATAGTGCTCCTGGTACGTACTGGCAGCCATGGGCTGCTCACATTTCCTGTTCTGTATACTGTTAGGAGACTGTATCCAAATTGCGTTTTGCGATGTCACTGTCGAGGACGGCGAGTTTGATACTGTAGTGTTCGAGGTACCGCTATAGTATAGGACACTCGCCCAAATTACGACTCTTCTTGGTAGGTAGTCTATCAGACAACCAAGCGAACTGTATTCCTCCAAGGAAAATCCAGACAGTGAGGTGTTGACCGGACTGGTTGATCCTGATAACTTGCGAAGGCAAATTCGAGAAGGCACCTTCCTTAGGACTAGCGGTGGATTGATCAGAAGGTGATATTCTCGCCGTTTCCATAGACCCTGTTTGCTGTAGTACTCCACGTGCAGCATATATCGTCGTCAGAACAGATGGTGCACCTGCTTTGTAGTGACCATATGTGTTTGAACCTTATGCCCAGGGAGTAGCCGGACGTAATTGCGCTTCCTGCTTCATCTAACTAACCCTGGTAGCCACACCAGCTATGTGCGGCCCATTGAGTGCCAGAAGAAGTTGCAAAAGCAAATGAGGAGACGGTGTATTGACTTCTCTTGCCATTGCCCGCAAACAGGGCATAACTGCTTGCAGTGATGTGCTGTTCCGTCATGATGCAACTTCAGTGAAATTGAGACGATTGTAACTCATCATCGCATCTCACATGGAAAGGTTGTACACCCAACAATTAGACCTCAACATATTTCACGGATATTCCTGCAAGATATATAATAAAGCCATCACTCCACTTTGGTAGATATGTTAGCCAACCGGGTTTGAGCGAGTTTCTTGAATGGACTCATTAAGGGTAGGATCAATTCTGATGTCCACAATTGGTCCCTATTTGCCAGATGTAGGCCCAGAGAATTCGGTATCTTGCAGATTTGCGATGCTATCCCGGTTTCCAGTAAACTATTAGGTTCGGCTCGGTCACACCAGACAGACACGACTGACCCATGCGCTGCCAGGAATCCTGATAGGCCTAGCAGTCCCGCGTGCACATATCGGCTTGGTAGAAAAGGATAGCCGTGAATGTATAATCTTTCAGATGACGGTTAAATGCGTTTCTGTATGGTGAGAAGCTGTGTAGATGGGAGATGAGCTGTAAATGGCTTCGCAGTGGCAACCTCTAGGCTGCTGCAGGCCGGAATACTGCATGGCGTGATTTTCGTCGTGAATCTTGTTCATATACAGGTGTAAAACACACGTAAGGAAAATCTTGTTATAGCAGGGTTGAAAACAGTTGCTAGAATTGGCAGTGACTGTTGCGGTTGCAAGGGTTTATTTTGCACCCTTGAAGTACACTGCGCTTGGTCAAAGGCAAATCACCCCATCAAGTAATAAATATATATCTCTGTTATCAAGTCGGCTCCTCTAGTAGTGCAGCCTCAGTACAGACAACAGGGACTAACAGCACTCTTGCTGTTGAGCTTGAGCGCACCTCACCTTTCTCTCCGGCCTCTTTCGTATTTGGCATTTCAATGGCCTGTTATGGGACTTCTGAGCCTGCTTGATTGAGTGATATGGTAGTGCGAGCGCAAAAAAGGTGATTTTCAAACACCATGATGCAAAGTCAGAGGTAAGTGCGAGAGGGAGATCAGGAGGAGGAGAGCTTTATATAAGGCCGCGTAGGCGGCAGAGACGGCAAGACATCTGGTGAAGTACCAGCATTCAGTGAATTTTATAACAGTATTATTTGTCATCACGACTCTGCATTGCCTTTAATAAGCTCGGCGTAATTTGGTAGGGACCCTAGGTTTGGATAGCCCCAGGGGGGCTTGGTGTCGGTTGTGGAGCTTGCTGCCCGAGATTCATTTTACACCTAGTCAGGGATCCGGGCGGGTTTTATACCTCCCTGGAGGCGGAATGTACCTTTGTTATCACTGAAAATTCCGGCCATTTTGTTCTATTTTACTGGCTATGGGGTTTGCCACTATCGCTCACATCCTCGCAAGGCACCTCCCGATACTGCAGTCAAACGTGGGAGTTGCCGATAGAAACTACAAGATCAAATCTCGTTCCCTGGGTTGGACGGTCACATTCGGTGAAAGAGGTTTATCTTCGCTCCAACCAGCCTTTCATGTCGGGCGCTCAGTGCATAAGATCCAAGCAATTTTAAGCACTGTACTCCACTAGTCACACTGTTTTAGCAGTGCATGCTTCTGAATCAGGACTAAACTCCGATTTTTCTCAGTGAATACTGCTAAAGACAATTATGATCCTACAGACTATCTCTGTGAAAAAGCGCAGTTAACTTCTCGTCAATCATGAAGCCATTTTGAGCCTTTCTCCGTCAATCATTCACCCCTACTGTTGACTATATCAGCCCTAAGGGAATAAAACATTTGCCGTAGAGGTGAACTATAACTCAATCAATGACTGAAAGCTTAACGTATCTCACAATTCATCTCACCGTGAAGAGTCATTTACATTTACGATCCAGCCAGGCCGCGCTGACATCAGCAGGCGTGAGAGCGCATCCATGCTTGCTCGGACATAAGCCGAATCCATTGCATGATGCGACCTTCCCGAAAGAGTATGGGTGTCCGAACTGACCATGTCAGTGGCCCCATATGGCTCTCAACTACACGAACACAGACCTTTATCAGTCCCGGTCCCCACAACTTAAATCCGGAGATGCGGGGGTGCAGGAATGGAACACGGATACATGTGTGGAATGTAGGACCAAACAAATTGGCTGTCGTGGACATTCGACTCGACTTGACCCCTCAATGCGCTGGCCGGAGGACTGAGCCATAGGGTATAAGAACACCGTGATCACTCATGCCTCGTTATCGCTTTTCTATCATTATGTCTCGATATCAGGAAGACATAGCATGACCGTGAACACGATGAAGGGAATGCTCCCGACGCTTAGTTGGTTGGCACTGGGCATGGCCAGCCTGGCAACCTGCACCAACCCAGTAGCCCAGACAAAGAACGGAAGTTATTATGGTGTCTACATGCCTCAGTATAATGAGGATTATTTTCTTGGAATTCCATTTGCTAAGCCCCCGTTGGCACACTTGCGTTGGGCCAACCCCGAGAGTCTTAATGAGTCTTGGTCGGGATTGCGCCCTGCTACCGGCTATGCGATGGTAAGTAGCCTGAACAGACTGCTAAACGACCATGTACTTACTAACAGCGCGTGTGATAGGAATGTATAGGTTACGGCAGTGATCAAAAAGGTTATCTGCAGGTGAGGATTTGACGCCACTTTCTTTACGCTGTTCTCTACTAACCAGCAAAATAGAGCGAGGACTGTCTCTACCTAAACGTGGTCCGTCCCGCTGAATACGACAATGCCAGTCTTCCAGTCCTTGTATGGATTCATGGTATGTAGTGAAATCTACCTCAACGACAAGTTACTCCCGACGCTGAATGAACAAAACAGGCGGTGGCTTCGCACAAGGCGGCACTCCCGACCTTCGATACAATCTTACATTTATTGTTGAACACTCGGTCAATATCGGCCAGCCAATTATCGCAGTGAGCGTTGCCTATCGTCTCGGTCCTTGGGGTTTCTTCAATGGGGTCGAGCTCGCCAATGAGGGATCGTTAAATCTCGGGCTGAAGGACCAGCGCTTGGCCCTGCATTGGGTGAAAGAGAACATTGCAGGTTTCGGTGGTGGGTTTCCATAAAGCTATTAAACGTACACAGTCCAAAATTACTAATGACAGTCACTCCTATACAGGCGACCCTAGTAAAGTCGTGATTTACGGACAAAGTGCCGGCTCCGAAAGCGTGGGATACCAAATCCGCGCGTACAACGGCCGAGATGACGGGCTCTTCCGCGGAGGCATGATGGAGTCCGGCGCGGTGTTACCTGGCAGTGCCTTGAACCTCACCTGGACATATGAGCCTTGGTTCCAGCAAATAGCAGACGAGGCAGGATGTTCCCAGACCACCCGCAAACTGGACTGTCTACGCCGCACGCCCTTCACAGTCCTAAACAACATTCTGAACACCACCGCCAACGACACGACGCCTTACAACTGGAGGCCCACAGTGGACGGTGACTTCGTAGCGCGATATCCCAGCGAGCAACTCGACACAGGAGACTTCGTCAAAGTACCAATCATAATCGGCTACACCACGGACGAAGGAACAACAGAGTGCCCAGAACCAGTGAACACCACCGCCGAATTAAAAGAATACCTCAGCTGTACGTACCTCCTTCCCTTCCTCCCTTATCCCCCCATCCCCATCCCAATAACACCAACCCAGCAACAACAACCTACGGCTGGGCCCTCGACTCACAGGTAGTATCCTCGCTCCTGGACCTCTACCCCAACACCACCTCCTTCGGCATCCCATCATCCGAAGAACTCGGCGGCAACGTCACCTTCCCACAGCCCTACGGCGCCGCATTCCGCCAGACGGCAGCATACTACGGCGACGCCCAGTTCATAGCCGCGACGCGCTACACCTGTGAGCTATGGGCGGCACATAACCTGACAGCATATTGCTACCGATTCAACACCAAGACAGACGATTACAACAGGGAAGAAGGCGTGGCGCATTTCTCGGACGTGATCTTCATCTTCAACAACCTTAATGGTTATGGGTTCAGTCCGAACCCGTTCACCAATGCTCCAGAGAGCTATACTGAGCTTAGCTACCTCATGTCCGGCTCGTGGATCAGCTTCACTAATAGTCTGGATCCTAATAAGTGGACTGGTCGCGGAAGGAACGCTACGAAGACGGAGAATTGGCCCGTGTATGATCTGGAGAATCCCTTGAGTATGATCTGGGATGCGAATGTCACTTCGTATGCGGCGCCGGATACTTGGCGTAAGGAGGGTATTGCGTTGATTAATGCTAATCGGAGGGCGTATCAGAGGTGAATGTGGTGTAGCTTGCAGCCGTTGCCTACTTGTTCGACTTTCAAACTCAAAACTTTCTATTGAGAGAGAAAATTGTGCGAGGAAAGTACTACCGCGGGCAGAACACTCTGCGCACAGGTCCATATCTACAAACTCACTGAACAGAGTCTATAGCAGATTAGGTAGATTGTCAAGCTTACATACAGACATAACCCCACCACAATATCGTGGTAAGATAGCACATTTCTTTAAAGAAGAAAAAAAAAGATGAATACATATAATCGGCTACGTCAATAATTCAAAACAGAATATGTCAGCTGTGCACACATCCGACCATTACACTAGTAAAGTGAGCGGCGGCTCACTGGCTGACAGGAAGCCCAAGGTCTTTCATAATAATAGTAGCTGCCTTCTCACCAATTGCATAAGCAGTGGTGGCTGCGTTTGCGCCAATGTTTTGAGGTACGATGCTCAGATCTACGAGCTTCAGGCCTTCAATCCCATGAACATTGAGGTCTGCATCAACCACGCCACCATCAGCCTGCGCGCCCATCTTGCAAGTACCGAGTGAATGCCAGGTAGTGCCGACATTCTTGCGCACCCAGCCCTCAATGACCTTGTCGTCCTCTGCAGTGTATTGGATGTCCGAAATGTTCTTGTCATTCGGCTTGTCCAGCCTGACAAGAGCCGCGGCCGAATCCTCGGCAAACGGTGGATGGGCGCCAACAAACTCTCCGCGGTATACATCCATTCTGCGGACGATTTCTCGCTGCTTCTTGTACGCCCAGATGAGTTTTGTGACATCCAAGTCACTTTTCAAGAATCCAGTTTCAAAGGCGATATCCGCGTCGGGGTCGGGGCTTGTGATGTGGACATGGCCTCTGGCGTAGGGGTAGACGGTGAACAAAGAGGTCGCGAGGTATTGTCCTGGCTCAACGGTGGATGGGTCACCAGGGAACCCGCCCAGTAAAGCCATTAGCGCCAGGGGCTTGTTGGGAGTGTGGAGGTAGTCTCTTGCGTATGCCGCCTCGAATTCAGGTCCCAGGGCAGTGACATCGGCCTCAGTGGGACGCAGCTTGCAGGAGGCATCTTGGCCATTCCACCCCATAATTGGTGCATTTGACTTGATTAATTCTTCCATGTTAATTCTACCGGCCAGGGGGGCGTCAAACGTCTCGTTTGGCTCCAAGGCACTGTGGTATGTTTGAATCAAGAGATGATGATCCTGGTAGTTCCGGCCGATTCCAGGGAGATGGGCGACAACAGGAACGCCCACCTTGTTGAGAATGGCTTCGTCGCCGAGACCGGACCTCTCGAGGAGCAATGGGGTTCCGAGAGCGCCACAGGAACCAATTACGAGCTTCCTGGCCTTGACGCGTTGAACCTTGTTGTCTTCCTTTTGGAAGGCAGGGTTTGGCTTGAACTCAACACCCACCGCTCGTTTGCCCTCGAAAAGGATCTTGATAACCTTGGTCTCAACGAGGACGTGGAGGTTCGGATGTGCTCCATCTTCCAGCTTCGGATGCAAGTAGTTACTGGCAGCATCCTGGCGGCGGCCCTTTGAGTCGACAAAGCGGAGGGCACGTTGAACGCCGTTGCTAGTGTCGAGGTCTTGAAGATCGTTGACGGTCGGGTACCCTACCTCGTTGGCGGCAGCAATGAATTGATCTGCCGCACGCTCAGAGTAGAATGTTCCCTTAGACACAACAATAGGGCCATCTTTTCCATGAACAGAATCCGGGCCAGGGCCTTGATATGTCTCAAGCTACAACAAGGTCATGGCGGGTTAGTCAACACTGTAGTACATACTCGCAAATCCAATCACCTACCTTCTTCAAGTAAGGAATCATTTCATCCGTGGACCATCCCGGAGTGGCCCACGAATCCCAATCGTGGCGTTGAGCACGACTGTACATCATCAAGTTAATTGACGAACCGCCGCCCAGAACACCACCGGTTGGGACGATCATTTCGCGGTTGTCCAACTGGGGCTCCGCATTTCCCTTGTAAAACAGGGTTGCGGTACTGGTGGGAAGTAGTGCAGTTGGGAAAAGGAGCGGGAAGGCAATCATGTGGTTGCCCTTATTGTTCTGTCCGCCCTCTACTACGAGGATGGACAGCGAGGGGTCGGCATCGGCGAGCCTGGACGCAACGACGCACCCCGCGGTACCGCCTAACAAGAGAGGAAAAGAGCTCGTTAGGATAAACTTATGAAGAGGGGGAGAGGTGGATGAACAAACCGCCGGCGATGATGATGTCGACCTCGTCGATGCCTTCGGGGAGCCGAGTGTAAATGCCCATGTTGTTGGAATGTTGGATGTGATGGTGCGGGGGATGGTGATGGGATTGAATTGCGCGCAGTGGATGGGATCACGCTAGGCTTAATAGCTTCAGGCCGGTCGCCCGGCTGGCATCAACCCCGCGGGATGGCTGTGACGCGTGGATCCCTGTAAGCCTCTTAGTGCCCACCACTTCATTTTGGTGGACAAGGCTGCCCGGCTTGTTACCCACCACCTGCGGTCAGCAACAGGCGAGTGTCTCAGGTATGGCCGCGAGGTTTGCGGGGCGGGCTATACATCGCCCCCAGCTAATGACTAGGTTCATTCTGGGTAACATTGCGTTACGCCGGATGAGATGGTCCCTAGCTTGCCGTGCGCTATTTTGGGGGATGGATGCTACCTCGCTTGCGTGCCATTTGCTACTCCAAATCTTACTATAACTCGCATCTTGCTACGATGCACTTTCTGTAATGCTTTTCTAGGATACATACAAAGACTTATGACAATTATTATGGACTGAGAAGATTACAGTTCTATCATGCTAACACTAAAGTATGACGTAGATCCAAGTCAGCTTGGAGCAGACGAGGAAGTGTGTTATTGCAGCGCGGTGAAATCCAGCTTGTCGAATTTGAGAGGAAGGGCAATGAGGAAGCCAAGCCCTGCACCAAACAAATTCAGGTAAAACACAGAGGCCACGCTCTGCGTAACTGCGTTGGTGACCTGATCACGAACTTGTTCGGTCAACGTCGCGAACACGTTACTTCCCACTCCATCAATGGCGCCTCTGATTTCGCTAAGAGGAACGTTTGGTAGAATGTGCGATATCTCCTCCGTGGCATGGTTAACAAGAACAGAGGTGGCGATGCCCAGTGACAAGGCTAGACCACCCATCTGTGCACAAGAGAAGAACGCGGTAACATCCTTTCGTGCCGCCTGTGGACGCTTCAACTGGCCCACAGTATAGCCAAGCTGAATGACCGGTCCGACGCCGAAGCCCTGGATAATGGTATAGCCACAAATGGTAGCCCTAGATGTGTGCGTGTGGATGCTGGACAGCAGGCCGTTGCTGATAAGGAGCAGCACACTGGCCCAGATGAACCAGCATTTGTACCACGGAAACTTGACCAGAAGGCCCCCGCTGATGCCGGCACTGACCACAACGGATGCCACAAAAGGCAGCGTGTAGACTGCAGAGCGCATCGAAGAATCATGCAGCACAAACTGGAAAAACAGCGGCAGCGTGTAGATGGTCACGACAATGTCAGAAATTGCGACAATCGTCCAGATCCACAGGCCGACCACCAAGGGATCCTTGAAGAACTGCACGGGGAAGATACGATCTGACGTGAGAAGGTGGAATTTCTGCTGCAGAGCAAACATGATCCATAGCACAGCAGTGGCAATGTAAAGTCCAATCATCTGGCCACTATCCCAGCTGTACACGACGCCGCCAAAGCCCAGCAGCATGACTGTCGACACGACCGAGCCAAGAAACAGCACAGCACCCAGATGGTCAAATGCCTTGATCACGTCCATGATCCCCAGAGACACGCTAGGGGGCGCCGAAGGCATGATCCAGATACATGCGGGGGCGGCAACGGCGGCAATGCAGATGTTGATGTAAAAAGCCCATCGCCATGTTGCAGGCGAATCAGCAAACGCAGATCCGATAATGGGGCCGAGAATGGTTCCCAGGCTCCATGCCATTCCGACAATGTTGAGATACTGGTTTTGTTCTTTGGCTGTCGTCATTCCAGTAATCATGCTAATGGTGCCGACATAGATGCCGGAGCCGCCGGAGCCAGCCAGAGCGCGACCCGCGATGACAGCGCCAATGGACGACGCTGAGCCAATAACCGCAGATCCTACCTCGAAGATAAGCAGGGCGGCGAGAAAGACAAATTTGCCATTGAGGAACTTGTTGAGCTTTGCCCTGTAAACAGAAATGTTAGTAGTCGATTCGCCAAGTGCGCTCTGCTGCTTGATTATCTTACCAGATGGGATTTGTGCCAACTTCACCCATGGGATATGCCACTGAAACCCATGGTAGCATGTCTATGCGGTTGCCAAATGTGTCGACAATGGCAGGCCGCACCGTTGCTGTCACGGTATTGTCGAGGGCATACAGAAAAGTCGCCGATAACAGGGCAACGTTGACAACAAACCACGCAACACCCGTGATCTTGCGCCCGGTCACAGCATCAGCAGACCCCGACGGGTCACTGACGGTGGCATCCTGTAGAGACTTTTCAACATTGTCGCTTGTAGACGAAGCAGTTGTCTGTGTCGGCGGCATGATGCAGGTACGTTCCTGGCCAACTGATCCGTCTGTAGTCGCATCGGAAGGATTTAAGCCTGGAAGGAAGAGTGGGCTGGATTTGACCAGCCGTGCTGACAGGCTTGCACGGGGAATCCAAAAAGTTTCTCCCGGGTAAATGTAGATCACAACATAGAGTAATGGACAGTAACTGCCTAGCGAGTCAGTGGATAGCGCTTTTTATCATCAACATAGCCTTGTTGTGCCACATCGGTCCGCTGACAGGCACGGGGAATCAAGGAGTTTTCCTGTGTCACCGCCGATCACAACATACAAAGAATGGACAGCCACAGGTTAATTAACGACTGGATGGCGCTCTTGATCACAGCCTTGATGTGCCCCACCCCCTTGCACTAGTCGGGTGCGCCCGCAGCCCCAATTGTAGTCACTGAGCACTGAGCACACCCGGTTGTTCTGGCCCCAGCCTTGCCGCGCCCCCTCCTCAACCGCCAGCGTTACGGTTAGTGCTTACAGGAAGGACCCAGACAAGACAAAGGACCACATTCCCAATAAAGACGCTAGCATGGGTAGTAGTGGCTCGGTTTAATTACAGCCGCTTGCCTGGAGGTAACGAGACACCTCGCCAAAATCGGGCATCATTGCGCGACTGCAAGGTTCAAACAGCCTGAGCGGCTCACTCGCACCGCGTGGTCCAACACTGTGCATAACTCCCTGCTTGCTTCAGATCAGATGATGTAAGAGAGATTGAACATGTCAACAGGTCAACAGGTCAATAACAGAGAGAAAGATAATTAGAATGATAAAAATAAATGGCAAAAAGGGAAATATAAATGTCAAAAATCCAAATCATTTATACAGGTCCGAAACTTGAATTGTAGAAAGTATTGCTGATTAATATATGGTTATATACAAAGCTAACTAAACATGAGGTTATTGGCTATTATGTCAATGTCCATTTTCCTAGTAACCGATGCCTGTGTCAACTTCACAATTTCCGTTGAGATACTCATCCCACCTACTTGACCTCCTAGTTACTGTAGACGTCCAGTATGGGGTGGAACGACACCTCCCTAATAGAATGAGGCTATTCCTCGGCCTAATTTATTCGTCGTCGTACGCTTCACTCTTGAATGTGCTTGTGCGCAAGAGCGGAGCTTCGCCGTTGTACCAGGACAAGACGCGATCAACGCCGCACATAATCCAGTAGCGCACAGCAGCCACGAGGGCCGACGACATGGGGTATTGATAAAAGTCTCCATACCAGTTGCTCTGCAGGTAGTGCAGCCGCGAGTACCTAAGGACCTTGCTCTCCCACTGTTGCAGGGTTGTCTTGCCATTGACGAACTCAGCCGTGCGGAGGGCATGAAACGCCGCCTGGGTGCCGCTGAAGGCTGTGTGCGGACGGAACAGCGACAGTCCGTCGCCAACCAGCAGGACCTTGCCATCTTCAAAGGCTGCCTGATGTGAGCAGAAGTCGGTAATGACCTGAATAAAAGGACGCTGGATCTTCAGAAAGATCTCCAGCATTGGCTTGCTGAGTGGCAGGGCCTTGGCTTGCCTTGTTCGTTCAGCCCAGATATCTTGTCGCACACGACCGGACGGGACAATGTTGTGATGGCGATGGCCGTCGAGGCCGTCCTTTAAGATTTCGTCCAAGGATTCCTTCGTCTCGTTTGTGTACCAGAGGAAGTTGAGATACCTTTCGCCGGGCTCCAGCGATCCGTTCTTGCCGGGGATGGTGTACACGATGCAGTGCTGTTTGTCCATCATATACACAGTGACGCTGCGTCTGAAGAGGTGACGGGTTTCTTCCGACACCTCACTCTCCGGGACAGTGCCCCTCCAAGCAATGTAGCCAACGTATTTCCGCTCAACGTGGCCTTGGTACTTCTTCCGCACAAAAGAATCCGGGCCGTCTGCACCAATCACCAGGTCGGCCTGCATAGTGGCCTTGTCTCCTGATTTGCGGTCCAGCAACGTGAGGCTCATTGTCGTCTTCTTCTCGTCGCTGTCATCGTCGTCGTCAGGTTGTATTTCACGTTGAATATCGAGAACCTCCGTTTGAGCAAGATACACACCCTGGCCATCTTCTGGAGAGGGCAAAGGGGATGTAGGGTAGGTATCGCTTGCATAGCCACCAAAGTTACAACGAAGCCGGTAGTACATGGTATCCCAGTTTGTGATTTCTCGACGGCCATTGACAAAGGTCTTCAGCTTGTCGTCGCCCACAAGGGCCTGAATACGACGCGACTGGTGAGAGAAGATGCTCTGAACGCGATCGTATTTCTCGAGGAATTCCACAGCATCGAGTCCTAGACAAACGCCAGCCATGTGGCTTTCGCGTTCATTGTCTTCCTTTTCAATGACTGTCACATTATGCCCGTTTCGCTTCAGTGCCACGGCGGTCATTAGTCCCGCCAGAGAGCCTCCGATCTGCGAAACATGAGTTGTCAACGATGCCTTGGTTCCGTGTAACTGGAAGCGTAGGTAAAGCTTACTACAACAATGTTCAAAGGCGGTTGTGACGATGTCATTTTGTGGTGAAATCTATGATAGGTTATTAATCCTCGTTACTGACATGAGATTATTCCTAGTGTCAATTTACATGGATGGTGTTCTACTAATATGCAGGGTATACTTGGGGAGACAGTGTTCAGAGCTGATTCTGAGCTTGCAGGGAGCTTGGCGAGTTACTGAGAATGCGGCGCAAGTTTGAGCAGCTGATGAACGGATAGCTTGCTAAATCTGCCTTGCAACAACGAGGCTCCGGGCTGACATGACTGCAGGCAGACCCAAATTGTTTTTGTACAGACCCCACTGCATGTGAAATGATATTAACGCATTGTCTAATAGCGTCAACTCTTCGATTCATGCCTAGAGCACAGCCAGCTTCAAGTGGAGTAGTAAACTACCCGACGATGGCTGGCTCGTCCAGCTAGTGAGTATTAGGTAACTTAGTATAACGCTATATTAGACCTTTCGGCTTATACTCCACATAGACTAGTACTTACCGCGCTGATAGTAGTATATCGAAAAGGGAAGTGATATTCTCCACGGGGCAGAGTAGGAAAGAGGTAAGTATGGTATTACGGCTTCGCAAACCGCTCGCCGAAATCAGTGGTTGGCCCCTCGTGCGGCCCGTGCCACGTCAGCCTGCTGGGGGATTACGGTCGGTATACTAGTTCTACTGAGAGTCATCAGGTGTCCGACATACACCGTAGGCATATGGCTGGTGAGGGGTGATTTCAGCTTCTCATACACTGTTAAGGCCCCCCACCAATCATGCCAGCCTCTCGACCCCTGCAGACTTCTCGGAGGTTTGCCGGAGTCATCATGTTTGGACTGTGGACGGATTGATATGCCGAGCCTCTCACTCCCCTCAGCGGGCTCGCTTAAAATTGATTGCCTGCGGGCATGCAAGGGTGGATGCATGAATACGTACTTTGTAAATGAGCTGATGATAAGAATTGAGTCAGTCTTAATATTAGATAGGTGGAAGTGATTGATACTGATCTCGAGCACAGACAAGGCGAAAGTATAGTAAGATAGAAGTATTGTATCTATTCAAGAGATGCCATGAGTTAATTGATCCTCCGGTTTGAAATATTCCGTACTCCTACTATATTGCTTTATTTTGCTTTTTGGTTCTTTGGTTTTTCTTTTGACAGTTGACAATCACTACAACTCCACGGGTACTTTTACACTCTCGGCCAATTGGCCCGTCACGGGTCAGGGTCCGCCCCCCAAGATCCGCCTGATCCAACCCCTCGATTGCACCCTGTCAACCGTGGGAAATGCTAGATTGAGCCCAGACGCTAAAATAGCGGTAATATACCACCCCGCTTGTTTTGTATAGTAAAGATTTAGATAACTTTTTAGATTAGCCTCCTATCTGTCTCTTCTACCTGCTATGTCAGCGTGTCTCGCGTGCCTATTCAATATGTAAAGATCAGGGCGATGGACTATTAGAAGCATGAAAATATTATTCTCTATATAATCCTACTATTATCATATGCTTTCCCATCTTTTTAAGGGAATTGAATTTACACATTATTTATGCAGTCAAAGGCAAGACGAAAAGCTGTTATTTCAAATAATTAGATGGTTGCGTGTGTCTCTGTCTCACTGGTAGTAGAGTATATACCTACTAGAGGTCTAATATAGCAAGTTGGTTAAGGAATTCTGATGTTATTTTTCACATACAAAACCGGTGGAGATGTGAACATCTTTACCTGAACAGGAAGGAGACTAATGTAGTTCGTTACAAGGTTGACAGCGTGCAATCGAGGGATTAGGCGCCCCAAGATCACCTCAGAGCCTCTGAGATCCTTGGCTAGGTATATCGCAAAGAATGATCATACTCATCTATTCTCGCCCCCAAACTAACCGCTACCGGTGCATTTGTCCCCCAAGAAACAGAGTAGCAGTTAGCCAGGCAGCAGTACACATTCCGCAGCACATCTAGTCAGTCAGCCGAGGTAGGCTTTGCGAAACCAACAGGTGTAAGCCTTGCGCAGTGTATAGACATCCGTCTTTTTCCTTGGTACAGTTGACCTTTATACATCACAAACCAAAGAGACAGAGACAGGATCACCGCGCATTCACCATGACCCATCGCTTTCCCTACGACGAGAAGGAGCACGCTGCTTCCAAACAAACCATCCAGGATGCGTTGACAGTGATGCATCAAAATGACATCCCTTTCCAGTGGGTTGAAGAAGACGGCAGCTCTTTACTTGGATGTTACGCATCGCTGAGGTATGGCAGCCTGCTTTCCACTGATAGGAAATCATTGCGGCACGAGAGCTCGCGCTCGCTAAGCCCTATTTGCCAAGTTGCCTGGGCTGGCGCTGAGCAAACTAATACACACATTCCTTAAATTAAAATTCACCGAAGCTAACCGTTCAATACAGCTACAATCCGGCCTTCGTCGGCCAATTCTTCGAAATGGCAAAGACACTGTATGCGCCCGGAACCGTCAAGCCTCGCAATAGAGAGCTGGCTATCCTTGGCCTCTCCTCGGTGCTGGATGTGCCCTATGTCGACTACTGTCATCGCAAGATCGGCTCGAAATGCGGCCTTTCTCATGAGCAGTTTGAGGACGCCTTGGCCGGAAAAGTCCCCGCGGATCTGTCCGCCGAAGAGGCCATGGCGTATCGCCTCGGTCGCATTTTAACCGACCTTAAGACGCCACTCGATGACGCTACGTGGAAAGAAGCTGTGTCAGTTATGGGAAAGTCTGAACTTGTTGGCATTGCACACACGGTTGCTGGTTATAGATGGGTTTCGCTGCTAGATCAGATCAATGGCGACACCAAGCGATGGATCAGCAAGGACGAATAGTAATGGTAGTTTAATTGAATGAAGACGGTATTTGAAGACATTATTATCTGATAAACATCCTTAAGATGTAGAATCCATGAGAGGACTTCAATGTAACTTAGCATACAGTGCAAGGCAGGTTCAAGCTGGGCGCAGTGGTATAACAAGATTTTGACACCATTATATATAAACTCCTAAGCCATCAAGAGATCAATGCGATTACGGTCATACGGAGGAAGAAATGAGAAGGTAACGAAAATATTATACATTTACATAAGGACAACGAGTACAGTCTCCAAAGTCAATTATTTCCTCACACGTTGCGTGACAGTCACGATGCTGTCTACACGAATGCCAGTGTCGCCAGAGTTCGGAAGCGGGCTTGTACCATGAGTACCCGAGCGAGGGTAAGAAACATTGGCTCTAGCGCCAGCATAGTAATTGGCGTCTTCGTGGGGGAATAAATGCGCAGAGCTCTCCTGTGACTCTAGGCTGTGGCCGTCATTGTCAACGCTCTTTTTCATGGAGCTCCTGTGCATCGCAATACTTTGGGATTGCGAATCCGGTGCGGAGTAACTCCGTGATGCCACAGTGCCTCTGCTGCCCTTAATGGTGCTAAACAGAGACTGAACTCTGCTGGATATCTTGGAAAAGTAGTTGTTGGCTAGATACCGGCCCAGAGTAGTCATGGGCGGCAGGCAAATACACAGCATAGTGATGGGCGCCTCGGCACCAACCCAGTAGGCCAGATGAACAACCGTGTCTATAAAGAATGAACATATTAGGTACAGGACAGGAGTATTGGGTATCGGAGACTTCTGACGTACAGGTAATATCCGAGTTCAAGGAACTACCAGTCAGCAGAACTGTAGTGAGTCGGCCAAGGGAAACGACAATGACACTGTTTGTTTGTTCTTAGTTAGTGTCATGACGCGATAATTATTGCCACAGTCCAACACTTTACCTGTAACCAATAACGAAGACTCCAATGATGCCCAGTTTGCGCGTGGTGGTCATTTGCAGGGACCAGATCTTTGGCACGGGCAGCAGCAGGATGATGAGGTCAATGATGACGCTGGGTATTGCGCTTCCAAGCCAAAGGGCGCTGGTGGTACCGCAGTGCCCAGGTAATGTGGGATTCCAGCCCTTCTGCACGGGATTGCACATAAATGTGGTACCAAAAATGATTCCGACCAACCATGCACAGTTGAGGCAGTGGGTAGCCACAATGGTGTAGTTGAACCACTTGGAGTTTGCGTGCCAGGGAAAGATGCGCGAGAGAAACAGAATGGCAGAGAGCTTGGTGAAAAAGAGGCCGATATCGTAGACGTAGTATACTGCATACAACAGTCTAAGGAAGATGGCTAGATCCTTTGAATCGACAAACTGAGCGTGGTGGCCGAGGCCATAGAAGCCCATAGCAAATGCCACTCCGCAGAGGCCGAGGATCCAGGGCTGCCATGGAAATGAAGTTAGCATTTTGCATAGCTCGTAGTATTTATTGTTTAGCTCTTCTTCTTCATCTCACCCCTTTGGGCTTTTGGGCTTTTGGAAGATCCATCACAAAGTCACTTACCACGGCTGCTAAAGCGGCCCAATCATCCCACCACAGACGCTGAGTATGTCTCCCAGCACCGAGTCCTGCGTTGCTGCGGATGCATCGTGACCAGAAACGAAGCGAAATAGAGAGGATAGTAATGATAGTGATGAAAATGAAGAAACCCCTGATACTTCCGGGACTGTTATCGTGCGCCGCAGAGCGCGGTAAGATAGCGGGTTGTTGCGACATGTGTAGACAGTACAGGTAGAAACCGTAACGAGGTACTTTAGGCGACCAATATTCGCTTAATAGTGAGTCAAATTTGGGGTGTTGGCCACCTATGACCTTCAACCCTTAGGCAGCGGTTCAATGTGAGATTTGCCCTCATTGAGATAGGTGGGGTTGAGAGGCAGACAACCCGCCAGCGGCGGGCAGGTGGTCATGGTTGTTCCCCTCAAAAAAGAGCCTTGGAGACGCTACTAATTTTCGTAGGGTAAGAGTGAGCGGAGGCTAGTTGCATTCCTGCATTGCTGGTGAATGAACACAGCAACATTCTGATGACAAGGAGGGGGCGGGATACCCTGAAAGGCTGTGTTTGTCTGCAGGCTTACGGTCCGGCCCCCAAAAGGATCAGCAAAGACACGGACGCACGGGGCCAATCATGCCGCTGGCCAGCCTTGTTGATCCGCCCATGATAGCGATGTATTACTGTACTAATAATACTACGGTTCCCCGTGGTGTTTTGTTAGTACGTGCCGCCTGAAACGCTAGGATCAATATCCCTGCTAGCTTGTCTAGGAAGATAATTAAGTTTATATTGATGTGTAAGGACTTCTTGGCCCGGAGAACGTTCTACTACCTGATGTTTCAACGACGCGGCACGTAGTTAACTAACTACTTGTTAACTAGTTATATCAGCCTAAGGCAACTTAACGTAACTACTAGTTTCACAAGCGAGTCTGACACCTTTTACCAAGTCCTGCCCGCTGGCTAAGTATAAGAGCCTGTATCAATCAGAAAATTACATTCCTATAGAAGGACGACTTATTAAGTAGATCAGGACATCTAACTCTAGTATATCTCTGAATGTAATAAAAATATCGTAATGAGGATTGTACGTATAGTCTCACTATAGGTGCTATTAAATCTAGAGAACATATATCTTCCGATTTATAGGTCTCATTCATATACTTGAATTTTCAGTTACATATAAGGCGCGCTAACGGAAGTGTCACACTCACTCGTGAAATACGTTAGCGTGCAGAGTGGATGTGTTGATAAAAGCACCGAGCTAAACCGCAATATATGTTGCGTATGATCGTTTATAAAATGCTATACCTTGCTGCACAATAATTGCCTTTCCAAGTGACACTTGGCACTAAAGCGTGGCGTCGGTCTCCCAACTCTCAAGACTAACTTACGTCCACTTGCATCACCGAAACCCGCGCAATGCGGATCATTTGCCTTCATGGTAATGGCACCAACAGTGCTGTAAGTTAGTTCTTTATTGTTCCTCTGGATTGTGGGCGGGCCAACTTGCGTTCCGCAGGCCTAGCCCTTTACGAATAAGCAGAAACAGATCCGGTCTAACACTACGTTGCGTCACAGATAATGAAGCTGCAGACCGGTAAGGTTGACTCTCGACCCCCCGTTCTTCTGGGCAATTCCAGTACGCTAAACTAGCACCCACCACAGCCCCACTCATCCACGAGCTAGAAGATGACCATGAATTTGAGTTTGTCGAAGGCACTCTGCAGGCTCCCATGGCTGAAGGTACGGCTCATAATGAAAAAGAGATATTAACTGCTTCGCTAACTGCTATACAGGAATAGAAAGCCTGGCAACGCCTGCCGATCAAGCTTTCTACGCATTCTACAATCCAGATGACCCCGCCACGCTCCTTGTGGCCCTGGACCAGTTAAGCAGCTACGTCGACGACCAGGGGCCCTTCGACGGTGTGGTGGCATTCTCGGCGGGGGCCGTTCTGGTTGGTCTGTACCTCTTACAGCTTTGGCAACAAGGGAAACCGCTGCCGTTCCGCTTTGCCGTCTTCTTTTCCACTGCCTCCAGCGGCGCCGAACTCGCTCAGCTCAGCCTTGCTCCCACCCCAGGGTGTCTTAAACTGCCCACTGCGCATATCTGGGGCCAGAATGATTTGATTGCTCCGACCGGTGGGGCTAATATGGCTAGCTTATGCGATCCGTCGCAAACCTTTGTGTCCGTTCATGAAGGTGGTCACGAGTTTCCTCGACAATCCAAGCTGACCGAGGCCGTTCATATGATGCGACGTGCGATTGGCCGCGCCTCGTCCTGACATGGACGCCTTGGGCTGACAGCCAACGACGTATTATGGAGGCTCCCAATGTATTTAGCTACTTGCACAGATGTTATGTTAATGAGCTTTTGCACTATCTGTATTACCTTTGTCAATCTCCGCGCCTCTTCCATTTCACCTTGCTGCCAACCTTCTACTTTAGCCCATGCGGTCACTATCCACCGCTTTCGTTTGGCACCTGGCGTATATTAGTTGTGCCCTGCCTGCGGGCTACAGACTTGGGGTACAACCGCGGGATATCGCCGACTGAGGCGATTCATATTTCCATTGCTATTTTCTTTCTTCTTCTGTACATATATTTTCAGAGCCGCCGCGCTCGTAATATTTCATAATCGTTGGGCAAAATGGAGGACCCTACTACTACCTTGCCGGAGCTGGACGGCATTGACAGCAATGACATCGCTATTTGTGGCTTCTCGTTGAAGTTTCCACAAGATGCAACTACTCCAGAAGCCCTATGGGATATGATGCTGCAACGACGCTGTGCAATGACCGAGTTTCCAGCTGATCGTGTCAATGTCGATGGTTTCTACGATCAACGATCGCGGCCAAACACTGTAAAGTTTTACCCTGACTCGAATCCTAACAATGCGCATTTGCACAGTGGCACTAACTGTTGTAGATGCCCCTAAAAGGCGGTCATTTTATCAAAGGCGATCTTGCCGAATTCGATGCCGGCTTCTTCTCGATTGCGCCTACTGAGGCAGCGTCTATGGATCCCATGCAAAGACTGTTACTAGAAGCCTCCTACCACGCGCTGGAAAATGGTAAGAAAGCCTCAGATCCCACCAGTGCAACGATGAGACCGCTTACGTATACATTCACAGCTGGTATCCCGATGGAACATGTCAACGGCTCGCCGACAGCCGTTTACTGCGGCTCTTTTGGAATGGACTACATGTTGCAACTTGTTCGCAGCGCCGAGGTTCCTCCTCCCTATGCAGCACTAGGATTTGGTCTCAGCATGCTTGCCAATAGAATCAGCTGGTTCTTCAACTTTCGCGGGCCTAGCATGGCCGTCGATTCTGCATGTTCTAGTTCCGCCATGGCCTTGGACACAGCCTGCGCCGCACTGAGAAACGGCAATTGCTCCATGGTGCGTCTAAGACTTCATGCCTCATCGTTCCATGAAATCATGACTAATTGGCCGCAGGCATTGGTTGCTGGCTCCAATATGGCGAGTGCGCCTGAGCCCTACGTTTGGATGTCCAATGTCAAGTTCTTGTCACCAGACAGCTGCTGCTATTCCTTCGATGAGAGAGCAAATGGATATGCTAGAGGCGAGGGTCTCGCTGTCACTGTTCTCAAGCGAGTATCAGATGCTGTTAGAGACGGTAACACGATCCGCGCTGTCATCCGCGCGACAGCTTGCAATGAAGACGGTCGCACTCCTGGCATTACACAACCAAACCGCAAGGCTCAAGAAGAGCTCATCAAGAGAACATATGAGCAGGCTCGTCTTTCAATGGAGCACACAAGATTCTTCGAGGCTCATGGAACTGGAACGCCTGCTGGAGACCCTCGCGAGGCTCAAGCAATTGGCATGGCTTTCATGCGGCATCGCTCCAACGACGACCCTATTTATGTGTAAGCACCTCTGCCCATCACTACATCCTCTGTAACATCGTTGACTGACAAATTATCTAGCGGTGCCATCAAGTCGAATGTTGGTCATTTGGAAGGCGCCAGTGGACTGGCTGGCTTGATCAAGGCTGTTCTCGTCTTGGAAAAGGGGATTATCCCTCCCAATGCCAACTTTCAGAAAGTCAATCCCAAAATTGACGTTGAGTTTCTGAATATTTCCGTAAGTCTTGCTCTAGAAGTTGCCATCTTTGCAAATGTACTGCTGGCTCACGTAAGTCCTTTTCTCTCAGTTTCCACAAAAGGCACGTCCTTGGCCAGCAAATGGTCTCCGCAGAGCCTCTGTCAATTCGTTTGGATACGGAGGTGCCAATGCGCATGTCGTTATTGACGACGCCTATAATTATCTTCGGATTCGTGGCCTCAACGGCAAACATAATACGGCGAAGCGCCCACCTCAACTTCGGGAACAGTCCGACAAGATGCCATTGAGTCCTGCACTGACGCCGCCACGACAAGAAAACGTACAAAGACTCTTTGTGTGGTCTGCATCAGACAAGGACGGTATTGGCAGAATCATTAAGCAGTACAGTACTGGATATTCTCCTATCAAGCAACTGTTACAGAAATACCAGCAACTACGGCAGCAGGGTGGGAAAGAGTCTATCGATGCTACGAATGATATTACAAATCTGATGGCCAACCTTGCCTACACATTAGATACACATCGAAGTCATCTACAATGGAGGTCATTTGCTTTGATGAACACGATTGAAGATTTCGAAAACATCTCCTCGCTCATGTCAACACCGGTTTCTGCGCAGGCAAAGTCGCCACCACGAATCGGCTTTGTCTTCAGCGGACAAGGAGCACAGTGGCAGGGCATGGGCCGAGAGTTAGCTTGCTACGGGAGTTTCAGAACAGAGTTGGTGCAGGCTGACGCATATCTGCGAAGCCTAGGATGCGCCTGGTCTGTTGTTAACCACATCGTGTACCCAGACCCGTCCAATGACATTGACAATCCGGAGCTCAGTCAGTCGTTGTGCACTATTTTGCAAGTTGCTTTAGTCAACTTGCTTCGGCGATTTGGGGTCAGGCCCGCTGCTGTTGTTGGACACTCGTCCGGTGAGATTGCTGCAGCATACGCCAGCGGCCACATTTCACTAGAGTTAGCCTGGAGATTGGCGTACTTTAGAGGGGTGTGTTCGGCCAAACTGGATCGTGATGGCCATTTGGCCGATTCCGGGGAGCGCGTCTCTGGTGCTATGATGGCCGTGGGATTATCTGAGGCCTCTGGAAAAGAGCTACTCTCTGCCCATGGCCACGTCGCTTCAAGCGTCTCCGTTGCTTGTATAAACAGCCCCCAAAGCATTACTCTTTCCGGAGACGATGCTGCCATTGACTATCTTCAGGGTGTTCTGGAGGAACAGAAGATCTTCGCCCGCAAGCTTCGCGTCAAAGTTGCTTATCATTCGAGACATATGGATAGCATTGCAGTTGATTATGTGTCCATGATCAATGCCTATGCGGATGCCAACGACATGGTGCCGTTCTCATCTGAAATTCCCATGGTATCCAGCGTGACTGGCAAAGTCGTTAGCGACGCTTCCGTCGCAGAAGCGTCATACTGGGCATCCAACATGGTATCGCCAGTGCAGTTCTCTCAAGCTGTGTCGGTCATGTGCCGCCAAGGTGCCAAAGATGTGACGAAGAAGCTGGACCAAAGTCATCTGTTGGTCCCAGCAGTAGACGGACTTCTCGAAATCGGTCCCCATGCTACCTTGAAGTCCTCGCTACGCGACATCCTGGAGACCAGCCCTCGCGGACAGCTTGGATACAATGCCGTACTTTTCAGAAAAAAAAGCGCCGTGGACACACTTCTGAGCACCCTCGGCCAGTTGCACTGCGAAGGAGTGAATCTCGAATTCAGAGCCATCAACGAGCCGTCAGGCAGCGTGATGACTCGAAGTATGTTGACAACTCTTCCAGAGTATCCTTTTGACCATTCACAGCGATACTGGCACGATAGTCGCCTAAGTCGCAGCTACAAGCAGAGATCTAAGCGACCATCTGATTTCCATGGAACCAGATCAAATGATTGGAATCGCTCAGATGCTCGTTGGAACTGGAAAATGGACTTGTCGGATATGCCTTGGGTTGAACATCATATCGTTAATGGTATGACGTTGTATCCTGCAACAGGAATGCTTGTCATGGCCATAGAAGCAGGTAAGGAACTGTGTGAGGAAGAAGGGTATGCCGTGAATGCATTCACTTTTGAAGATGTTCATTTCAAGACCCCAATAAACTTCACGGCCTCCAACGACGGACCAGAGGCTCAAGTTTCTCTTCGCGAGGAGCTACCACAAGACCGTTCTTCAGCATCCAAATTTTCATTTATTATTCGCACTTTTGGCAATGACGACTGGTCTGAAAACTGTCAAGGGCACATCACCATCCACCATCGAGGGAAGGAAGAGGGATGGCTATCTGATCATGAAGCGCGACAGCAGAAGAACATGGCCAAGACTCTTCTCGACAACGCCAGCGCATGCAGCCAGCAGATTTCAGCCAAGCAAATGTACGAATATCTCAAAGAAACCGGATATGAGTATGGTCCTATCTTCGCCCGATGCGATGAACAGCGTATTCACTCTACTCTGAAGCATGCTACGGCCACGACTAGCCTGTACAACTCGCCTAATCAAGGGCATGTTGTTCATCCCGCATCTCTTGACGCAATTTTGCATCTTGCCTTCACAGCTTTGACGTCGGGCGGTCGTTCATCCATGGCAACCAGCGTGCCGTCGCGCATTGGTTGTCTCTGGTTGTCTGCATCAGGGCTGAGCTCTCTGGAGACCGACCGTCTAACTTGCCTGTCAAGAGTTACATCAGTGACTGGCCGTGGATTTACGGTTGCGGGAGGCTCGGTGTCTGTTGACGCAGCCAACGATCTACGAGTATGGTTTCAAGACTTTGAACTGGCCAACATTACGTCAACACCTTCTTCGCTCGCTTTTGTGGCCGACCCGAAGCAGTTCTGTATGAATGTTGAGCAAAAGCCGGCTATAGACAAGCTTGACAACTGTCAGCTTTCCGAGTATCTGCACAAGATTCACCCAGAAACTGGAGATCTGACGGCATTTTACGAAGACGTGACCTTACTTATCAACCACTCTGTACATACGCTTCTAGCATCTGTTGATCCTAGAGTCATTACGGCAGACTCTGGTAAGGGTGACTGGAAGCGGCGCTACTTGCATTGGGCAAATTACCATGTTACAGAGGGTCGCCTCGGTGCATCGCCTGCGCTCACTGAGAGCATTGACACGGTCTGTGATCGAGTTAAGTCTGCGAACAGGGTGGGACGTCTCTACACCGAAGTGACTTTGCATCTCGGTGAGTTCTTCAGGGGTAGTGTAACGCCTCTAGACCGTCTCATGCAGACAGGGCTTCTCGGAGAGTACTACGACGAGTTGATGACCTACAGATGCATGAAGCAAGTAATAACGTTTGTCGATCTGCTCGCCCACCAGAACGGCGGCATGAAATTCTTGGAAGTGGGTGGAGGCACTGCAGCTGCAACTCGCCATCTGATCAACGCACTTTCTATGAATGGCCCTTCTGGCGTGACAGAATCATCCAACTCACCTGGGTCCCTTCGATGCGAACAGTACTGCTTCACAGACGTGTCAGCGACATTTTTGGAAAAGGCGCGAGATGAGTTCTCCGATCATCAATCTCAAATGTCTTTCCAAACCCTTGACATCGAGAAGGACTTCTCCGAACAGGGAGTTTCTGACGGGACGTATGATGTTGTCGTGGCAAACGCCGTGCTTCACATTACCGCAGATCTAGAAAATACGTTCCGTAACGTCAGAAAGTCAATGAAGACTGGTGGCAAGTTGATTCTGACAGAGTTTCTTCAGCCTGATGGTTGGGCGCTTGGGTTTATTTTTGGTCTTTTCCCTGGATGGTGGGTTGGACCAGAAGCTGACCGTCCGCTGTCACCGCTGTGGAGCGCGGAAGGCTGGGGCAGGATTCTGCAAAGCTGTGGTTTTTCAGGTGTCGACATGGTATTCAAGGATTTTGACGGTCCAGCTCATCAGCTTGGTTGTGTCATTTCTACCGCTGTGGACGTGCCTTCGTCCGTTCCGCGAAGTCTTGCATCACCAACGTATCATAGCGGTACCATCGTCAAGCTGAACAATTTCCCTCAACAGCAATCTCTTGCCGCGTCTCTGGTTACATCCTTACAAGACATGTTTACTGAGCCCCTTGAAATCGTGGACGCGAACATGCTTGCACCATCGACGAGTCTCGCCGTCAGCTCAAACCGTCTTTGCATTGCTTTGGTTGACTACGGTGCACCATTTCTCAGCTCAATGACTGAGCAGGATTGGGCGGTTTTGAAAGTCCTTGCTCAGGCATGTCCTGGCATGCTATGGGTCTCCGCAGGAGGAGGAGCGTCGGCAGCACCAGAATATGGGCTAATTGATGGTCTTTCAAGAACATTGCGAGCCGAGAACTATAGTCTACATCTGGTCTCTGTTGCCCTCGATATGAATCGCAATGGCACCTCAGGCCACATCCATCATCTCAAGCAGATTGTACGGGAGATGCTGTCTCGGAAGCCATCTCAGGAATACGAACAAGAGTACATTGAGGTAGATGGCTGCTTACATACTCGCCGTCTTGTCGAGGCGAGATACCTGAAAGCCAATATGGAATCCAACATTTTGCCCTGGCAAATGACCTCTGCCAATGCCATCGATGCAAGCTTTGAGCTATCAGCGGCTTGCCCTGAAGACAATAACGGCATTCCCTACCTGGTCGAGGTACCGGCTCCAATTATTGAAGATGCGTTGCCAATTAACGTCAGAGCTATCTCGCTTCAATATCAAGACCAATTAGCCGCCCGAGGTTTGGCTCCAAAGGGCACTCAGCTTGGCAACTTCTGCAGTGGAATCGTAACAGAAACACTACCTGGATCCTCTTTTGCACAAGGGGATAGAGTTTTTGCTGTACACAAGAACTGTTTCCGCTCCGTTGCTGCCGTTCAGCCCTCATCCGCTGTTAAGCTACCAGATTATTTATCCTTTGAAGACGCGTGCTGGGCTATTCCTTCTGTCTTGACAGCTCATCATGCTCTGTCGGATATAGGTCGGGTACGAAACCGCGATTGTGTTTTGGTCATGGATGGTTGCAGCGTTTTAGGAGAAGCCGCAGTAGGCTTGCTTTTAAATGAGGGTGTTGCGGAGATATGGTTGACAGCAGACAGCATTGAAGATTGTCAGCGGGCTTCTAAAAAATTCAATATCCCCGAAAAATACATCATACCGACATCTGCTATGGGCACCGCCTTTTCTTCGACATGGTCAGACCTTCAGCCCAAATTTGATATTGTCTTCGCCACCACCTCAGTCGCAAAGGGACTGGGAGAGCAGACTTTCAGAGGCATGATGCAAAAGAATGGGCGAGTGGTGCTCGTTTCCGATGACGCATCCCAGTCAGCATTTCGCTTTGGCTCGTCTTCTCTTCACGTGTCTTTCATGGCTAGCGACGAGCTTCAGGTGTCGCAAGAGTCTCTGGAATATGCTGTTTCTACACCCATCTTGCAGTTGCTTCTAGATTCACGAGGCCAGGTCCCTATGTTTCCAATCTCGCGACTGGACGAAATAATGGCGTTTTTGAAGCAGTCTACCAGCTCGGATGCTGCTGTAGTGCAACTGACAGAATCGGATACGGTCAACGTGAGTACAGACTCATTTCACGCATACCTTGCATGTTAGAATATACATATACTAATAGCTCTTTCAGGTTCGCTCTATGCGCAAGAAGATAGACTATATTGACTCGAATGCGACGTACATTATCTCAGGAGGTCTTGGAGGCGTCGGCCGATCCATAGCAAGATGGCTGGCTAATAATGGCGCTCAATATCTTGTTCTTCTATCAAGATCCGGTCCCAAGACACACGAGGCGCAGTCTTTGGCATTGGAATTCCAAGATCGCGGTGTCCGATGTGAAATGCCAGCGTGCGACGTCACGAATCCCAGTGCATTGCGAGCGCTACTCGACAAGTACTCAACAACTATGCCACCAGTCAAGGGATGTATTCAAGCCGCCATGGTCATGGAGGTAAGATCGATCAATGAACCACTGTACGCTAAGGGAAATTACTGACAAGGTTATTAGGAGGGCATATTCTCCGAACTATCACTCTCTAGTTGGAAGGGTACCTTGCAGCCAAAGGTACAAGGATCCTGGAACCTACACGCCATGCTTCCATCGAATATGGATTTCTTCATCATGCTATCATCCGTCATGGGCACTTTGGGTACCGGCTCTCTAGCACCATATAATGCCGGAAACACTTACCAAGATGCTCTGGCGCGCTATCGAGTGTCCCAAGGCCAGCGAGCCATCTCCTTCAACCTCGGCGCTGTACCCGACGCAGGCTACCTAGTCACCAATGCCGAGTACGCAACCGGACGACGACAAATCCACGAAACGGCTAAATACACGCCTACGTATATCCGCGACATTGTGGCTCTACTCGAAATCTTCTGTGATCCATCCAACAAATTGGCCACGCACCCAAGCACCTGCCATCCCATTGTCGGCATTCGTCCACCATCTCACTGGGGCCACCTTGAAGAAGTCTCGTTTGTGTTGAGCCAGCCGTTCTGGCAGCACATGCATCATATTCCATTGCCGGCTGGCGAGGCTGGGGATGTGGACAATGTGCACGGTCCAAGGCCTGGGAGGCAAGCCAAGGATGTTGTTGCTAAATTGGCGGCCGCCACGTCAGTCAATGAGCGCACTGAGCTTGTCAGCGAAGCACTCGCTGCCCGTATCACGGCGCTGTTGGGCGTGCCAGAAGGCCAACTGGATTTACATCGACCCATGCATTCGTATGGTCTCGACTCGCTGTCTGCCATTGAGGTGCGTAACTGGATTGGCAAGACATTTAGCGTTGATGTGCCTGTTTTTATGATTTTGGGGGGTATCACTTTTGAAGGCGCGGCTGCTACCATTGTTCATCAGTTTCAGTCACAGAATTAGCGGATAGACAGTTTACCTTGAGATGCCGGTGACTTGTTATTGGGATTTCTTTATGGGATTTTGCAGCGTGTTTTGAGGCGAATGGGTCTATATCATGTACACGAAGGTTATTTATATTAGGAAAAATATCAATCCATGATACACAACGGCTCACTCGCACTGCATGTTCTCATAGTATGGATAATCCCTTCTTGCCCAATAGTACACAAGATAAGAGGTAGCTTAGCCCAGAGACACCAATTGGCTCTTTCGGAACAGGAATCCGAAACCGGGCTAGCTGTATGGGATAGCATCTCCGTAAATTCGGGTTGCTTCTCCAGCAGACTAGTCGAAGAAACTTGCTGCAAAGAGCACCTCCCCAGTGGCAGCCGGCTTAACCTTGTCGTTCTCCAGAGTGAGGAGACGGGTTAAAATGTTCTTTGTTTTCAACAGCCAATTCATACCATAGACGAAGGATCCGACTACGGTTACGACCGGTCCAGGAGCGCCAGCGCTGCAGCTGCAAACTGAATTGCTTGCTCAGCATCAATAGCGGCTGGCTACGGGGTATAATCCGACAACCCCCCGATTCTCTGGATCTGGTGACAACAACGCATCATTTGGTTAACAACTGGATAAAATGCTTGTAGTTACATTTGGGATTTCATGTACCTGTTACGTTGGAGCGCTTTCCTGGAGCAGCTTCTACCCACTGACCGTTGATATGGAGAGAGTGGACAATAATATAGTTCTAGGTTCACATAATTAAGCTTCTGACACGCTTATAGAAAGCGCGCCCGTGCAGATGGTCGTACTGACACTAAAACTGACTTATAACCCCATACTTTCGCCCAAGGACAGCATGTGTATGCCGTGGTACATGACCAATTGGGCAAGTCCCCCGGATGTTAGTATGATCTGTTAATGTCCGAACTTTATTTATCTCCCCGCATTCCTTAATTAAGTACGCTTCATAACTGGGAGTACAACGGACAAAGTGCGGGCGCGAGGATACTAGTATAGATGTTGTCTAGTAGTACGCATATGATTCCCCAATCGATAGCAGCCACAGTGACAGTAAGTCCTCAGTCGACGTGCGTCGGGCATCAAATACAACAATCATGCCAATGTGGCTTAATAGACAACAGAAGAAACTTGGTCCATGTGGCATGTGATGTCGAAACAGTATATTTTTTTCTCGAGTTGAACTCTGGCGCTCCAAGCCGATGAACACGGTCTCAATCGAGCAATGCATGGCTTAAGAGCGGACTCATTCCCCATTCCGCAACATGAAGGGTATAGAGGGACCAGACTACTGTGGCCTATGGTCGAGAGTGCCATTTTGCTTTCCTGCATAGAATAAGTAGCTTCGTCTAATGTTACGGAAGTGTCGCGATATTTGGGCGGGCTTAATGTAGCCGAGATTATCCGACCGGGATTCCCGGTCGTCCCAGGCTTGTGGTCCTACTCTTTTCGGCGATGAAAACCTAGCAGCTTAGGTTTAGCGGGTAGCCAAACCTGCTCCGCTCCATGGTAACCATTCTAGCAAGCAAGATATAGCTACCGACGGCGCTATGATTGGTGGCTTGGTGCTCCGATGGCTGGGCCCAATGGGGCCACCGGCAGTTGTCAAACAATTCAGACAGCTCAAACGCCTCAAAAGTAGCAGCTAGTTCTAACCCACACCCTCGTCGACTCGTTTTGAAAGACTCAACACAACTGCCATGCTTTCCTTGTCCCCGCACGATGAAGCAGATATGCATGAATACGGAGGAGGTACATAGTCAGTCGTTTGCCACCCGTCAACCAAGAACGGACTTTTCTCGCTCTAAGCGAACACAAGTTAGACTACTCATCAGCTGCTCTCGGATGGCCTAGACAACTTAACTCCATGGGTGGAGGCGGGGATGTCAGGGGCGATCGCCTGGAGTGTGAATCGGAAGCTGCTTCCAAGTTAAGTTGCACCAATCAAATGGCAGCGCAGTCGAAGCGTCATGAGTGGTTCTGCTGCCGGCTGCGTTTCAGCCACTCACAGTGACTTTTCCGCCACGCGATGAAGAGGGACAAAAAATATGACTAGCTTCCGTTCTTCTCCCTTTCTCATGTCTATCCAAACGAGCCGCAATGTTCCTCGACGGCCATTTGGCCGCTCTTTCCCTCGAGGAGAAGTCCGCGACAACACACAGTGTACGTGTGCCCGACGATGACTCCCCAGCGGTGTCTCCCTCTCTGGCATGCATCTATCGCCATACTCCGATTCCCACTATCGTCCTCGATTCATCTATGACCATCGTCGAGGTCTCTGATAGTCATCTCGCTTTATCCGGCAAGACGCGCCAGTCCATGCTGCATGCGACCGTTCGTGATCTCGACCCTACTGCCGTACCCGCCCCTAATATCGCTATCCTCTGTGGCGCATTGCGTGCAGCCTGCTCGACGAAGGAAATCCAGGTAGTCGAGAGAATTGTGTCTAGCGATAAATCTTTGTACAACCTCCGAGTTACTCCGATTTACAACGACTTTACCCTGCTTTACATTGTGTTGGAGGCGCACAAGCTATCGGTGGAGACCGCCAGCATTAACCATGCCTATACAAACGAAACCTACAAGATCCTCGTGGATACTGTCAAAGAGTACGCCATTTTCATGCTGGATACACAGGGCAATATCACCACCTGGAACCCGGGCGCTGCCATTATGAAGGGATGGCCAGCAGAGGAGATCCTTGGCAGACATTTCTCTGTCTTTTACAGCCCGGAGGATCGCCTGGCAGGAAAACCTCTAAGAGGTCTTGCTGTGTGCTTGCGAGAAGGCCGTATGGAGGATGAGGGGTGGAGGTATCGGCGCGATGGCTCGCGGTTTTGGGCCAACGTACTTATCACCCCCATCTACCAGTTTGGACAGCATGTTGGTTTTGTCAAAGTGACCCGAGATCTCAGCGAGCGCAAAGAAGCAGAGGCGCGCATAATTGCTGCTTTCGAAGAGTCATCACGCCTCAAAACAGACTTTCTCGCTAACATTAGCCATGAAATTCGAACTCCGATGAATGGGATGAAAATTGCCATGACTATGCTGGCCGACACAGGTTTGTCTGCGACACAGCGTGAACATGCCGCAATCATCCAAGACTCTATGTCACTCTTACTTGAGACTGTGAACGACGTTCTCGACTACTCGAAACTATCATCTGGCTCTTTCTCGCTACATTCTGACGTCGTGGATGTCAACGATGTGGTCGGAGCGGTCATACGAAATTGTCGCCCCTCATTGAAGAGCGGCGTGGAACTGACTACGGACATTGCACCTGACTTTCCCAGAAATCTTCGAGGGGATCCCCTACGATATCGCCAGATCTTGCAGAATTTAGTCGGCAATGCCGTCAAGTTTACCGAGAGCGGTCATATTCGGGTCTCCACAGTGTGTTCTCCGGATGAACAAGAGGAGGGCTGTTGCCTAGTGCGTACAGAGGTCACAGACACCGGCATTGGCGTTCCTGACAATGCATTGAATACCCTATTCACCCCGTTCACACGCTTTGCCAACTCGAGCACTCGACAATACCAGGGGACTGGATTAGGCCTTTCCATTTGCAAAAGCCTGGCCGAACTCATGGACGGAGAAGTGGGATATTCGCCAAATCCCGAAGGCCGAGGCAGTGTCTTCTGGTTTACTGCCAAATTAGGAGAACGATCCATTACTACGTCGCTAAAGCCCCGCAGTCCTGTATTAACACCCGTGGGTGATGATCTCTGCGATAAAATGCGGGCCATTGCACCCCACAAACATGTCTTGTTGGTTGAGGACAACATGGTCAACCATACCATGATGCTGAAACTTCTTCGCAGCATCGGCTTCACGCGAGTGGATGGGGCCTGGAATGGTGCTGAGGCACTTTCCAAGATAAAGAAGAAGCCGTTATCGTACAACGTCGTTTTGATGGATGTCTCCATGCCCATCATGGACGGCCTTGTCGCCACCGGGCATATCCGCGACATGGGCCTACAAATGCCGATTATCGCAGTCACGGGTAATGCTATGCAGGGCGATGCCGAAAGCTACATTGCCAAGGGCATGAGCGATTGCATCGGTAAACCGGTTCACCGAGATCAACTACTGAGTGTTTTATGGAAGTGGATTGGATCATGATACGATATACGTTTGTAAATGCGTCTGATAGTTGCATGAGCGCAGAGCATGGCGTTTTGGATGTATAAATGGCTGGATTATACCTTGAACAAAAACTGCGATTCTTACATTGGCTTTTCTTTCGGTTTTGCTTTTATCTATTTTAGTTTATTCTTTGCTTTCTGATCTTACACTATTAGCGTTCCAACTACATATAGTACAGTTTCAGCGAATCAGAGAGTATCTGTTCTGCCTCAGCGTCTATAGCAGTTATATCCTATCTGTATCTAAGCATAAATACTTTGAACACAACCAATCTCCGCAAATACCACATCTCCACCCATATTTACACATAGATACAATCCCAGTAATCCTCATGAATCGACACACCAGTTTGCGTCCAGTTCGCCTGTTTCGGGTACCTAATTGAAACCCCCAATTAGCAACCTATTCTATCTATGAGAGTGAAACAATTACTTACGGGCAAATCTTCCGATTATGAAGCAGCGTAGTCGGATCCGCGTTATCTTCAAAGTTCGTCGTAACCATATACGACGGGGCATGACCACCCTCCACCCAGCTGATAAGCGTGAGGAAAGAGTCATGAACGTAGTTGTCGACGACATTGGCGGGGGTGGAGTTGAAGAAGTTCCCGGCTTGGTATGGGCCGGCTAGGTACCATAGAGCGGCCATGCAGGAGGGGGTGCCGGTGCAGTGTCTTATCATTTGGTTAGATTTTATATCCTCGAGGGTTTCGTTGAAGATTGAAGTTGGGGGAGGAGAATGACTCACTCTAATCCCGGAATCAAGTAAAGCTGATAATGTTGATCGATATCGATAACCTTCTCCAACGCAGCATACGTTGCTTTGTGGTGGTAGTACACGCTGGAACCCGGTGAGACGACGGAGTCCGACATGCCGTGCCAGTGGAAGAACTTTCCGCCTCTGTTGAAGAAAGGCGACAGGTCGAAGTCGTCTGCGTTTGCGTGGGCGGGGTCACGCGCGTCTGCCTCGGCGATGATCTCGTATGTCAGGTCCTGGGCTGTGAAGTTCTTGAAGCCGAGGACGTTCTCGATGTACCATGACTTGGAGGGCGGGCTGCCGAAGGTAGTGTTCCAGGTGGGCTCGCTGCCGAACCACGCACCCGGGTATATGAGGTCTTGGTCGAAGGTGGTCCAGTCGTTGTATATCTTGTGGAGGGTGTCCAGTTGTGGTGCGGTAAGGCAGTTGGATGTTTTGTTGCTGCTGCATGCTAGGGCTTCAGGGTTGAAAAAGCAGCCTCGAGGATTCGAGATGATGGAGTCGGTGAGGTTGTCTTGGGGATCGCATTGGCGGAGGACCTCATCCGTTATGACTGGGTACAGTGAGGGCGGGATGGAGGAGTTTGATCGGGCTGAGCCGCCGATGGTTGTCTGCTTGTAGTCGTAGAATGCCTGGTGTGTCATCCACCAGGTTGGGGCACCCGCCATAGCACCGTCGTAGTCTTCGGGGTATGTCTGGATAGACTTCATGACTTGGCGACCTCCATCGGAGCAGCCGGTGATGTAGCTGTATTTGGGTTCCACGTCGTACCAGGCTTTGACAATGGCTTTGGCGGTCACGGTGGACAGGTGCAGTGCTCTGTGGCTCCAATCGAGTAGACCGTTGGGGGTCTCCCAGCCGGGAGTGTGGTCTGGCTCGTCGTGGCCGGAGTTAGAGGCGAAGGTGGCGAAGGCGTAGCGCAGACCTGCACTTGCTACACCCCATGAGAGTCCGGAGTCGGGGGCTGCCATCCTGGAGGTCGTCAGTAAGGAGTTCAAGTTGCAGATGCATGAGGGGTTATACATACATGATACTGCCGTTGAAGTGGGTGGGAAGAAGCGCTCCCAAACCCCAAGTCGCGCCCTGTTCATTTGTTCCGTTCACTCGAAACGCACATACAGATGGAATATCGGTAGTAAATGTCGAGGCGCCGACATAGTCGGTGAACTCGTCGAGAGTTGCATTGCTGTCGATGTAAAACGCGTATGGCACACTCAGTGTTGTTCCTTCGAGCCCAGGAAGCTTGTTCAGGAAGGCTTGTAGGCCACTGGTGGTACAATTGGGCGCATTGACTGCCGCATAGGTGGTGGCGTTCTCGTAGGCGCAGATATCACCTGCAGGCAAGCTGCATTTGAATTGCGCACTGACGACAGTTAGAAGTGATGCCCATGCGGCAAGGCCCAGTGAAGGACCCATGTTGTAGAAGATGGAGGGATGAGGGCTAGCAGTGGTTCTGTCTATCCTGTCGGCCATAGTGAATTGAAGACGCATTTATAGCTAGTATCGGGTTCACGCATCACCAAGCCACCTCGGGAGCCCGTCGGGTCTGCCCTGCTCCGAGAATAAGCAGTTCGAATCCTCATACATGGTCGGCTGTCCGATCGTCTTGAAATGACGCGTGAGGCGTTTCGTGAAATCTGCCACTCCCCTGCCGATCCGAAGCTTAGAACCCACCTCGAGACAAACCTGTCACAGGTCTATTGAGTGCCTTCAGCACCCACATCGTCTTACAGAGATCGCTAGTGGAAATGTGATGTAGCATGTTCTTTGAGATCTGCTATGAGACATCGTATCTGCGGTCTATTCCTAGCGTGTAATTAATGGTCCCTTGCTACTTTGCAAGGGTAGATAACTACCGGTCAAGAACATGTCGGGGATATCTGGACATTCCCCACTCGAGGATCGACGAGATGGATCCTCGTCAATTCTCAACGAATCCGCCCCACGGACCAACGCGTCGTGTCCACTGGAACCGCGTTAACTTGCGGAGGTTAAGCCTTTTTGAGTGTTGGCAACCTATTTTGTTCAGATCAAGCCTTCTCTATGAAGCTTGGCCTTTCCCTTACCCACCGTCCCTATCGTATTAGGTAGGGGCTATCGGTGAACTAGAGAGATTTCTCCACTGTATAGCAATTAGGGATCTCTGTTTACATGTTTCTGGTAGATAAATTGTGCACAATCCGGAGATCTTTCACAAACATGACGCAAAGGATGACAATGACGTGTGCCACGACAGTAGATGGTCATTGAATGGGATCCACCAACTCGAACAATATGAATATAAGCAATTAGCATTCTCATCTCGGGCAACTGTTAGTCAGCTTAGGCAGCACACTATGGAGAGATTTGCCCGCAAAGGCCTCTCTATTCTCTCTACTGCAGTCAGAAGATAATTACAGGGCTTCCGGATACTGGTGTCACCAGTTGCACTCTTCGATTCTTTCTGCAACCCCAAAGTGTAGTCACGCTAGGCCTAACATGGAACTAGTTAGAAAGAATGGTTTGTGGGGATATGATAGGGTACTGTAATGACACGTAATCCATGCGATGGCACTTGATGGCATGTCTAATAACATGAATATATCTGAACTAAAATGAGTGATCGTGGAAGCATTGAGATTCCTAAAGAGTCCCAGTTGTATATATAAACTACCTCAAGACCTCAGATTTCCTAGTCTATTCTTTTAGGGGCAGTTTAAAATTGACAGGACTTGACGGGGCTCTAATTTCATCGGGAAAGTAATGGTTCACGATCAAAGCGTGCATATGCTCATAGGGAGTCGAGATAATGGACCCCTGAATGTCGCCCTAGGGCGAGGGGCCAGTGTATGAATAGTCATCCTTGACAAATACACTTCTATGTCATCGTTTTCATGGATCCGTTGTTGAGATCCCGGCCAGAAGATGCGGGGTAGATTTCGGCCAGATAGTTCTTCCCTCTATTACGCTCGTTCTGGTCCTTCACGTGAGTTTATTCGTCATCAGAGAGCCAGGCAGCTCGTTGAAGCCGACCACATCTCAATGGACTCTTCAAACGACGATACGCTCAGAGATCATGGCTCGTTGGACGTTTTCCCTGCCAATATACGGATTGTAAGAGAAATCGATTGTTTTGATGCGTCTCCATAATGTTTGAAATAGAATTCGAAAGGCGGAAATGTGCTATGAAGCTTGTAAGTAGCTGAGGCTACTAGCTCTTTGCTTGTTACTGACGACTTGGTTTCACGACAACGGGGATCCAGGATTTGCCGAGAATAGTCGAGATCTTAATTGGTTCTGCTGAGAACTAAACGCCTAAATGAATTTTAGGGAACACAGTGTCTGCGAGCGGGGATTCGGCACATTCTTCTACGGCCACGTTGATCGAGTCGACCCTACCGCGTTCTACCCAGCTTTTCAACATTTTGCGCACGATTTATATCACCCTAGAGCAATACTACTTGAATACCTTTTAAATGCGGAAAGTTTAAATTGCGAGAACTATTCTGAGGCCTGCTAGCATCATGCAATAGAGGGCATGAAGCAGATACGCGGTGCTCACATTCACCACCGAGATATATACCCCAAAAACATACTCGTTGCTGGCGAAGAAGAGCGGATGGTATGGGTCGATTCCGATGTCGCGATGACCTTTACAACTGCAGGGCCAGATGAACAGCGGTTGAGTGAAACTGAAGATACATATTTTGCTGAGTTTGGTGAATTATTGGTTTGTCCAGCTCTGGCTCTTGTCATCTAGAGGAAACCAACTCTTATTGTCTAGCGAGAAGACCAAAGACAAGGGCTCCGTAAGAATACCAAGTGGTATTAGTACAAGTCGCTTTCGTCTCCATTATCGCATTTGCAAAGATCTCTACTACATCAACCAGCGACTGGCTGGACAGGAAGACGCTTGTTTCGGTAGGCGACAAAGTATCAACGACAAGCTAGGTTTGGTAGTTCCTTAACTACACCTTGATAGAATCCTTCAGGTCATGGCCTTCAATGGTATCTTCCAACACGTCAAAAAGCAGTTTGAATGTGGAATATTGACAATTGTGTTGGTAACTGGAATAATACGAAAATTGACCGTACCATACCGGCGATCTGAATGATAACACTTTTTGCACGAGGGATCTGTAGTTCAGATCCGGGAAAGGAGCTACAGGCCTCAGCGAGAGCAGAGCGTTCAAATGCATTTCTTTTGTCAGTGCCCCATACATGATTGAGCTGCATTCGAAGCCACATCCTTTACTGCCGTTTTGGAGTTCATCGCGCGTTTCCTCAAGTTGAAAGATTAGGCCAGCGATCGCTCCCTGTCTTTTATCATTCATCGATCCTGCTTTCAATTAGTAGTCAAGCGTATCTGAGGATTTAAGCGCCCATACTAATGATTTTTTCGGGAATTGGGAGTCCGAGATTACCAATCCAGCCGTTACTTAAAGACATGGCAGTTGAGGTGGCTTCTTTGAAGTTGGCGGGGTGGTGGAAATACCAGGCAACCCATAACCAGAGGATCAAGTCCCTGGAATATGTTGCGGGAATAGTTTCGTCCAGAGCGTTGATCCATGTATCTGCGAAAAAGATCACAGCCTTCCTGCAGTCGTAGTAGTCGGCCAAAACAGCAACTTTCGCGAGCATCTCAAGTGTCAGTTTACGCGGTATTTGATGGGACTGACAATGTATAATGCGAAGCATAATTAAGAGCGCGTCGATATCCCAGCTATCTGCACTGATCTCAACCGAGCCTTTTCGTAGATAGGTAATGCTTTCTTTCCACCCACCAGTGAGTATTTTCTTGAAGACTGAGGAGGCGAGGATCAAATGTTTCGCGGAGACTAGGATGCGGAAGCAGTTTTCCTCCACAACGGGCCCTTCGCCGGGTTCTTCAGCGGGTTCTTCAGCGGCTTCTTCAGCGGGTTCTTCAGCGGGTTCTTCAGCGGGTTCTTCAGCGGGTTCTTCAGCAGGATGTTCAGCGGGCTCTGCGACGGGTGCTTCGGCCGCGGGCCATCCAGGAGCAGACTCTTCAATTGACAGGTGAATAGGTTCGGATGGAATGTGGACAGCACGCCCTCCAGAAGTAGACACTTTCTTCTTTTTCTTCTTCCTCTTTTTGGGCGCTTTAGTCGGCTCATTTCTCAAAGCTTCTATCCCTTCGGCCGAGTTCTGGATTTCATCGCTTGGTCCGGGAAGGGTATATGCAAGATTGTCGCTGGTCAGAGCTTCACCTAGTTCTGCAAAAGGGGCATTTGGATTTTGTAGAACTATCATAACTTCGCCGTCTGGGTCGATAACGTGAGTCGCTCGGTCCATGATGGTTGTTCGTTGCGAGATATCAATACTGGAAACTATCTTGTTTGGTACGTAGCAGGATCATTGAAGTGGGGGGTGAAGCAAGATAAATCTAAAGATGGTCCTGCTGATTATTCTGTGATTTTACAAGTGAGATAGTTGTGGCAGCCTTTGATTGGCATTGGCGATGACAGCCTCACAGATACAACGTAGTCACTGATGCATTCAGGCCCAACCAAATGCGGGTCGTGCTTTGCATTTATTGGCTTGATAATATGTGCTGTTACCAGTACTCTCAAAAGTTACGCTGCATAAAAGAAGGTTGAACTGTGCATAATGTGACTGCTAATACATACATGCGTAACATGAGGATGCCACAACCTCTATTTACGATACTCCTTACACGCTGGTAGTCATCTGACCACCTTTGAATCTCTTCGACGAAATAATGAGCCACAACAATTATCATGCACTGGTTGGTAAAGAAGTTCGCGTCTTGATTCTTGTGTATCTGCTTGAGATCTAGGCCATTTGTCAAGGCGATATCGCATGCCTTCGTTATGTTGTCTATATATATCTGCGTGTATGATTCTAGATCGTCCGCTAGATAAAGCAGTGATGGAGTATGCCGAGTGGCAGCTTTTGCAAGAACGACAGGTACATGACAGAGGCAAAACATGACATCAATCTGACCACGAAGCCGGATTCCTATTCGAACCGATGAATGCGGTGAGCATTATGCCAAACTGAGTAGAGCATCTGGGAGTGCAATAAGTCTGTTGCTTCCTCGCTATACTCTCAAGCTATCCTGATGACATGTAAGGATTGGACCCCATCACCGTGAGCCCATAACGACCACCTCCAGGTGTAATATCCTCTCAAATCCCTCCTTCGAGACAGGCTCTCTATCGCCATGGTCCATCACGGCGTCAAATGTAGCCCGAGTCACGACTGCCACTCCCGCCTACACTGGCAATTACTCACTGTATTTCGTGTAAATTCTGCTTGTGTCTCAATCTCTAACGTGTGTAACAGCGACCTCACAACTGCTATAGACAACAGCCCCAATTCCTTCTCCCAGACCCGGTCTAATCTCAACCGCAGCTCAACCTACAACTTTTCCGTCCAAGTAAAGCCTTCTGCCTCTGGAGCAGAGTTTTGCCATATCGCCGCGTACTTGGGACTGAATACAACCAGTGATACGATTGCTACCGCTGATCTCGAACCTACTGATCAGTGGACTGCTGTGAATGGGGAATTCACGGCCAACAGGTCAGCGGATGTGCTGACAATCAGTGCGGCGTGCACGTCGTCTGATAATTCGTACACATGGCAGGTATACTTCGATGAGGTTGTTGTGGAGAGGAGTAGATGCAGCGACTGAGCCAGAGAGATTTATGAGGGACATCCGTGGCAAAACGTGCCCCGCTTGGTGCGTCGACAGCGCTATGCATTTCCCATACCCAAGATATTTGGAGGATGAACCTTGGAATTTAACCGGACACCCGTCGATCCTAATGAGACAAGAGCATGCCTACAGAAAGCCTATAATTCAGTATGCTACGTGATACGTACGTCTGGTCATATTGTCAACAACATACGCTTGCAAAATGTCATTTTCTAGTTTCGTAAGCCGGTCAAAGCGAGTCGATCACTATTGATGCCTGGGGCGGACACGGCTCAGCCTCATCGGTCGTATCGGGCCAAGATGGCTTATGACCGACAGTCCCAAACATTCTTGGACCAACTTTCCTGATCGATCCTGCAGTTCATGTCGCACTGCAGAGCAGACTCCCAACCTTAAAACACCCTTCAATCATAAACTCCGTACAATGGCCAGTCCGGGATCGTCCAATAAAAGAAAGCGCAGACGCCCGGCGTTCTCATGTACTGCGTGTCGTCGCCGCAAAGTCCGATGCGACCGGGCCAACCCGTGTCGACAGTGCGTAACCCAGAATAATGCATCAGCCTGTACATATGAGCAGAATCGCAATTCGTTTGCCAATCGTGAAACGGCGCCACCTACTAGCAGCGAAACCAACTATCAGAGGCAACATGTTTTTCAGGAGAGAAATGGTGGCCAACCCTCGCACACACCTCACGCTTCATCGCAACAGGCTGCATCAACCTCGGGCCAGATCCGAGGCATGGTGTCAAAGACGAGAGTGTTCGGCCAAGGACATTGGATGAATATTTTTTCATTGGTATGTAGCTGACATAAATATTAAACTATGCTTTTATTGACGGCGTTACAGACAGAAGGGCTGCCCACCTTGCAACCTCTCATGGGCCTATACGACATTATCATACGAAACACAAGCCACGGCCCCTTGGATGCCATCGCTGATAAGATGGCCCAATGCAAAAGGCTAGCTCGAAGTATCAAAAGTCAAAGACCTAGTCGTAGCAGCCTTCCGACACAGATTCATCAGTCACTTCCTAGTCCCGATGTCATCCTTGAATTGGCCCAGCTCTATTTCGCCACATTCGAGTCGTGCTACCGAATACTTCGGAAGAATCCCTTCATGGCACATTGCCAGACATACCTGAATAACCACGAATCCGCGGATACTTGTATAGTCTTACAAATTCTTCTTGTCGTCTCCATCGCAGGCCCTTTGCATCAGGATGCCAATGTCCGTATAAATGCGGCGTCAAAAGCTGCAATGTGGATTTATACTGCCCAGACATGGCTCTCAGCACCACTAGAAAAAAGCCGCTTAACTTTGGGGGGCATTCAACTCCACTGTCTGCTTCTTTTGGCCCGCCAAGTAAATCAGGTTGGCGCCGATCTGATCTGGATATCCACAGGCTCGTTGATGAGGATAGCCATGCAGATGGGTCTGCATCAAGATCCCAACTGTCTGAGTGAGATGGATCCCACGGAAAAGGGACTAAGGCGGCGACTTTGGTACACTATCTTAGAATTGAACCTACAGTCGTCCTTGGATTCCGGAATGTTACCAATGATCGCAACTGGGGACTGGAATACTGAGCCACCAAGCGATCACAATCTCGACGCCGAGCCAGAGATCGGCGAACGGGAAGAGTCAGCGGCTCATAAGTCAATGAATTTGCAACCTATACTGTCAAGTTCAATACCACTCCGTCTGCATGCCTCCAGACTGATAAACGACTTGCGAGAGGAACCGCCCTACGAGGAGGTCCTTGAGGTCGGTAAAGAATTAGCCTCAGCATGCCGCGACATCTCGCTCACTCTCGACCAACTTGACTCTGCATCCCCATTAGATCAATTCGCATCAAGCTTCTGCACCCATCTCATTCGACGCTTTACCTTGTGTCTCCACTACAAATTTGCCATTAAGGCAAAGATTAATCCCCTATACAGTCACTCCCGCAAGGCCGGTGTTGAAGCCGCACTAGATATCATATCACTGGTCGAAGACAACTTGTACGGTCGTGTCCTCCGTTGTGGGGGCGGCATGTTTCGCGACATTGTGACCCGTGCGGCAATACTCATCTTCTCAGAAGCCAGCCCCGATCCAGAAGCGGAGAGTTCGAGTCTGGCGAAAAGAAGAGATTATGCTCGTCAGGGAACCCTATTGCGAGATGCCCGCTGCGTCGTTCATTATGCGAAAGATAGAATATATCATGGAGAAACTAATGTCAAAGTCTATATCTTTTACAATATGATGCTAGCCCAAGCGGAAGCTAGGCTTAGTGGTCAGTCCGAGGAGGAGGCAGTTTCAAGGACAATGCATGAAAGTGTGGATGCGTGCTACGGTATGATGCAGGACATGGTAGCTATGGCATCTATCTCCAATGGCCCTGATACTGCATCTTTTGGAGATAGTCTCAATAGATCAGATGTTTCTGGGGAACCCTTGGATCGTGGTTTCGATTCCATCTACGGCAGCGACTTCAACTTCGACTTTCCTGACTTGCAACTCTTTGCGGGGTGGTAAAGTTAGACTGGTATTCATTAAGGAGAGAAGATATTACATTGGGCGTGACAACAAAATAATCTCACATGAAGCTAAATGTACAACCCAAAACACGCTCAGCAGCAACACAAATTCCATTCGATACCGGATAACTGCCGGAACTCCCGACGTTTATCAGTTGTCGACCATGATCGGATACTCTGGCAGTTTCCAGTCCTTGTTGCAATCTTCGCGCAACACCCATTGCGAGAGGACGTCCAGTCTCAAGAACGAGGCTATTGCAAACAGGATATACACCACAGTGATCCCCAAAGTAGATGAAGGGAGCCTGCTCATGTAATCGTGATCGTCCATGAGTCCCTTTTGGACGTTCAACATGAAGGGCTTGAGCTTGTCCTCATAAGTTTTGAAAGCCTCCGCGATGTCCTCCTTGGAACCAATCCCCTTCGCACAACGGTTTCCTATCTCCCCTGCCAGAATGTAAGCACCAACCATGGCACACGGCGTGCCCATTCCTGTCATAGCAGACGGACAATAAGCCGCATCTCCGACCAAAACAACACGGCCTCGCGACCAGCTATCCAGATTCACCACCCCCATGCGCTCACAATAGAAATCGTCCGCCTCTTCCATACCTCTGATGATCTCCTCAGACTTCCACCCTGCATCCCGAAAGACCTGGCCCAAAACCTGCTTCTCCCGCTCAACATCGCCCTTGCTGCAGTTCTCAAAAGGCCCCGCCTTGCAGAACATATACGCCTGAATCTTGTGCGGGTTATGACGACGCATCATGATCCCACGCCCCTGCGTAGTCATATACACCGTTGCATCATATCCCTCCCCCTTCTCCAATTCCCTATCAATCGTGAAATACCCAGCAGAGACCCCAATCGAGTGAACCGAATCTCTATCATCATCCCCACCCCCAAGCATCATGGTCCTCATACGAGAACCCAGACCATCCGCACCAACAACAAGATCAAATCGCTCTTTCCTCCCATCGGACAAGACCACGTCGACAAAATTATCCGTCTGCTGCATTTCCATGACATACATTCCGAACAAATACTCCACGCGATCCTTAACAGCGTCATGAAGCAGATGGCACAGATCGCCTCTCATGATTTCGTAGTCGGTAGTAAAGCTCTGCAATCCCTTCCCACTTCGATTAGCAGGGAAATACCCCCATCGCCGGTTGCGGCTGTCAACAAGCTGTAGACCTTGTTCTGGGACGGTGACCTTGCGAAAGGCTTTCTCGAGACCCATTCGTTGGACGACTTCAATGCCAGGGCTGCGGAGATCGACCTGGAGTCCGGTGGCTCGTAAACCAGGGTATCGCTCGATGACTGTGATGATGTGGCCGAGTTTGGATAGCCAAAAGGCAAGGGCGTTACCGGCGATGCCTGCGCCGCAGATGAGAATTCTGAGTTTGGACATGATTTGTCTTTACCTCGGGATAATATTGTGAGGATGATAGAAATGAAAGATGAGAAGAAATCCAGGACAAACAAGAGGCACTGGCTTTATATACTTACATTGGAACGGCATCATCTTCAAGCTGTTCCTTCAGCCAGGCAGCCCTGTAAATGACCGATAGAGCCGTTACGGCCGTTACGACCGAAAATCCCGTGATGTCCGAATTGCCCGAATTGCCCGAGTGTTAAGACAGCGTAGGAACGGAATCCATTGGTATCAGGGAGCAAGCATCCGATAGCATGCTTACTGCTATAGCTTATTGTTTGGGTTGTTCAGCATTGTCGTGATTCCCACATACCACTACGCTTCGCCGGGGCGGATAAGAGACTAGATCATTCTGTAATCCGAGACCTCAACTATTAGACAGGGAAACACGATATGGTAATTGGACTTAGAAATGTGTCAGAAGGGCATTCAACTGCATTCAGCTTTGTGGGCCTCTATTGCATCTTGACCTCTATAAGGTAGCACAGAAATCCCTTAAATCGTGAACAAGACTTGGATATTTTCCGAGTATCACTTTTGCGAGAGTCAGTGACTCTGCGAAATTGCTTTGAGGATAACAACTTATGTACCTTCGGATATTAGTTAGAACTTCACTTTAACAACATAGGTCCTTCTACTATGTTATCCTGCCTTGTGTGAGGATGTATGTTTTCTGATAAGGTGACTTGATATTATACGACTGGGGTAATGGACAACTACCACATTATATGTGATAGAAAACGATTCTATTGGATCCCAATATCATCTATCATGGAAAATCCCAGTACTGCAAATTCCAGCGCCACATGCATTTACCAAGTACATTTACATAGGCCAGCCCTGACAACTAACAATTTGTCCAAGGGGTACTTCTCTTCATCTATATGCACCGAAGCTTTTAGGCTCGTTGTCCTAGGTCAAGTAATTGAAAATGGCATCCATACATGGACATTACACTCTAGCCGGACGACTACTGATAACTAGTGATATAAAAGCAGCTAACATTGTCCCTTTATAAACTCCTCTCTCATGGCACATATCAAGGTGGTCATTCAGGAGCCTGCATGTTTCAACAAGCTATGATTGACAGTGACATGTGCATTATCAACCCCTGCTATCTCTGTATTGGTTAGCAATCTTCTCAGTAACATGAGTCCGTTTCTGATTTGACGCGGTTGCCGCCTTCTCCATCTGGTCCTCTTCATGCGGGTTTGGCAACCTGAGAGAACTGGGTTCGTAGGACTTTCCGCGCTTCTCTCCTGACCTTACACCCTGTTTTCTCAGAGCTTCGGCCTGGGATTCCCCGAGGTTAAGTCGGTATGCAGCTTCGTCACGACCTGCGTTCTTGTCGCCTGGAGCCATGATGATAACTGAGTGGTGTTGCTGGATCACTAAATCAATGGTAAGTAAGCCTAAAAGTTTCCTGATAGGACCTTTAGCCTTATGAGAATGCGAAGAGATAGAACTGAGTATAGCAGATGAGATGATCTGGTATCTCTGGTTGGGATCCCCTTGTCGAAGAGGACGAAGGGGATATTTATCTCAAGGGTTGGAAGAACTGTTCAACAGCTTTTTTATCTATACCAAGTGCTTCTAGGGTGGTGCCGATGAGTATAATGTGCCGTGAGGTGGAAGATATCTACGCATTGTGGTGAGTAAAGGAATTCTCCTACCAACATCGGTACAAAGCAACGGTACCAGAGTGATAAACTTCTACTTTTCTATGCCATTTTGATATCTATACCTATGCTATAAGCTGCAAAAATATTAGAAACAGGACCTCTTTTCAAATTGGGATCAAAACGCAGAAACCTCTGCTAAAGCCCCTTATATATCTCGGAGAGTAGTAGGAAAAGTGATGAATTTTATAGCTGATATCCGTAGTCGTGAACTATACGACGGCAATCGCCCTTACGAAGCTGCAGCAACTTTGAATAGAATCCGAAATAAGACAGAGTAGGAAGGCTGTGTGATTCAGTAGATCTAATATTGAATTGTGAAATAAACCTCTCGTTTCCTAGTCATTACCCTACTTATCATTTACCTTCCTTCCCGTGTACATACCAACTGACAGTCGTTTATGGTATTGAGTCAGAAAGGGAATGAGTTAACATCGGGTCCTATCGTTGGAATCACGGCATTTCATCGTCTCGCTCGCAGGAATCCAGAGTGATTAAGCGCCAACGCCCATACTTAGCAATATACCCTGGGCAAGTGGCTGTCACCGTAGAATTTGCAGGCATTTACCGATGGCAAAAACCTCTCAATTGGTAGTCTTGATTCTCCGTGGCTGAATTACATACTACCTCACCTCAGCAAGTCGACGAATTGGGTGCGTGGGGCTTTGTTTACAGAGTACAAATTAGTATTATTTTCCAGATCGACATCTCGGTGGTGCTGTGATGCATAGTATCGCACTTGCGGAAGTCCCCTTCCCCCCGAGCGTTTTCTACCCAGAATCTATTATACACTTTATCTATCTACATAATATCCAATCACTTTTTCTGCCTTGTACAGCAACCTTGAATGAATCAATGGATCCACGCATGGATTTCGACGATGCTGCCTGGGAAAGAAGCGAAGACATCGCAGACAGTTGGATACATAATCTCTTCGCCGACGAAGACACCCTCCGAGCAATCGGCCGCCTCATAGTGAAGTACCGAAAAGGCGTTGCAGACGAATAATGCCAATCTAGCGCTAGATACTTCAATATAACCTTCCGCATGAAGTCCCTTGACGGCGTCTCTGCAACCATACGGTTCCCCAAGCCCGGAGTAAACATGTTCTCCCCGAGGAGAAAGTTCGCAAAGAGTTGCAGCGATTCGATATATCCAGGACAATACTTCGATTCCAGTGCCATTCATCCTGCACTGCGGTACCAAGGAAGAAAGCCCCCCAGGGTTTGGTCCGTTCATCGTCATGGACTATATTGATCACGTCAATACAATGAGCGACGTACTGGCCACGCCTGGGCTCGTAATATCAGACCGTCATTACCCGATCCGAACATTGACGTGGAGAAGCTGGAGATGATGTACGGACAGTTTGCAGATATACTCCTGCAGCTGAACAGAATTTCCCTACCTCAAATTGGGTCTATGGAGCGTCTTGAAGAATTCTCATACGATGTAAACAGCAGACCCCTGTCGCTCCATATGAATGAACTTGTCCGTCTGGGGACGCTACCACGGTCAGCTTTGCCAGGCAGCACCTTTAGCATCTCTTCATCCTATTCTGATAACCTTGCTGAACTCCATATGGAGCATTTAAAGCATCAGCACAATGATGCGGTAGAATCCGCTACGGATCCCCGGCGTAAATATGTTGCCAGGCAGTTGTTTCGCAGATTGGCAAAGAATCGTCTACTGACTGCATCTAGTGTTGGCGTGGGAGCCTGACGAATAAGGTGTTGTTGGTTGAGCATTATTTGTAGGGTTTAATAAGCAAGTTATGAAAACCTGTACGGATCCCAAGGATAGGATGGTCCAGGCAGCTTGAGCCCTCTACTGAATAAGGACTGGCATTCACTCCTCCGGGCCAACTGCCGGACTGATCTGCATTGGCGCCCTTCGTAGGCAATGTTCGGGAGTTCTTTTACCCGCTTATTATGTGCCGAGTGATCTATCCGTAAAATGTACAGCACACTACGGTGAAACAGCTATGTGACGGGTCATACCCAATTCCCTGCCCTTAGTGCAGGTGTAGGCAGCAGGGTTAATTTATAAATGCCTATGAAGCACTGAATTACTTGTGCAGCAAGAACGCGCAACCTTCACAGCTCAAGCTGCAGCTACCAAAGGGGCTGTGTTGAGTTACTTGAGGGGTAGTCTAGCTCTTTTTAGATAGGAGTCGAGTATCATGATCGACACCATACAGCGCGGGATAGCATGTGTGACGATGTGATTGGCGGGTGGGCTACAGAATGGCTATCCCCGCATCCGTGGCGGCTATGGGGTAATGATCGGTTGGTGGTCTGAAAATTGAGTCTCCAGTGCCATTTGGGGGGTGCGAGAACAGCACTTCTACAGCAGTCACGATTCGGTCGGTAATCCCACTCATTCATAGAAAAAAAATAGTAGCATAAGTGCAATAACCAGATTGCTTCTCAATTCAAGATGCTATTCCGTGAAACCTAAACCAGCAAAATCCCCAGTTAATTCCATAATCCCGAAACCATTCCTCATCTCTTCCGGAGAGTTAAAATGAATCCCAAACTCCTTATGCACCATTATTCATGAAAGCCGTAATCATATCCCACGCTAAGTGTGCTGCAATAATGGTCCCCTTCCATCAAGGATGTTCACTGAAGGTCATAGACGACCAGCGCCCGTTCAATATCTTGGACTGTTTCTTTGTCGCCGTAGGCGTCCATCAGGGCTCGGTTCTTTCGGAGGCGCTCCTCTTCTTCGCGGTCGAACTGGGGCTGGCGAGCTTGGTTTTCGAGGTGGTTGGCGACTCCGAAGCCTATAGTTAATGGTTAGATGGTGGGAGCTGATTCATGTATCGCAAGGGAATGTACCGAGAGCTATGACGCCCATGAGCGGGAGATACCTGTATTCATTAGCTATTATTCAATACGTCATCTGGGGAAAGAAGGCACACTCACCATCTACTAGGCTTCTTGAACGCGGGACTTAGAGCAGGTCTCTTGATGAAGGGCTGTGAGCCAGAGGGAGAAGCCGAGATATTCATGGTTGGTAATGTTGTAGCGATGATTTGAGGTTCAGTTTAGTTGATTTGGCTTGATAAGTGCGAAGCGCAGACTGGAGGATTCAGTGACGGCTAGACTAAAGGTTTATTTATAAGATGGGGGGAGTTCCCGAGGATCACCTTATTTTCGGGTTGAGGGAGTGGAGAGTATCCTGATTATGGCATGATCGGGTATCGTCATACGATAGATTTGCCGATCCCCCCTCAACGTCACGGCATACCTGCATCATGCATCACATTCGTTTGGATCATGTTGCAGCTGGGAATAGCAGATTGAATTAAGAATGGCTTGTGATTATTACAACATTCCCTATTCTTGCTCGCCACTGGGCTGGGGTATTGACTGGGGAGGATGAATACGATATCATGCTTCACTATTTGGTAGTTGGTGCGATGAATAGATCTCTTCCTGTTATCTACTATATAATCTTTCTTTTCTCTGTTCTTCTTCCTCCTTTTTCCTTCCTTATCATTCTTCTATTCTCCATCGAAGCACATATAGCCACTTGCGGCACTTGCATAGCATATAGGGCTAAACTATATATTTTGAAACGACCCTATTGGTCACATGTGCAGAATGTTGTACCCCTACAAGATCCTATCCTGAGGCTATATCGCTATTTGCTTCCTGGAAATTCCCGGCAGGTACGACTGTCGTGGAATCAACTGGCGATATGTATAGTCATGGCGCTGGTGAAGCACAGCGATTCAAACCATCTCGGTACAAATCCAGACAGCATACGGTGGTAGGCACTTTATCTTAACATCGCCGATTGCACGGAGAGATGGAGATTCCCAGAGGTAAGACTTCACAAGATAAAGTAGTACTAGTTCCCTCTAACTTATGGCTAGAGTGGCATGCGAACTATACACCCACTGGACCATCTTCTTTCTCAATACCATTCATTCTTAGTACCATTTCAAGTTGCCAAGAGATCTTGATGCGTCTCGGGTTCTTCAGGGATTCTACTAATGGAAAGGTTGAAACTTACTATTGAAATACCACCCAGCTTTCCAAGACTTTCTCCTCTTGATCAGACAGGTCCGGGGTTGGCCACCTATCGTTAACCCTAATACTACCTTATGTGGTTGGGGAGAGCTGTTGAGCTCGACTCTTGGGGTGTCCGAAGCAATGTTAGATTGCACAATTTGGATGACAGGCTCGATATAACTGCATCTTTCACAATCCACTCGGCAGTATTCCTTACGTATCTCCCCAGTACGACTTTAATGCGTCCATTCTTGAGCAAGTCAACTATATACAACTCTATGTTCCTTATATTGAGCACATTCTCGGGATATGGAAATTGAGGATACCCCCTCAAGCTCGAGAGATCCAAACGTCGGAAGATCATAAAAACTGAAGAGCCACCAACGAGGACTAATGCGCTGAGACACTGGTCGGAAAGCATCAGGACGCGATACTGAGGCGTATAAATACACTCTTAAACGCTAAGTGTCTGTACAGCTCGATATTACAATCCTCCTCCAAGCACTCGGTCAATCGAGCATGAGAGATGCTCCAGCAACTTAGTCGTTCTGGAAGCATGGCCGGGGTTCCCGCTCTACCAAATTGCCTCAAAAGGTAGCAGAAAGGAGCAACTGTTGCGGGATCACTGTGCTATGTCTGATTTACAGGCTAGCACTGTGTCCTGTTCTCTTGGATAATGATATGGCAAGTTGTGGCTATTACGATGTGCAGAATTCATGGATGCCTGGAGCGAGCCCGACATCAATCAACGCCAGTACCTCGGGGAGGTGTCGGCATTCCTGCAAACGGACGTGGGCATGTCGCATGAGAAAGTGGAAGCGGACATGACAGCCTAATGGTTATATATTAAAACTGCACAACGGCCAAAGAGTGGGCCTGCGCTCTTTATCTGCAGTGTCTCTATTGACACAGAAAGAGCGGAGGTATATATAAAGAAGCAATCTCTGCGAATGATGTCCTGGCTTCGAAGACAATGACAGAATCAAGGGAGCCCAAAGGAGAAGACATCCTTCGCAGGAAGAAGGAAGAATCTTTTCATCATCTATGAACTGAATGTTTATGATCGCCGCTTCAATGTCTTCAGGACACCATTTGCCTACTTATTTACACCAAGTCAGAGCCGGGCACACGAAGAAGCTGATCAAAGCAAACTACGAGTGTATATACCAATTACTGTCCTCATTGACAATATGTGTTGCCGGGACCGGATAGCTCAGTGGCGATATTCATACACTGTCTACAGACTTGGAAGCATACTTGGATTGTCGGGTCGCTACCCACACTACATATCCAACTCAATGGGAGTGTTGAGTCGTCTTCCTGGCTACGCGGGCGTTGTGGGGACGGGTTTATTGAAGAACGTTCGTCCGTGGAGAGGGAGAGGAGCGGAAGGAGGAAGGGCTTCCTCCAGATTCATTGGTTTCATGTCATTTGGGATTTAGAATGCTTGGACAGAAAGTTCATACAACTATGAGGTTATTCGGCAAGCTCCAACTATGCACTCTCCGAGGGTCAGTAACTCAACATCTGATAAAAGACATGGGGATTCATCAGCGGTGCTCCTGAGATTCATGAAAGAATAGCAGAGCTGTCTAAAGTGACCAGTTCAAGTTTAAACATATCGTTGGTGCCGACTAATCAACGAAAAGAAAGCCCAGACAGAACCCTAGCCTTTGAAAGCTGCGCAACAGCTTTTCAGCTATTAGCATATCGGCCATGAAGAGAAATTCGTTCTTCTGCCACAATCCACCAGCGAGAGCATAGATGCCTTGCTCTTATACTATACACTCTTACCACTGTGTCATAAAGGTTCTGATAGACTCGATGACTTTATGCGGAATCTAGTGAGCCAACTGGTTGTTCTCCACATCGTAAATCGATATCGCGACACGTCTAGGAATACCACCAAGTCTATGGAACATGTCTTGCAAGACTAGCAAAAGCGCAAGACTCGCAAAATAAAGATGACAATTACAGACTGATAAACTGTGGCGTCTACTGTCTATTGGCAATATGTCCCGAGCATGAATACCCCCAGAGAAGCTTCTCGTTTTGGCAGAAGTTAGACCATCGCCGAACTGTCTGCCTCATCAAGAAGGCTATACCTATAACCGCCTTGAGGCGAAGATAAATCTGTCGTACATGTTACAAGCGTCAACAATGCATCTTTGTCTTTCCTGCATGCTCTTTCAGACTTGGGCACTTCGTGCAGATGCCAAGTGACGAGTCAGAGGAGGAAACCGACAGCAGACTTCGGTACATCTTCATATAACATATGTCAACGGCAATACATCGCATATACTGCTTGCCTGCTGGAGATTCGATCATACATCGCAAACAGGCTCGAGAAAGGATCTCTCAATCAAAGAACCCAATATGTTAATCTAACATAAACGGCACAATGGGGCGCATTGAACACCGACGGTTCCAGAACACTGTATATGGATACTCAACCCAGGAGTTCTGCAGCTTGGAAACCTAAACATTGTGCGTATGCACTCAAGACAATTCTGTGAACAGCATAGGCTTTACCTATTACAACTCTTCCAATCTCCTGCGTCACTGCCAAACGGATAAGCCCCTGCGTTACATATAATGATGAGCATATCCCGAAGACGTGACTCTCCTCGTCCAGATCTCAGCCACCAAGCTAAATTGGAGTCGATCAGTCGGCTCCCTGATCTGCGGAGCGCAATCGCCTACTCCCCAACCACTGTTTTCTCGCCGCCTTACCGTTCTCTCCTACTTGGAGGAACATAGGTCCAAACATGACGACAAGCTGGAACCTTGTCGTTCTGAGACTGCTATCTCGCAGAAACTTATTCCAAGGAATATATATACTAGCATATTCAGCTTCAATCTCCAGCGAAGCGATCAAAAAGACAGGAATGCCATCTCGCAATTCCACTGCGACATGCCAGATATCTTCTGACAATACCGGTATTTCTACTATGGTAGAGTACAAACTGATGAAAAATGGAAAGGGTTCTCAGTCCCTGTTTGGACGACGAACCACAAGATAGGAATGGCGACCAGACAGGTATTCTGTTCCCTCACTCTGTAAGCGATCAAGCAACTACAGATATAATCTCTCGTCATGCTGCGTTCTCGTTGTTCAAAGAGCAACTTTTCAGGGTGCATCTACCTTATTTCCTCTGGGAATGTACGAAAGTGGCAGCGGACGAAGACATCAATATCACGAAATCGTGGCCAAATTTCCCATTTTAAATTAAGAGAAGACTTCTACTCAAAATCTCTACGCAGGAGTCGACGGGCTCCTCAAACGACCCCACGCATAATGTTGCTAGCAGCTCCATCATTCGGCAAGTTCTTGAACCCGTTTCCATGAAACCCGAAATGGGTCATTCTTTCTGGAAATTTGCAATCACGGATGGCCAGACTATAGCAGAAAAGAGCATTCACCTTTGTCCTCAGTATATTGAATAAGCAAGGACGCACATATACGTTGGGAATATGCCTTGCTAAATGGGCTCAGCGACATTCCTAAGCACTGGGTCGAGCTTCTGCCTCGATGAGAACCCTGCATATGGGTTGATGCATATTCTCTTGCCACACCGTTGTGGTGGTGAACAGAGACTACAAGATAAGTACATAGGGGATATTTCATATATCCTGGGATTTGGGATACTGTATCAGAAAGTGCTTCTTTTACTTTCTGCTGGGTCCCAGAAAATCGAAGGTCGCTGTGTGGGTGTGTTGGGATCGAATAACGAGGGATTGGCTGATGTAGGCCATGTGGGTGATGATCAAGATATGTGTCTCGGCGTCAACTTGAACTCGAGTAATACTTCGGTTCTGTCCTGTTCCAGCGGCTATTGCCGGTTGGGGTATAGGGGAAACCGCTTCTGCTGGTAGGACAATCTTTTCTTGGTGTCACTGATAGTAGTGAAGTGACAGGCCTGTGTCTAACCATGATGATAAGAACAAAGAACCATTTGGAAGTTGGGTTGATTGTGGTGAGATGGATATTCTTGATGTTATGGTGTCGCATATATCAGGGAAGATATTGAAATGGGAGAAGAGGATGTGAGACTCTATGATCAGACTACTGACTTGGGGTGTGCATACTGTTCATGAAGAACGAGTCATGTGTTTCTGGATAATCAAAACAACAGCAAGTCACATGATGCTATTCAAATACAAAAGCCTTGAACCGATATAATCATCTTAATTCATCTAACTATTTACGCACTAACCGCGGCCTGCGCAGTCCCCTCGACTTCCTTGACCTTGACCTCATCCTTAACATGCTCCCCCTCAAAGCTCTTCATGGGATAGAAACCCCACTTCTCAAACATGGCCCTATCCTCATCCCATCCATTACACTCGGTCGTAAGCATCTTCTCACCCGTAAAGACGGCATTAGCTCCCGCCATAAAACAAGCAACCTGCTGCTCCTCACTCAACGAAATTCTGCCCGCAGCAAGTCTCACAATGGTAGCCGGCATGACCACTCTCGCGGTAGCGACCGTCCTAAGAATCTTATCAAACGAAATCATCTTCCTCTCGCCAAGCGGCGTTCCGGGAATCGGCACAAGAGCATTAACCGGGAAACTCTCCGGATGCTTCTCCAACCCCGACATCGTATAGATCAACCCCACGCGGTCCTCATCCTTCTCACCCAGACCCAAAATTCCACCAGAGCAGACATTAATGCCGGCATCCCGCACATTTTCCAACGTCTTCAATCTCTCATCGTACGACCTCGTCGTGATAATCTCCGGGTAAAACTCCCTTGATGTATCCAGGTTATGGTTGTACGCCGTGAGTCCCGCGTCTTTGAGTTCCTTGGCTTGTGCCTCGTCGATCATTCCAAGTGTAACGCAGACTTCCATCCCCATGCCCCGAACTCCAGAGACCATGGATTTGATGTTCTTGAGGCTGGTCTTGCGGCCGCGCATGTCGCGCCACGCGGCGCCCATGCAGAACCGTGTGCTGCCGTTGGATTTGGCAATGCGGGCGGCTTCGAGGACTTCGTCGACTGGGGACATCTTGGTGGCTTTTAGACCCGTTTGGTAGCGGGAGGATTGTGCGCAGTAGGAGCAGTCTTCGCTGCAGCCGCCCGTTTTGATGTTCATTAGTGTGCACATTTGGATGGCGCTGGGGTCGTGGAAGCGGCGGTGGACTGCTGCCTATATTTAGATTATTGTTAGTGAGTGTTACAATATTGTGTGATTTGGTGTAGATTGGAGGGGGAAAGGGTATGGACGTACAGCGGCATAGGTAAGTTGGTTCAAGGGCGTCTCGTAAATCTGTTGAATCTCTTCGCGGGTCCAGTTGGTGCGTGGTGCCGTGGCGGCAGTGGCTTCACGCAGAGCAGGTGGGATACGGCTGGCGATGGCGGCGGCACTGGGGGTGGTGGACTGCACGGTGCCGTAGCTGCGGCGGAGGAGGACCCCGGGGAGGGTACGGAGAGACATTGTTTACTCCTTTTTTGTCTTTGTTTGTGTGTGTGTGTTGTGTATAGATGTGTAGATGCGGGAGTAGTATGTGGTGTGGTGTGGTGGTAAGATGGAGAGAATTACTGGGGAAGATGGAGAGAGAAGAGGGGAGATGATTGTTGACAGTGAGGGAACAGACAGGCAGGGACTGTTCCAGGCTACACACTATTAATTAACAAATTACTAGTCAAATAGTTACTACGGAGTCCTCTCTCCATACTGCTAACTAACACCTCGGGTGAAAAGAGGGGCACCAGCACAGCACTATCATCTCACAACAACCGGATTAACATTACTGGGCGATGATAGTTGGCCAGCCAGTCAGCGCCGATCGAATGGAATTAAGAAATTAAGCATGAGTGTTGCGGGTGGGCGACGCTTGTTGACCCCAACCGGGTGGTGGTGTTCAACGCGGGGCCACAACATCCCAGGTAGCAGGAAACAAGTTGGCTGATTTGACTCAGAAGAGATGGTGGTGTTGATTGAGCTGATTGACTTTGTGTTCGGTGAGATGATTTGGTTTAATTGATGGATCAACTCTTGATTGAGATAAAATTAGGCATAGGAGAAATGATGGGTACTCGGAGAGAACTGGCTGGGGGGTTGGCTTGGCTGCATGTGCTTTGCTGGGAGCATCCCACACTGACTCCCTCGCTCACTCACTCACTCACTCCCTCACTCCCTCAATACCTTGCAAGATGGATTATGACGATGAGATCCACTTGTTACGGACCAAAGGAGCTCCGCTGCAGCAATTCGGATCACAGTGCCGCTGATTGGCTGTTCTCACCCAAACATTCTGGCTCTGTTCGGGCCGTCGGTGAAGACGCGATTGTTAAGCAACGAGGATCGGAATCACAGGGGAAAAAAAACTTAATTCATTTTATGCCAATCACAATGTCATTGTTGTCCGTTATGTCATATCTATGCCTACATACTAGTCTAGTAGTAAGTAGTGACTGGTTCTATCCATCGTTTGTATCGTGTATGTATGCAAGCCATAAGTACAGATCTCGGAAGAATCTTTTTCACTCCAACAACGCCGCCCGCAGCACTTCCTCGATCTCCCGTAATGCCTCCGGGGTTGAGGTGACACTCGCCATCAGGTACAGCACATTGCCCAGCACGCGTGAATGCACCGCAAAATGCTCTCCACCCGCTGCCAGCCGTTGCTGCAGTCCTTGGGCCGCCGTCGATGTGTATCCTGCCGAGGCACCCCCCTCCGGTTAGCGGCTATTCTCGGCCAATAAACAAACGAAAATGTTAAAGGTTAATCAGTGATGGGATCCAAACTCACCTCCGCCCTGAGTATCCTTCAGGGCAATACTCAAAACCGTCCCCAGGGCAAACAACCCCTCCACTGCCGGCGCATGGGACAGCTGCCCTACCAACCCATGCGACCAGACGCTCCAGACCTCCGGTCGCGCCCGGGGCACCGAGGGGAGCCCCGTCGGCTGCCAATCCCGCCGGTACTTCTCCCACGCCCCACTGCGTTCCAGCTGCTTCATCGTGCGCAGTGAGTCCACCGCGACTTGGCACCCAACCGCGTGCGCCGTGTAGCTGTGCCCGTGCAGCAGCGCGTCGCTCTTCTGCGGACTCGAAAACGCCGCAAACACCTCGTTGCTCGCCAGGGTCGTGCACAGTGGCACCAGCCCGCCCGTCAGCAGTTTGGCGTTGACCGCGATGTCGGCCTCCACTCCAAGGAACGAGGCCGACGATCGCTGTCCCAGCCGGTACAGCCCGGTGAACACCTCGTCGAAGATGATTGGGAGTCCCGACCACGACGATCCTCCCGCCGCGCCTGCAGTGGCGCCAGGGGCAAAGAGCTCCGGGTGACCGCGCACCACCTCAGCCAGGCACCGCTGGAAGAGGGGGTCACTAAATGATTGGTCAGTATGCGGCGTGTACACTACCTATCTTGTTTGCAACTGTTAGGAGAAAACTCACCAGAACAGCATGCCTCCCGCTCCCAAGATCACCGGCTCCATGATCAGCGAGCCAAATTTCATGCCCCGCTGCTGCACCAGCTCTGCAATCGTCCCCCGGATGTACTCTTGGTAGCGCTGTCCGACCTCCGAGGCGACCCGCGTCTCCAGATCGAACACTGCATCCAACGACGAGTACTCCAGGTCGGCACCCAAGGCCGACCGCTGACTCTCGGGGATCTGAACCTTCCACACTCCCTGTGACATCTGCACCTGGGGGTAATCGAACCAGTAGCCCCGACCCCGGTACCACTCCACCTTCTTGTTGTATGTAGAAGGCTCCGAGCAGTCCATCACCCCGATCGTATCACCGTGGTAGCTGCCCTTGAGGCCCAGGATACTAATCTGCTCCTGGCTGGCATCCCAGCCGTACCGGTCACATGCCGCCCGAAGACCCATCTTAATAGCCACCTCCATGCCCGTGCTGCCATTGTCACTGTAGAAGACCTTTTGCAGACGCGGGTTTCCGACCGTCTGCAGCAGCGTCTCCGCCAGAGTCAACGCAGGCTCGTGGATATTCCCGGGGAACATGACATGACCGTAGCGACCTGCAGCGTACGCCGCAGACAGGGCCAGATCGGGGTTTCCGTGCCCCAGTCCTTGTGTCCACCACGAGGCGGAGCCATCGAACGTCGCGCGCAATCCACCCTGCTGTGAAGGCTCCGCGGGCTTGTAAGTCTGGAAGAAGTCGTCGTACGCAGAATCAATCACCGTAATATCCTTGGGCGCCATCCCGTGGTGCTGCGTGAACGGATACCAAATGGTCTCGTGAGCCCGGCCGGACATGGCCTCCAGGCGCTCAATTCTGGCCTCATTCTTCGCTGTCATATCCTCCAACAACCCAGCTACATCAGTGCCCCGCGCCACGCGCTCGTAGTACCTAGCCATGGCCTCCTCATCGCGGGCCAAGGCATCTGCATCCCGCGACGGCGGTCGCGCCGGGGGCTGCGGCAGCGGCACCAGGGGGATGCTCTTCTTCTGGAAATAGGTGCGCAGATACTCGTGATTCTGGTAATAATCATCCTGAAACAGCAACACAGAATTCACATCATACCCGCGCAGTAACAACGACTCATACGCTGAGATGGAGGATGAGATGCCGCCGAGGCGGGAGTCCGCAATCAGAACAATCGGCAGCCGTAAAGGCCGATACAAATCAGCCTGTGAATTGCCATTGGGGCCCGGCGAGTGCACGCCGCCTGCTGTTTCAACGAGGGCAAAATCGATGCCCTTTGCTGCCCAGTCGGACAGGGTCTGGTGGATAGAACCGATGATATCATCATCCCGCGGAATCTGTCTGCTGTCAGCTCACTCATCCATTTTGCTCGGCTGTTGGCGCATTGCACCACGACAGAGTCGGAGGGATTGAGAATCGCACCGTCAGCTGCTTCTGCTTCGCCGCAATGTGTGGGCTGACGGGCTCGTCGAATTGGTACAGACACTTGGTCAGCGTGCCCGGGGCGTAGCGTCGGATGTGTCTGGGCTAGTAGTGAGCGGGGTTGAAACATTACCAATTGTTGGAGGCCTGATTATCTTACCGGTCATCTGCATCGTCCAAAGGACCAGTTGATACAGGTTTCAGGAAAGCAGCCGGGGATTGGGAGTTGAGGCGTTGGATGGCATTGCAGAGAACGGTGGATACAATGGTCTTGCCGACGTCGGTGTTGGCACCGTAGACCTGGTGGGCGCGCAGGGAACGCCAAAGGGCGGCACCGACGGGGGGCATGGCTGGAGGCAGCCAGGGAGGAAGTTGGAAGAATTAAGAATAGAAAGAATAGAAAATATATATAAAGCGGCAAGGGGAAAGGAGGAGTTCAAGGAATTGGTACTTTTATTTTGTACCAAGTATATGGCTATCAAGAAAGTCACTTTCACTCTTTAGGTTTTCCCAAGATAAGGGTGGATGATTGATGACAGCGGGATATGCAGCCTGCAAGGCGGAAAAATAGCCGAGGCAATCAATGAGGCACTCAGGCAGCCTGCCACTCAATCAGGCATCCAGCCGACATTTAGAATAATCAGCATAATAATAATACAGGGCAGTACTTTAGTTAGTTAGTTTCCCTCCCCACCGGTTGAATCCTTGATCTTCCCCCAACAGTCAACCCACAACATCCGCCGAACGGGTTCAATTTCTGTTATGTTATTGCTACTATCTAATGCTGCCTTCCGTCCCGAGGTATCCATCCATTTCCCACCTTTTTTTTTTTTTTCCTGGTCTGCTCCGAAAAGCCCCATAACGCTAGAGAGCCACCAGAAAACCAATCGAAACAAAAACTGCCGCTCAGGCAACCAACGATGAAGATGAAATGAACCAACCCATCAATTGTTGTTTCGGAGATTACCTAGATGGCTGGCTAATACCAATCCCAGTTGGTAAACTACGTACTAAGCTACTACTAATCCAATTGACTCCGTCAGGCACACGCCCTGCTGGATCCACCCGGGAATCAGTTGGCAGTTGGTGTGAAAATCCCCTCCCCTCTGTCTCTCCCTCTCTCCACGCCTTTCCGGTGTGATGGGAAACTAACTGATTATGAGTCTAGTTCATTTAGTTCAGTTTGCTAAGGGAACATGGCGGAGATCTGGCCCGATTTCACATTCGCCTTTTTATCTACTATCTGTATATCTAGTTATCTAGTGTCTTGATTTCCCCCGGAGATTAATAGTTGATACTACTACTATGTTTGGGATTCAATTTCATTCTCGTCTCGATTTATCTACTCTTTCGCTTCATTAATTCCTCTTCCTTTCACTCTTTCTCTTCTTCTTCAAAGAAGCATTGATCAATTGCCCTCACTAGCAACCTCTCTCCTCCCTCACATACACATACACATACACACACATACCCAATGGATTCCTCTAAATCCCCTCCCTCCCTCCGCACCTCCCTCCGCGCTGCCCTCCACCGGCGCAAATCCAAGCAATCCCTCCGCCGCCTAACCCTCATCCCCGAAACCTCCACCGACTTCTCCTCCAACGACTTCCTCTCCCTCAGCACCTCCCCTCTCTTCCGCGCCCGCTACACCTCCCACCTTGCCCAAGCACCCCCCTTCTATCCCTTCGCCAGCGGCGGCTCCCGCCTACTAACAGGAAACTCTCCCTACGCCGAAGCCCTAGAGTCCTTCATCGCAGACTTCCACAACGCCCCCAGCGGACTGCTCTTCAACTCGGGCTTCGACGCAAACGTAGGCGTGCTCTCATGCATCCCTCAACCGGGGGATATCATCATACATGATGAGTACATCCATGCTAGTGCGCACGAGGGAATGCGGTTATCCCGCGCGGGCAAGAAGATTCCCTTTGCGCATAGCTGTCCCCGAAGTCTGGAAGATGTGTTAAGGAGAGAGGTGGAGGGTGATGAGATGGTGAGGAACGGGAAGAAGAATGTGTTTTTGGTGATTGAGAGCATTTATAGTATGGATGGGGATATTGCGCCGATCCGGGAGTTCGTGGAGGTGGTCGAGAGGGTGGTGACGGCTGGCAATGCGTATTTTGTGGTCGATGAAGCGCATGCAACGGGGGCATTTGGGCCGAGGGGAGCGGGCGTGGTGCAGGAGTTGGGGGTCGAGGAGAAGATGTTCATCCGTGTGCATACGTTTGGGAAGGCGTTGGCTAGTCATGGTGGTGAGTCACCTTCTTTTCTTTTCTTTCTTCTCTTTCATTTAAAGATCCAGTGGGTTTGGTTACTGACTGACCTTGATTTATAGCAATCGTGCTCTGCTGTCCCGACACAAGAGAGTACCTCATCAACTATGCCCGCAGTCTCATCTACACCACGGCTTTAGGGTTCCCGTTCCTGGCGTCGATTCGCACGGCGTATGAGCTGCTGTCCGAGGGGGAGACGGAAGTGGTATGTTACTTTCTGGTAGTAGAGATCCCATTGATTTGCAGTGTATAGCTAACTTGTACCCACCAGCCGCAACGAAACCTGCAACACCTCATCCAGTACCTGGGTAACCGTCTGGATGGCCTTGGATCCTGGGATCCCGCCATCTTCGAAGTGGACCATTTCCCGCGCTCGCCTATCTTCTCGCTGCGCAGTCCCGTGCCGCGCCAGCTGGCGGCCGCGTGTCAGCAAAGGGGGTTCATGGTGCATCCGATCATGTCGCCTACGGTGCCCAAGGGGAAAGAGCGGGTAAGAGTGTGTCTGCATGCGGGGAATACGGTCGAGGAAATTGATGGGCTGGTGGAGACTATTCTCGAGTGGTTGAATGGGCGGGAGAGTGAGAAGCGGGTGGCGAGGCTTTAGTTGCGTTACCTTGACTATATGGGCAAAAGTAGCTTAGGCTGTACATATTATTAGCTGCATTTGAAAATTTCTGTTCATATCATATCAAGCCATGCTGTAAACCCAGTCCTCTAACTCCATATCCATAGCCATATTCCTTGTTCCTCCCTCCCAGTGTAAACTCCGGTAAGCCATGAGAAGCGTAGAGTTCCGTTGGATATCAATTCCAGTAATAAAGAAAATAACAACTCCCGGTATGCATTCCTCCTTCCTCGTTCCTCCAGCTTCTCATCTAAAGAATCCAGTAGTTGCGGCAGGTCGGGCACGTCGGCTCCAGGGTGTCAAAGGTGTCGAGCCACTGCTCCAAGCATGCCCGGTGGTAGTTGGTCCCGCAGGATCCCCGGCACCAGACCAGAAGGCCGTGATCGTAGTCCGGGCCGGCAAGTTCTTCGTCTACATTCACAGTACGTTAGCACCGTTCAAGTATAGAGTTAGTGAAGTCAAAGGAGCTTACCGTCCAGTTCCTCCCATTCGTCATCCTCATCGTCGTCCGTTCGCCCATCGTCGGACATGTCGCAGCGCATACTCTCATCCAGATACGGGAGAAGACATATTCCGCAGTCGCCATCCACAGGGCGAGGCTTGACGCGATGATGCTTTGGGGCGGTAGGTGAGTCGCAGTACATAGATATAGTGTTTGGTCCAGACGGAAGTGGTCTCGGACTTCCTTGATGGGCGGGGTGAGTATGGCCCGAAGCGATCAAGGTGCTGCTGACGAGTTGGACAGCCGGGGTGTGGGGACGGTGATGGAATGCAGAATTGGCGTGCGGAGAAGGGGAAGCACTGCTGGAAGCTGAGGCTGACATCGAGGTGGTAGCAGCAACAGGGTCGCCCGCGGGACGGATGATCTCGACTCGGGGTCTTGGGCTCTGCACGTGGTGATGATGGTTTGCACCCATCCCGACCATGCCATGCTGGATGGTGATTCTGCTCGATGAGCCGGGCCCATGGGTGGTTGTCAGGTTGGTGACCGCAATCCCACTACCCGTAGCCATGATGGTGGGGTTGGGGGGCATGTGAAAGTAGCTGTTTGACATGACTGCGATGGGAGCGCCGGATCGCTGCTCAGCTAGATACCGCTGCAGTTTCGCTTCCCACTGGGCGACCAGGGTCAAGAATTGGTATCGGTGCTGGTTGGGGCAGAGAAGGAGGCTGGCGATGTCGACAAGAAGCGGATCGACAGCGGATATGGAAGAGGTAGCTGCAAATACGCGGGAGCCTCGTTCAATCAGGGAGTGAGCTTCCTGACGCTTCTGATAGCTGATCAGATTGTTGCAGCGACGGTTGTAAGAGTGCGAGAGACCGAGACAGTGGTGATCAGCTGCAGGATTAATTTTCAAAATGTCAGCCAACTGATAACGAGAGGAGGACGCCATGATGACGGCGGGGTGATTAGTCGTTCGCGGGGCTGCTTAGTCGGCGAGGCAGAAGAGGAGATGGGGATGAGGGGGAGAGAATGAAGGCGCAGACGAGGTTCACGAGTAGCACCGAGACCGGCGAGAGCAGTGAATGGCAGTGAATGCAAAGGGACGTGAAGAAAGCGCCACGACAGCAGAGGGGCACCCATGTGGCATGGTCATCATTTCTCGTACCTGATCGCTAACTATGCGAAGCTAAGCTTCAAGGCCCGATGGAAATGCAGGGCGAGCAGCACCAAGCCCCCAAGTTCGGGATGGAATCCGGTAAGAGGGTACCAAGGGGTTGAAGAATGACGATGATGAGAAGGAAGGCGGAGATGGAAAGAAGGAAGATGGGTTGTCAGGATGGATGGACTCATGCTTATGCCATGATGGCTTCAGCGCAATAAAAAGCGGAAGACTCCGAGACTCACTCGGCGCGTGATCGAGGGGTTTGGCTGGAGGGATGCAATCCCGCTTAGTTGGTTGGATGGCTGGCTGGTTGGATTGATAACACTTTCTCGTCTGGTTGCCAGCGATGAATGGAATGAATGCTTTTATTATCTTGCTTATCCTGCCTTTCTCCCCCTCCTTGTTTCTCCTCTTTCTTTCCCCGCACGTGGTCCATCACATTGTCAACCTTCATCTGCCATCACCACCACTCATCTTCCACCTCCCACCTCCCCCATGGATACCTCCCGGGACCTCCCAGATATTCTTATCGTGGGCGCTGGCATCTTTGGTGTCAGCACAGCCTACCATCTTGCCCAGCAGCTCGAGCGACCGTCACAGATCGTCCTGTTGGATCGCGCCGCCCCACCATCCACCCCCGCGGCATCTACCGATATCAACAAGATCATTCGTGCAGATTATACCAACCCTCTCTACGTCGCTCTGGGTTTCGAGGCCATCGAAGCGTGGAAGTCGCTGCCGTTCTTCCAAGATGCACAAGTCTATCACCCTTCGGGGTGGATTGCTATGGAAGAGAAAGATAGCGATGTCCCCGCATTGATAAGGAAGAACTTCCGCGATTATGGTCGCGGCGACGTCTTCGAGGAATGGACCGAAGAGAAGGTCCGTCACGCATGGGGCGGACTGCTCGAGAAAACAGACTGCTCCCCGTTCGGCTCATACTACTATAATTCATCCGCCGGCTGGGCGGACGCAGGAAAGGCGTTGCAGCTGATGGCACAAGAAGCGATCAAGCTGGGAGTCCGATATGAGGTTGGGGAAGCACGCAGAATTGTTCGTGACGAACAGGGAGTCAGTGGTGTTAAAACAGCAGACGGCACCATCTACCATGCTCGAAAGGTCTTGTTGGCCACAGGTGCATGGACAAGTCAGCTCATGTCCTCGGTGGAGGATGACTTGGACCTGCCGGAACCAGACCGAGTAGAGCAACAGGTATCAGCGGCGGGAGTAACAGTCTCGCATTTCCAACTCTCGTCGGAGGAGAAATCCAGCTATTCGCAACTGCCGGTGTTTGTCTACGGGGGACAAGGTGGGTTATATCCTGGCCTGGCGTGGACATGCTGACGACTCAGGCGAGGTCATTCCTCCCACTGCGGAGGGGATCCTCAAATTCACGACCGCCGCTTCGTTCAAGAACACCATCCGCACTGCGTCCGGACACGAGATCTCAGTGCCACTAGCAGACCAGGTTCATGTTCCTGAGGCACTGCAAGAAGATCATCTGCACGCCATTCGACCGCGTCTGCCACAGTTCCTCGAGGACCATCCCCGCCCCGACTACTGGCGCATATGCTGGGATGCAATTTCGCCCAGCCAGCATCCGCTCATCACCCGCCATCCAGACGACCGACTGTCTAATCTTTATTTCGCAGTAGGAGGTTCATTCCACTGCTACAAGTTCCTTCCGACCATTGGCAAATACGTGGCCAACGCGTTGAACGGGGTGTCGAACGGACGCGAGAAGGACGATGCCTGGACGTGGAAGGAGCATCATCCGGATGAAAGAGGAGTGCATGCGCGATTGATCCCGGAGAGAGAAATTCGAGATGTTGTCTAGAACCTACGTAGATGCAGCCTGGTTGTTTGCTCGAGGTCAAGACCATCAGCAGCTCAGGCATGCGCAACCGGACAAACTTTAGTCGGGGGCAAACCACTCTTCACCGAGAAGAGTATATATCACACTGCGGCATTCTCCCTTGCATACATCACACCGACTCAAAAAAGGGAGCCCCTGGATGATCTGTCATCACTCTTCCCTCCGATCTACGCCCCACCAAGCCACAGAATAGTGCACAATACCATGGTAGACAGCTAGATAGCTAGAAACCTGGTAACCGCAGCACACGTGTTGCATAGATAAATAACCGATCCGTTGGGGCAAAACACTGGGTCATCGCCAGAGCGGGTGGGAACCGCAACGTTGAACCTCCTAGAATTATGGATCCTGAAGAAGCTCCGCGACCCACTCCGTTCCAAACATTCCTCTCTTTCCCTCCCCAAAAAAGCAATTTGAGGGCCAGCTAATTGACCCGAGGTTGAGAACCAGAAGGAGGAGAAACTGACCGCACCCCCGCCGCATTAGCCCTTGGGACACCGGTGATTTGCTCCCCGGCGCCTCCCTGCATGATGTCCGGATGCGGAGAGACATACATAGTAGCTTGGACCGAGGATGTGGTCGGCAATGAAATCTATCTACCATCTCCCTCCCCTCATGCCCTGACAAACTAAATTACCTCCATTTTGACATTCAGTTCCTCCCTTCACTGCATTTTCAGCGACACACTTGGTAACCGGCCTGACCATGGCGTTAGGTGATCACCCCCCAACCCCTTGGACTTGTATACTATGTAGGTCGTGTAGCACAGCGCTAACATCCATCCCCGCGCAGCAACATCAACAGCGGCCGCAGCCATCGCTCTAGCCGCCTACCTAGATGCCAAATTTCACCTCACCAACGATGCGCGCAGCATGCTAGCCATACGGCGCTCCCTCCGCAACACAGAGAAAGCCACCGCACAAGGGCAGCTAAGCATGTGGCCCATCTTCGCAGCCACAGCATCGCAGTACCCCGACATGGTCTGTATCTGGACGCGCGAGCAGTCCTACACGTACCGGGAAGCCCTAGCCACGGCAGCCCGGTACGGCCACTTCTACCGGTCGAAGGGAGTGCAAAAGGGCGACCTAGTGGCGTTCTACCTGCAGAACCGGGCGGAATTCATCTTCGCCTGGTTAGGGCTCTGGAGCATCGGCTGCGCCCCCGCAGCCATCAATTACAACCTGACTGGCGATGCGCTGGTGCATTGCCTGTCCATCAGCGGCGCCAAGTTGTTGCTAGTTGATCCGGAGCCCGATTGTATGGCTCGCATCGAGGAGCGACGATCGACGATCGAGAATGAGCTGGGCATGCAGCTCGTCACTGTTGACGACGCCTTCAGTAACCATTTGCTTTCGTTTCCGACCTCCGTGCCAAACGATGGCCAACTGGCCACCCACGTCCCCGGCGCTTTTCCCGCCATCCTCCTCTACACGTCCGGCACAACGGGCCTGCCGAAAGGCTGCGCCTTCACCACCTCCCGGATGTATTCCACCCAGGCCGTCCGTAACAGCAACATGACGAACGTGTCCGGCCCCGGCGGGGATAGGTGGTACAGCGCGATGCCGCTGTACCACGGGACCTCGGCGATCGCGATGATCACCAACATAGTCGGCGGACGCAGCATCGCCATTGCGCCGCGATTCAGTGTGCGCAACTTCTGGCCCGACATTCGGGCCTCACAAGCCACGGTCTTCGTGTACGTTGGCGAAGTAGTCCGGTATCTACTGGCCGCGCCACCATCCCCGCAAGATCGGGACCACGGGGTGCGCATGATGTACGGGAATGGACTGCGGCCGGACGTGTGGGAGCGGTTTCGGGACCGGTTCGGGGTGGCCGAGGTCGGGGAGTTTTTCAACAGCACAGAGGGAATCTTCGGGCTGTTTAATCTCAACCGCGGGCCGTACACGGCAGGAGCTGTCGGACATCATGGGTTGTTACTGCGGACGAGTCTGAGGAATACGTATGTGCCGGTTGTGGTGGATGCGGAGACGGGGGATGCAGTGCGCGATGAGAAGACCGGGCTGGCCAGGCGGGCGGAGTATGATGAGGGCGGGGAGATCTTGGTCAAGGTGCCGGATGAGACGGCGTTTCAGGGCTATTGGCGTAATGAGGCAGCGACGAAGAAGAAGTTCATGAGGGATGTTTTGGTCAAGGGGGATTTGTGGTATCGGTCTGGAGATGCGTTGAGGAGGGATAGGGATGGACGGTGGTATTTTCTGGATCGCTTGGGGGATACGTTTCGGTGGAAGAGTGAGAATGTGTATGTTTTCCTTCCCATCTTACCCCTTGCATTGTGCTTATTTGTCATTGGGGTGTTGACTAATTGCTTTGCAGGTCTACAGCAGAAGTGGCCCAAGTGCTGGGCCAATATCCTGGCATCCAGGAAGCCAATGTGTATGGAGTGAAAGTGCCTCATCATGAAGGCCGTGCAGGATGTGCGGCCTTATTGCTCAGTCCCGAGGCGCGCAGCGGGTTCGACGGGCAGGAACTGGCCCGGTTCGCGCGTGCACAGCTGCCGCGGTATGCGGTGCCGGTGTTCTTGCGCGTCGTGGAACAGTCATGGCATATTCATAATCATAAGCAGAACAAGGGGCCGCTGCGCCAGGAGGGCGTGGAGCCCGGCAAGTTGGGATCGAAGGTGGTGCAGGGCCACCGCGACCGGCTGTTTTGGTTGCCTCCGGGCGCGGAGGGTTACATAGAGTTTGGTGAGAAAGATTGGCAACGTCTCGCCGCGGGTGAGGCGAAGTTGTAAATAACAGGCAGAAGCGTATATATATATGACGATTCATGACCATGCTGATGTATTAGGACCTTTGGGGGGAGGTCTTATTCATGTTTTAGTATTACTAACTAGTCGCGATCGGAGAACTGACTCGTGCGGAAGACTGGTCAGATAGCAACCCTAAGTCAACCAACAGATGATTCCAAAGATCCAATGTACCAGCAAGCAGTACAAGCAGAGTATCTACTTGGTACAGCAGTAGACAGCGATCGCACCACGGGATGCCCAAAGCATGATCCCTTGCTGATCCGCACATCCTGTCCTGATTTGTCCGGAGGGAACGTCCGCCGACCCATCCGTCAAGTCACCGCTGGACCACCGCCCGCTTCAAATCTAGACTATCACCGACTAGGTAGTTCAATTGTCTGTCAGCATCAGGACTATTCCTTTCTCCTGACCGCTAGCGACCGCGACACGAGGCCGGCTAGAACATTTGCACGGGATGATCGGATGCACGAGGAGAGGGGCAAACAGAGGATCAGACACGAGAGAAAACCACGCATGCGCTGGGGAGGAGCTTAAGCTGCAGGTCGGATGGATCCTGAATCAGGATGGCTTGATTTGAGTATGCAAACTAACTACTAGTCGACTAATTCTCTAGTGGCAAGGACTGACGAAACACCACGCGATAGTCAAGCCCAAAGCCTTTTCTGCCTGGTGGATGCTGATGGCTTCATCCTTGAGACAGACAGATTGACCAGACCCTCTTGGAGTATCCGCTAAGTCTTTAGTGTGTGTCTCTTCTCTGCCTGTCTGATTGTCGCCTCCACCCCAATGCTCCACTCGCATGGCATCTGAAAACAACTTCCACCATGGAACATTCTCCGCAACTGCTGATGCTCACTGCTGCTGCTCGGTAATTTCCCCTGGATTAGCGCGTCGGTCATTCTTCTTCGGTTCTTCCTGCCACGCGATGGCTGCCACTCTAGCACAGGGCACGGCTCCTTTTATAAACCGCTGGCATTCCTGTCATCCTCATCCCGGACTTCCTCCATCTGCACCTATCCGTCATGTTCTCGGGCCTACTTCTCCTAACCAGCCTCGTGGCCCTGCTGTCGGCCGTAGGGAATGCAGCCGTGACCATTCAACCCTCCAACACCACCTGCCGCTGCTTCCCGGGGGAGGAATGCTGGCCCTCACCAGCCGAATGGACTCAATTCAATGAATCCATCGACGGCCGACTAATCCAGACTATCCCTCTCGGCAAGCCCTGCCACAATCCCACCTACAAACCAGGGGTGTGCAACTACCTTCGCGAACAATGGACGGAGCCCGAAATCCAGTAAGCTTTTTTCTAGTCAGGCTGACTCGCAGCCTCGTCCTAGCAAAAGCAAACACTTCCACTAACCGAGTCAAGCTATGAATCGTCCTCCTCCATCATGGCCCCCTGGTTCGCCAACGGCTCGTGCGATCCTTTCCACCCCATCGCCAAGCCCTGCACCCTGGGTAACTACATTGTATATGCCGTGAACGTCAGCCAGCCCAGCCACATCTCGCGCGCTCTGGCCTTTGCAACCGCCCATAACCTCCGCGTCGTTGTCCGCAACACCGGCCACGATTACAACGGCAAGTCCACCGGTGCCGGTGCCCTCGGCATCTGGACCCATCATCTCAAGGACATCGACATCGTCGACCACCACGACGCCCATTACTCCGGCAAGGCCATCCGTCTGGGCGCCGGTGTCCAGGGCTTCGAAGCCTGGGAGGCGGCCGATGCCCACGGCTACCAGGTCGTCAGCGGCGAGTGTCCGACCGTCGGCATCGCGGGCGGCTACTCCCAAGGCGGCGGCCACTCGGCCCTGTCCTCGCGCTACGGCCTCGCCGCGGACCAGGTCCTGGAATGGGAGGTCATTGACGGCACGGGACGCTTCATCACCGCCACCCGCGACAACGAATACAAGGACCTGTATTGGGCCTTGAGCGGCGGCGGCGGCGGCACTTACGGGGTTGTCTGGTCCATGACCTCCAAACTACATACCAGCACGCCTACCTCAGGACTAAACCTCACTTTCACCAACGCCAACATCTCCCAGGATACGTTCTACTCGGCTGTAGGCCTCTACCACTCCCTCCTCCCGACCATCGTCGACGCCGGCGCCATGAGCATCTGGTACTTCACCAACACGACCTTCTACATCGCTCCGCTGACTGGACCGAATATCCCCGTCCAGGAGCTCATCTCGCTACTCAAACCCTTCCGCGAGGGCCTAGAGAAAATGGGTATCAGATACACCCTGTACGCGGAGCAATTCCCCACCTACCTCAGCGAATTCAACGGCATGATGCCTGAAATCCCCGTCGGAGAAGCGCAATACGGCGGATGGCTGATCCCGCGATCGGTGGTGCGCGAGAACAACACCGCCTTGACGGCCGCCTATCGCCAGATCACGGAAGACGGTGCCACATTTATCGGGGTGGGACTGAATGTGTCGAAGGCGTTAGTCGGGGATGTGGATAATGCGGTGCTGCCTGCTTGGCGGGACACGTTGATTGATACGACGCTCACGACGCCGTGGCAGTGGGATGCCCGGCAGAACATGCTAGTGCAGCAGTATAAAATGACATATGAGTATTTGCCGTTGTTGGAACGGTTGGCGCCGGATTCGGGGGCTTATATGAATGAGGTATCCCTCCTTCCTTTCTACTACAAAATCGATTGTTCGGGGTATGAAGGATAATGATTGACTAACAATGAATGATGGTGTAGGGCGACTTCCGCCAACCCAACTTCCAAAAAGCATTCTACGGAGTGAACTATCCCCGACTACGACAGATCAAGAAGAAATATGACCCGCTGGATGTATTTTATGGCCAGACGGCGGTGGGTTCGGATGAGTGGACGATGTATCCTGATGGGAGGTTATGTCGGGTTTCGTCTTCTGCTGATGCGGAAGGTTATTCGTAAATACATTTGATTTTTTTTATTTGTTTACTTCTTTAATTTGTTGGGCAATTTCATAAGTACATAGTTAGATTTCTATACACCTTGTCATGAGTGGCTGGGTAACTTGCCCGTGCACACATACCCACTGCTCGGGGACCTAATCTTATTTTTATTTCAATTACTTCTAATAAAATAGTATTTAAATGGTGGCTACCAGGTTTGCGGACTTGATCGGGTTCGGGCTGTCGGGTATTTTACTTTTCATGCCATGAATGTGGTCCGTACTCTCTGCTGGACCTGCTGTGGTGGGATGTGCATGCACGGATGGGGAGGATTAATGGTGGTGATGCTGCGGGAATAATTAATAGTGCTATAATAGTGTGGGTTATAGCTGGGCTATCCTGGTTCTGGTTGAATTAGTCAAGGATTTAGTTACTGTGCGCCTCACTCGGTGCAGAAGGATTAGCAGAAGAAAAGAAAGGTATGTTCAATACTTGGCCGGAATAAAAAAGAATAAATATTGCTGGATCGGATCATCCTTAATAAACCTAGATCAGCTTCTTTTATGTTGATGATGATGGTGATGATGCTGTGTACAAAGTACGAAGACGAAGACCAAGTCGGTTACATCCACATCCACATGAACAGAACGTGAACATGAACATGAACATGCATGCATGCTCAGGTCCCCGACACATACACGCACACACACATAACCGCCAAAGGCAAATAGATAGCAGACACCTCCTCACCCGTGGTTCCTCCGTGGTTGGATGATGATCGACACTCCCTAACTAAAATCAATGTCCACTAGACAAGGGCCTTTCCCCCCTGCTAGTCTACTACTTGAAAGTTCCTCCCCCGGGCTACACCGACTAATTCCTAACCACGCACAGTAGAGAAACCCCGAACATCTTCTCAATAGTTACTCAAAAGCTCACACTGAATTCTTTTCCGGCGAGTTTGATTCGTGCCTTTATCCCCGATGCGATCGGGATATGAAATCACCAGAGATCCGGTACCGTGGATGATAGCTCTTGAAGGTTTTAAACCTTGTTTTGCTACGTAGTTGATTAGTGTTTTGGATGTTGTGGTGGGATTATTCGGTGAGATGGGATATGGATGAATACCCTTGTCCTTACTTTTTCTCTTCTGTTCACTTTGCTTTTGTTCTTTAGTTGTCTAGTTGATGGTGAGAGTGATCCGTGCCCTAATTAGTCTGCATAAAGTGGACCGCGCATTGACCGAGAGCTGACTTTCCCACCTATCATTATTCCCCCCTCCTCGTGCACCTCCATGCAGGCACATGCGAATCTCATCACGAGCCAGCGTCAGGCTCTAGCATTATGCAGAAAGAAAAAAAGAAATGAAAGAAATGAAAAATAGTACTAAACTCTCATTAGCCTCTCACACGAACCAGACCTCCACTCCCGGCCGGTCCTGTTCTGTTCTGGTCCGGGTGCGGCCGTAGACCGTAGATTGAGTTCAGATCAGGTCTGGGTCGACACATCATCCATCAAATTCCTAATTCCTTATTTGCATATTTCAGGAGATTGAAGGTAGGGTGACATAGCGGTAAACACTTTTCTTCTTAGCCTATCCTACCTACCCTCTTTTTCTTTTTTTTTCTTTCTGCAGGGGGGCCGCGAGAATGTACTTCTGCATTTTCGTATCATCATATATTAACAAACCCCATCGCTCAGCTCCGCCCGATTCTGAGCTGAAATCTTTGGGTGGATGATTGATTGATTGATTGACTTCAACATGCCGAAATGGGCTGGGTCTATAATCTGACCGTCCCTGATCCCCACAGTCATGTCTCCCGCGTCATTGCTATCTGTCTTGTGTTTTCCATCACGGCTTGTTTGGCGGTGTTCTTGAGACTGTATATTCGCATTCATACGAAGAGGTCGGCGTGGCTGGATGATTTTGCGGCGCTATGGAGTGCCCTGCTGGCCATGACGTATGCTGGGATTGCTGTTGCGCGTGAGATTCCATACCTTCTTCTTTCATTAATGATAATATGAAAGGTATGATGCTGATGTGGTTGGTAGAAACAAGATGGGGTCTAGGTCTAGATGCAAGGTATTTCCCTGATCAGAATGTGGTCATGTTTAGCAAGGTACATCCCCATCAAATATACATCAAGTTGGATAAATGTCTAATATGATGTAGATCCAATACGCCGGTGGCCCCGTCTACACACTTGCATTACTCGGCTTCAAAGTCTCCCTGCTGTCATCGTACCTGCGCATCGGGGGCTTCGTGCAGGCGTACCGCGTGACGATCATCGTGGCTATTGTGGCGGTGACGTGCAATCAGTTGGTGTTTACTTTCTTGTTGTGTTTCGCTTGTAATCCGGTACGTCTTCTCCTTTATTATGTGTGGGTATATGCTAATGTGTGTAGGTTGCTCGGCAATGGGATACAAGTCTCCCTGGATCATGTATAGACACGGTAGCGTCTTATTATGGTAGCCCAACCCCTTATACCTATTTTACAACGATATACTAACGATGAACCAGCTCTCGCAGGTACACCACCACCACCACCACCACCACTCTCACCAGACATATTGACTAAAGAAAACAGGAACCAGTCTCGGCTTCGACATAATCATAATCGCCCTCCCCCTTCCCGTCCTGCTAACCCTCCAATTGCGTCTACGCCAAAAGGTATTCCTCCACCTCTCCCCAATCTACCCCTCCACCACCCCCCAACACACAAACTAACACCTATAAAAAAAAAACAGATAGCTCTCGTCGGCGTCTTCGCCCTCGGCTTCTTCATAACAATAATCCAGATCATCCGAATCTTCACAATCAAGAACCTAAAAACCTACACAGACAGCCAACCCATCGTCATCTGGTCTGACGTGGAAATCAGTCTAGGCGTATGCTTCCCCCAATCCCATGTCATCCCATCTTCCCTCTTCCCCCATCATACTAATAACACTAATGGTATAGGTAATAATAACCTGCATCCCGACGTACGGCCCATTCTTCCACGCCTTCGCATCCACCTTATCCAGCAGCTACAACAACAACCGCACATACACGACAAACAATACATATAACAATCCGCATAATACCTACGCTACGCTTACGTATTTGACCTCGCCCACGACGACGACGAGTACGTCGTATCCGTTGCGGAAGACGCAGACGAGGAATACCACTGCGAGCTCGATAGTTACTAGTGGGGGGAGGAAGAAGAGTCGCGATCTAGTGGATGCGAGTTTAGATGAGGTTGCACGGGGCTTGGGGATGGATGGGTTGGGATTGGAGAGTGGGATGTTGTTTGGGACGAGTGCGAGTGAGGAGGGCCGGTCGGTGAGGAGTAGGAGTAGGAGTCGGAGTCGGGGTAGTAGGAGGGAGGAGAGGAGTTGTAGTCCTGGTGGTGGGGGGTATGGAGGGGTGTGGGATGGGAGTGGGGTGGCGCCGACGACGACGACGATTTGTAGTTTGCCGGCGGTGGCGAGGGTCAGGGAGGGGAGGTTTGCTGGGGATGGTCTTGGTGTTGATGAGGATATGTTGGAGGCCGGGTATGGAGGAGGTGGGTTTGGGGTGAGTGCGGTTGGGGGTGGGAGTTCGAGTAGTATGGTTACGGGGAGTGCTGGGGCGAGTGGGAATGCGAATGGGAATGGGAGTGGGTGGAGGATTCAGAAGATTATGGAGGTTAGGGTTGAGAGGGAGTGATACGATCCTCTCTGTTGTTGGTATTTAATTGGAGTAATATGGGTATAACGAGATATGACTTCTACATGATGCTTGCTTACTCGGGGCTAGATACAGAACAGTCAATTATATCAACTCAGTTGCCGATCAATCCCTTCAGATTGATACTCTTCGGTCGCTCAATCGGCAATCCCAAGGCCCGGTCCCAGATCAATTGCACCAGAGGTCCCAGCGCCCGACTCACGCCGAAGGTTACTGTGTAGTACAGTGGCTGCTGGAAGCCATAGTGATAGAACAGCACGCCAGAGGCGGCGTCCACGTTGGGGTGGGGGTTCTTCGTCTATGATATGTTAGTCTGATACTAAACAGGTGGTGACCAGGAACATACCTTTCCATGCTGCGTCAGCACCTCTGGCGCAATCTCCGAGTTCTTCTTCACCAGTTGGAACACAGGGTTCGCCTGCACATCTGGCCGTGTAGCTGCGAAGTCCATCAATGCCTCGAATCGCGGGTCCGGCTTGCGCAGCACGCCGTGTCCGTAGCCCGGCACCACCCGTCCCGACTTCAATGTGTCCCACAGGTACGTGCGCACCGAGTCGTCTGTCACCTGCGTGCCAATCTTCTCCTGCATCGCCAGAATCCACCGCAGCACTTCCTGTGCCGCCAGTCCGTGCAGCGGGCCGGCCAGACCCAGCAGTCCTGCGCTGTAGCTGAGGAACGGGTCGCTGAGGGCACTGCCCACCAGATGTGTCGCGTGCGCTGAGACGTTGCCACCCTCGTGGTCGCCATGCAGCGCCAGATACAGTCGCAGCAGGTCGTGGAAGTCCGCGTGCTCGGCCCCGCCCTTGCCCAGCAGTTCGGCAAAGTTGTGCGACCAGTCCTGTGTCGCGTCGAGCGCCTGCGTCCCGACCTGATCGATCTCGTTCGACCTGAACACCAATGCAGCCACACGCGGGATCTTGGCCAGCAGCGAAATGCTATCATCGAACGTGGGCTCCCAGTAGTCTGCCTTGTTCAGGCCGCGCTCGTACGCTTTGGCGAATGTCGACTCGGTGTTCAGCGCTGCAACCGCCACCGACAGCTGCGTCATGGGGTGCATGTCCTTGGGGAATAACTTGATCAGGCCGAGGATGTGGTCGGGGAGATGCGACTTCTCAGCGAGCTCGCGAGAGAATGCGCGCACCTGGCTAGTGGTGGGAACCTGGCCCGTCAAGAGCAGCCAGAACATGGCCTCGGGGAGCATTTCAGTTCCCGTGGTGCCCTTGGGGAGTTCACGCTGGCAATCTTTGATGGTCTTGCCGTGGAAACGGATACCCTCTTCGGGGTCCAGTACGGATCCCTCCCAGAGCATGGACTTCAGGCCGCGCATGCCGCCGATGATGTTGCCCACTTTGACTTCGCCGACCACATCGTCGCTGCGAGCTTTGACTTGCTTGAAGAGCTCCCGCTTCTCGGGAATGACGGATTTCAGGGCGGTTTTGAGGTCTGATTCGGTGCTGTAAAGCCGGCCGGAGCGGATCTTGGCCTGGGGTTGTCAGCAATGATAGGCAAGCCATCAAGGGGGAGGGGTATGTACCTGAGCCAGCCGGCTGGCATGACGGGTTGTTGGACGTATCGGCATGGAGAAAGACATGATGAGTGTTCGGGAAGGCTGAATGTGCAAACAAAGACGAGAGAGAGTAGGAATTATGTACACGGAGCAGAGTACAAAGCAGAGTCAGGAGAAATTCACCCGGAAGGAGAGCGAGTGGCCGTTCGGTTGGCCGCGGTGTTGAGGAGCCGAGGCAAGGCACGGCTGCATGCGGACGGTCAACACAATCAGCCATAAGCAGTCAGCGTCCAATCCACCCTCTGTCGTGCACATCCTCACCGCCGATGCGAGGCCGAGCCGGCCGTCGGACTAAATCGGTAGTGTGCAGTAGAGCGCGCGCTGCACTTTTAGTTATCATCATGGTGTAATTAGATCCATTTGGCTGCAGATCCCGTCACGCCGGGCCTCGGGGGACTCCTGTGAGGGGTCGATCGATCGTACAATGCGGTGAGGCGACATCGGGGATGAGGAAGATCCAACCGCAAGAGCAGAGAAGTGCTTTGGTACCATGCATTCCCTTCACAAGTCCATGGACGATGGATGTTCGGAACAGCAGAGGGAAGAAAGGGAAGCTGATCCTCCCATTTGGCAGTGGATGCTTGACTCCATTTTTGGTCCGGCGAGGTGGAGCCCCCGTGCGGGGTAAGCCCAATCGGGCAACGGCGGCGTTATGGCAGCCTCAGGCATTATATTACCGCGTTTCAGGCAGAAACTGACTAAACTGACACCTGATATATTAGGCAATGATGGTATAAATGACACCTGATACATCAGGCTAGCAAGGGATTGGCACCGCCACAACCCAGCCACGCGTGCCTGGATGATAGGCTATCAGCCCCTCGCCTGAGGCAGAGATTTCATCGCCGCCCGATCCAATGGGCCGCCGCCTAAAAATCCTCAGGCTCGTTATCGGCCCCGCCTCCATCTTGTTTTTCCTCTTGCGCTCGCCTTTCAACTTCCCTCGCCTCTCCTCTCCTCTCCTCTCCTCCAAATCTCCCCTCTTTGTTTCTCCTTCTCCTTGTTGTATACCCCGTTCTGTTTCTCTGTTTATACGCATCCTTGCCGAGGATTGCCCACTAAAAGTTTTGGTCTCGTTTCTTTTCTTTTTGTCCTTTTCTTTTTCGCTTCTTTTTTTTTTTTTTTCTCAGCCTGCCCGCCGCCCCGGCCGGTGTGAGAGGCCCAGAACCCCCAAACCCACAGATCTTACGATATCATGCCTCATCCTGAAGATCCTACCCCAGCCATGACTACCGTCGTCTCCAAAACCCCCTCCGGTGTTCCTCCCTCCGCGGATGAGGTCGGCTCCATCCTGAACACCATTTTCCAGGCCGAGACCTCTCAGCAGGCCCTCGATGCCTCCTACGCCCTCACCAACCTGTTGATCCAGAGTGTCGGCTGCTCCGGTTTCCGTACATACAACATCCTGCCCCCGATCAAGAAGGCTGCCACCGACAAGAAGAATGGCGCCCTCCGCGAAAGCGCCATGCTCATCCTGGGCGCCCTCTTCGAGCGATTCCCCCGCGAACACCCTCTCAGCGAAGTCGTCTTCCTTCTGCAGGACGGTGGTGTCCTGAACCTGGCCCTCGATCTGCTGGCCGACAAGGGTGCTGTCGTGCGCGATGCTGCTCAGTATGCTATCGATGCGCTGTTTGCGTGCCTCAAGCCCGAGGCGATGGTCAACGCCCTCCTCCCCGCCGTCTCCGCCTATCTCAACCAGAGTACAGCCAAGTGGCAGGGTTTCGTCGGTGCCTACAGCCTCATCGAGAAGATGGCTACCAAGGCGCAAATGGGTACTGGACCCCTGGAGGAGGAGCGCGAGAAGGACCTCCTGCGTGAGGCCATGGGCAAGACCCTGAAGGATCTGATCCCCTTGGTCGAGTCCGGCATGCACGACCTGAAGAACGAGGTCGCTAAGAAGGCTATCAAGGCGATGAACGCTCTCACCACTCTTCTGTCCAACGACGATGTGGCTCCCCGCATTCCCCTTCTGATCAAGACCATGGAGCAGCCATCCGAGCAGACTCTGCAGAAGGCCATCCACGCCCTGTCCCAGACTACCTTCGTCGCCATCGTCACCTCCCCCGTTCTCGCTCTGCTGACGCCCCTGCTCGAACGTTCTCTCAACGCCCCCACGACTCCCCAGGAGACTCTGCGTCAGACTGTCGTCGTCGTGGAGAACCTGACCAAGCTCGTCCACGACCCCGCTGAGGCTCGTACTTTCCTGCCTAAGCTGAAGCCCGGTGTCCAGCGCGTCAAGGACCGTGCCTCCCTGCCCGAAGTTCGTGAGCTCGCCACTCGTGCCTTGGACGTCATCGAGAAAGCCATGGCCGACAAGGATGTGGCCGCTGGTGTGGTTGTGAAGATCACACCCGAGGAAGTCCTGGCCGTGTTGGAGGCTAAGATCCAGGAGCACGGCGGCCTGGCACGCCCCGAGGACGCCACCTTGTATGCCCTGGGTAAGAACTACGTCGCCGAGATGGTTCGCGAGGATGTCAACTGCCGCATGCACGACCGTATTCCCGCTTGCATTGCCCCGTACCTGCGCGGTCTGCTGCACGAGGACAAGCACGACGCGGTCGCCACCGCCGTCCAGGAGCACTTCATCGAAGAGGACCACCGCAAGTTCGGCAAGCCCGCCCCCGAGGACCCCAATGAGGTCGAGATTGTTAACGCCAACTTCTCTCTGGCCTACGGTGGTATGCTTCTGCTGTCCCACACCAACCTTCGTCTGCTCAAGGGCCACCGCTACGGTCTGTGCGGTCGCAACGGTGCTGGTAAATCGACGCTCATGCGCAGTATCGCCAACGAGAAGCTGGAGGGCTTCCCCCCACAGAGCGAGGTTCGTACCTGCTTTGTCGAGCATAACCAGGGCGAAGATGCCGATCTGAGCATCTTCGAGTACGTCTCCAAGGATCCCATGATTGCTGCTGAAGGCGAGGAGCACATCCGTAGCGTGTTGCTCGAGTTTGGCTTCACGGACGGTCCCGAGGGTCGTCAGAACCAGCGTGTGGGCTCCCTGTCCGGAGGATGGAAGATGAAGCTCGCTCTGGCGCGTGCCATGCTGCGCAAGGCGGACGTCCTCCTGCTGGACGAACCGACTAACCACTTGGATGTGGCCAACGTCAAGTGGCTCCAGGAGTACCTGAAGAAGCACACCGACATCACCAGTTTGATCGTCTCTCACGACTCGGGCTTCCTGGATGAAGTCTGCACGGACATCTACCACTACGAACAGAAGAAGCTTGTCTGCTACAAGGGTAACTTGGCTGATTTCGTCAAGGTCAAGCCCGAAGCCAAGAGCTACTACACCCTGTCGGCGAGCATCGTTCAATTCAAATTCCCTCCCCCCGGTATCCTGGCTGGTATCAAGTCCAACACCCGTGCCATCCTGCGCATGACCAACTGCACCTACACCTACCCCGGCGCCAGCAAGCCGTCTCTCACTGACGCGTCCCTGTCTCTGACTTTGTCGTCCCGTGTCGCTATCATTGGTGGCAACGGTGCCGGTAAATCGACCTTCATTAAGATGCTCACGGGTGAAACCATCCCTCAGACCGGTAAGGTCGAGAAGCACCCCAACCTGCGTATCGGTTACATCAAGCAGCACGCCCTGGAACACGTCGAGATGCACTTGGAGAAGACCCCCAGCCAGTACCTGCAGTGGCGTTACGCCAACGGTGACGATCGCGAGGTCTACCTGAAGCAGACCCGTATCCTCACCGAGGAGGACAAGGCTCAGCTGCAGAAGCCGGTTGACCTGGGTGATGGCCGTGGACCTCGCCGTATCGAGGCGCTCATGGGTCGCCAGAAGTGGAAGAAGTCCTTCCAGTATGAAGTGTAAGTACTCAACGGATCTTTCCACCCTGTTCATTGCTAACTCGTGCAGTAAATGGGTTGGCCTTCTGCCCAAGCACAACACGATGATCTCCCGTGAGACTCTGCTCAACCTCGGCTTCTTCAAGCTGGTCCAAGAGTTTGACGACCACGAGGCGTCGCGCGAGGGTCTTGGTTTCCGTGTGCTCGACCCCAAGGTCATCTCGAAGCACTTCGAGGACATCGGTCTGGATCCCGAGATTGCCAACCACAACGAGATCTCCGGTCTGTCCGGTGGTCAGAAGGTCAAGGTCGTGTTGGCGGGTGCTATGTGGAACAACCCTCACTTGCTCGTCCTGGACGAGCCGACTAACTTCTTGGACCGTGACTCCCTGGGTGGATTGGCTGTGGCCATCCGTGACTTCAAGGGTGGTGTTGTCATGATCTCTCACAACGAAGAGTTCGTGGGTGCTCTCTGCCCCGAGCAGCTGCACGTCGCCGACGGTCGCATCGTCTCTCGCACCAACACTGCTATCTCGCTCGACCGGTTTGAGGACAGCGCTGCCAGCTCTCCTCAGCCCGGCAGCACGGCAGTCAACTCGACTGCCACGAGTGCGGCCGCCTCGGCCGTCAACTCGGGAGCGGAGGAGCCGGGCGAGCTGAAGTTCAAGGCTAAGAAGAAGAAGAAGCTCACTCGTGCTCAGCTGAAGGAGCGTGAGGCCCGCCGCCGTCTCCGTCATCTTGAATGGTACGTCCCACTATCTTGTCTCAAGTACTCCCCTTACTGACTCTCGCAGGCTCCAATCGCCCAAGGGCACACCCAAGCCCCCGGATACTGATGACGAGGAGTAAACATGTATGGTTGAGTTTGATGATTTCGTTTGCATCGGCAGCGGTGTGATTAGACATGTTCTGGCTTTGGTTCCTTATAGACGGCTGGTTTATTGCTTGATTAATGAGGCTTGACGAGTATATAGATGTAGACTTGCTCTGAATGAACTTTTTGCACATGACTCTCAAGGAATCTATTTATTTTGCCTTGGATCGATAGTAAACAAATAGCTCGCTGCTGTGTTACCACGTGTGTCCACGTGCCTGTGCATCCCCGCTTCTACTTTCAATGTACTAACTTAATCTGCTCTTCCTCAGCCACTGCTTTGTTTCTGCACTTGGTGATCTCATCCTGAAGTCGGGGACAACCTTGCCAATGAAAGCGGGGAACGGCGCCCCCTCAGTGCTCAGTACGGCCTCACATCCTTGGCTCCATCGGGGTCTCCGGGGCTGACCGACAGATTGTTATCCCCCTCATGCAACTGGCTGTGTTTCTCGATCATCCGACGAGATCGGCGGGTGGCCAATGCAGGTGCAACGCCTGCATACTACGCTGCTTTTGTTCCCCTCGCAGCCCACGCGACTATTTCCATAGCCTCCCCCGCACACAGAAATGACTTTCTACCCCGGAATCAAAACACTCTCGCGAAACTATGGAACGACCCAAGACCAACGTGTCCGCAGCTAGTCCGGCCAGCGACCATTCTGCACACCTCGACGATGATGCGAGGAGACTGGCGGAGATGGGCTATACCCAGGACATGCAGCGGAACTTCTCCGTGCTGTCGCTCCTCGGGGTCGCCTTCTCCCTGGCAAACTCATGGTTCGGTATCTCCGCGTCCTTGATCACAGGCATTAACTCAGGAGGCACCGTGTTGACTATCTACGGCATCCCCTGGATCGCTTTTGTTTCGACCTGCGTTGGAGTCAGCCTGTCCGAATTGGCATCGGCCATGCCGAACGCAGGTGGCCAATACTTTTGGGCCAGTGAGCTGGCGCCGAGGAAATATGCGTCGTTCGCATCATATCTGACAGGCTGGTTGGCTTGGGCGGGCGCCATTTTTACCTGCGCCAGTGTTGCGTTAAGCCTGGCCTCTGCTGGTGTTGGCATGTGGCAGCTAACACATCCGGACTTGTATGTTCTTGTTAAAGATTGGATTGCGACTTCTCTAACGATATAGTACACCTCAACCATGGCATTCAGTGGTAGCCTACCAGCTGGTCAACTTTTTCGCCTATCTGTTCAATTGCGTCGGCAAAGTCCTTCCTACCGTGGCCACCACAACCCTATACATATCCCTCATCTCGTTCGTTGTCATCCTGATCACCGTTCCTGCGGCAGCTCCCACACACAGTTCGGCTGAATTCGTCTTTGCTCACTTTGTCAACTCAACGGGCTGGCCCTCTGACGGGATTGCGTTCCTCGTGGGTCTGATCAATCCCAACTGGATATTCGCATGTCTTGACTCGGCCACCCATTTGGCTGAGGAAGTTGGGCAACCTGAGCGTAGCATTCCCATTGCGATCCTCTGTACCGTATTGATTGGCTTTGTCACCTCATGGACTTACTGCATCTCCATGTTTTTCAGCCTGAACAACCTCGATGAGATCCTCAATAGCCCGACCGGAGTGCCCATCCTCGCACTGTATTACCAAGCCTTGCAGAACAAAGCTGGCGCCATTGTGCTTGAGACGTTGCTTTTTGTCACAGGTATCGGATGCCAAATTGCCTGTCATACCTGGCAATCTCGCCTATGCTGGTCCTTTGCACGAGACCGGGGCCTACCCTGGTCGGCGTTTCTGTCCCAGGTTCATCCCACGCTGGATGTCCCACTTAACGCGCACAGCGTGAGCTGCTTTATAGTGGGTCTTCTGGGGCTGCTGTACCTTGGTTCGTCGACTGCCTTCAACAGCATGGTCACTGCGTGCATTGTGTTACTCTACGCTTCGTACGTGGTGCCGATTGTCTGCTTGCTGTGGCGCGGTCGGGGTACTCTCAAGCACGGTCCTTTCTGGCTTGGGAGACTCGGCCTAGTATGTAATATTATTGTTCTAGCATGGACCTTGTTCTGCTTGGTTATATATTCCTTTCCGTCGGTATATCCGGTTACCACGGGCAGTAAGTGGCCCCCAGAACAATACCCATTTATCCTTTCTTTTTAACGTGACTACTAATTCAGTGACTAGATATGAACTATGTGTCCGCGGTATATGGGGTGGTTGCTGTGCTGATTGCCCTCGATTGGGTGTTGCGGGGACGCCGGTCCTTCCGGGGACAGACGGCGCGACACATGGAGGCGGCGGAGGCGAGTCTCACTTAAGAGTGACAATCCTATATAACTGTGTGCCCATCCCAATGTATGTATCGATGTCAACATCCATCTCCGTATAGAGTCAGAGTCAGGGTCCCAGCAAAAAGGTACGGGTCCAGATCATGATCGGCCCGCAACGTCGTAAGCCATGAGATGGACGTGATCGTGATTGGCCGGCAGCGGGGCGGGTGCCTTGAAATGATGGCTCGTATCATTACTCTTTGCGCCCAGCTTTCTCCACGTCTGGCCATCCCCATCCACTTTCTCGCCATCCTAATCTCCCCTTTCTCCTCCCTGGTTTGGTCCCTTCTTTTTCTCTTTCTCCCCTTGCTTCCTCTTGAACCTCGAATCTCTTTCTCAATGCTCCTATCCCTGTAAGGCACCATGCCGCTTCCCTTTCGGGACAACTCTTCCTCCGGCAGGAAATCCTCCCAGCAACAACGCTACACCCCCCTACATGAATCCATCCCCGAAGAGGTCCACGATGACCGGCGCTACTCTGAAACCTTCACTCTCTCCGACCTCTCTGATCCAGACCTCGATGATGAGTCCCGCATAAAGCTCCGCCGAGTTGACAACGCCAAGAGGTCCAACGAGGCCGCCGCCTACGCTAACTGCCGCTCCACCGATGTCGAAGCATACCTGGATAGCATCACCGAGGCGGAACAAGAGCTCCTGGCGGCGGCGAGGCAGTACGAGCTCACCGATGACAGCGATGATGGAGACTACACCGTGAAGAAGAAAAAGAAGGGACATCACCGGAGAACCTCGTCGTTCCGGAGACATACTCCCCGCACCGGATGGCGGGCATACTATTATTCTCGATGGCTGTGGCGGACGCTGGTCGTTATTTTCGTCGCATTGGGTATGATGGTTTGGGCGTTTTTGAATCTGGCTTGGTCGGAAGATGAATCTGAACGGGTTCGTTTGTGGTTATACCTGAGTTAGTGAGTGTGATGCTGATGTCTGTAGGATATGACCCCGGCGGAATCTTGGTTCCCTACCCCCAAGGGAGGCGCGCTTGAGGAATGGGCGGAGGATTACAGGAAGGCAGAGGCGCTGGTCAGACAGATGACCCTCATCGAGAAGATCAACATCACTACTGGCGTTGGATGGCAGATGGGGCTTTGTGTCGGGAATACAGGTATGTCTGGTTGAAGGCTAGGGGTGATGGCTGCTAACTGCTCAGGCTCCGCCGATCTGGTCAAGTTCCCCTCGCTGTGTCTACAGGACGGACCCCTCGGACTGCGTTACGCCGACCTCATCTCCGCCTTCCCCGCCGGCATTACAACAGGAGCGACCTGGAACCGAGACCTGATCCGACAGCGCGGTGTGGCTCTGGGAGAGGAGGCCAGGATAAAGGGTGTCAACGTGCTGCTGGGCCCGTCAATGGGCTCCCTCGGTATGATGCCTGCGGGCGGTCGCAATTGGGAGTCGTTTGGCTCGGACCCTGTGCTGCAGGGTGTCGCCGCTGCGGAGACCATTCGCGGCATCCAGAGCAATGGCGTCATGGCCACGGCCAAGCATTACATTCTGAATGAGCAAGAGCACTTCCGACAGCCGCATGAGTGGGGAATCGCCTCGGCCATGTCATCCAACATTGGCGACCGCGCTTTGCACGAGGTGTTCGCCTGGCCGTTTGCTGAGAGTATCCGGGCTGATGTCGCCAGCGTCATGTGTGCGTACCAGATGGTGAACAACAGCCATGCTTGTGAGAATAGCAAGCTGCTGAACGGTATTCTGAAGGACGAGATGGGCTTCCAGGGTTTCGTGCAGTCGGACTGGCTGGCTCAGCGGTCAGGCATCAACAGTGCTCTGGGCGGCCTGGATATGAGTATGCCGGGTGATGGTCTCCACTGGGCAGACGGAAGGTCCTTGTGGGGACCGGAGCTGACTCGAGCAGTGTTGAACACGTCTGTCCCGATGGACCGGTTGAACGACATGGTGACCCGCATTGTGGCTTCCTGGTACCATCTCGGCCAGGACTTGTGGCCTCGGCCTCCTCCGGAGGGTGACGGCGGGCCCACCTTCTCCTCGTGGACCAACGATGAAGTCGGATGGCTGCACCAAGGATCGCCGGATGATGAAGCCTACGGCGTCGTGAACCGGTTTATCAACGCTCAGGGCGAAGGCGAGAACGCACACTCCATCATTGCTCGCAAGGTGGCGGCCGAAGGCATTGTGCTGGTGAAGAACGACCAGAACACACTGCCCTTGTCCCGCCGGCCAGTGAGTCCATCCGGTGGTCCCTATCGGGTGGGCGTATATGGCGACGACGCCGGGCCGGCCGGAGGACCTAACGCTTGCCCAGACCGAGGCTGCAACCAGGGCACTCTGGCCATGGGCTGGGGTAGTGGGACGGTAGAATTTCCCTACCTGATTAGTCCGATCGATGCTTTGAACACTGCCTGGGCTACCGAGATCGACATGCATTCATACATGCGAAATGCAGTGATGCCCGCCGATGCTGCCGACCGGGATCTGTGTTTGGTGTTTGCGAACGCCGACTCCGGCGAGGGTTACATCTCTTCGGGCGGCATTAGCGGCGATCGCAACAATCTCTTCCTGCAGAAGGGCGGCGACTCGCTGATCAAGACGGTAGCCAACAGCTGTGGCGGGCCGACGGTGGTGGTGGTGCACGCCGTGGGCCCGGTGGTCGTCGAGTCGTGGATTGACCTCCCGGGCGTCGCCGCCGTCTTGTTCGCGCATCTGCCCGGACAGGAGAGTGGCAACGCTCTGGTGGATGTGCTATTTGGAGAGGTCGATGCTAGCGGTCGGCTGCCGTACACGGTGGGCAAGAGCCTGGCCCACTACGGGCCGGGCGCGCAAGTGTTGTACGAGCCTAATGCACCGGTTCCCCAGGTAGACTTTACGGATGGACTGTACATTGACCACCGCTATTTCGATCGCCACAATATCACTCCGCGGTTCGAGTTTGGTTATGGGCTGTCTTACGCTACGTTCGAGTTGGCCGAATTGCAGGTCCACGCCTTGCGGTCGAAGTCGCGGCTGCCCGCATCGAGGCGTCCCGCCACGATTTCTCCCCCAGCGTATGATCCTGAGCCGCCACGGAACGAGTCTTTCTTCTTCCCCCCGGGGTTCAACGTTGTTAGCAAGTATATCTACCCCTATCTGCCATCTCTGGATGGTACTACTCCCGCGAACTACACGCACTACCCGATCGGCTATGACAAGCCGCGGACACCGTCAGAAGCCGGAGGTGGCTTGGGCGGCAACCCATCTCTGTTCGAGGAGATGGCGAACGTGGAAGTGCAAGTCCGGAACACGGGACCCCGGTCGGGTCAGACGGTGGTGCAGATGTATGTCTCCTTCCCGGAGGAAGTGACGGAGGAGGGCGACTGGGTGGAGGTGCATGAGCGGAGCAGTAGCAAGACGAAGATCGAACGGGTGCCGGAGAAAATCGACTTTCCGGTGCGTGTGCTGCGAAACTTCACCAAGGTGGCCCTGGAGCCCGGTGAGGCGCAGACAGTATCGATGAGTCTCAGCCGGAAGGACCTGAGCTATTGGAGTGTGCGGCAGCAAAACTGGGTGATGCCGGATGGAGATTTTGAGATTTGGGTAGGGCAGAGTTCAAGAGATTTCCCGTTGCGGGGATACTACTAGATTTTGAGGTATTATTAGATTTTCATGTACATATAGAATTGCTATCAATGATGTTTTGGAAGTACATCGCAGGTTCTCGTTGCAGTATGGCCCCTACTCCTACCTCTTTTTCTCTCGTCCGTGCTGAGCCATCGCCTGTAAGCGGGGCTGCATGAAGAACATAGTAAGGACAAAGTGAGCCTACCCGGACCAGCAAGCGCATATGTCGACCCTTCCATTACACCCTATCCATGATGATACCACTGTCCCTATTACCATCTAACATCCAACGCTTTCGACCTTATACGATACGACAGCTCTCAGCCCGACGACCCGGAAGGACCATAACCGTTTCGAAATTTCACGGTGCTGCTACGCAAACACAGCAGAACTGACATCACAAGCGAACAAGTCTTACTAGGCAGTAGTAGGTACTCGACCAAAGCCTCATTGATGGATGGCTGAGGCGGTGCACCGCAACCTCTGCCCGCAGCCTTGCACACGCGCGTTACCGCACTACCGCACGATTCCAACAGTGTGTCCTGGTCTGATTCGTTCATTTCTCTCCCCCTCTTGCAGATGCATGGAATTGTTGGCCCCAAGTCGCGTCAAGGGTGGAGGTGGTGTTCGAGGTGGGAGACTGTGTTCAGGAAAGTGGGTCAGTGATTGCTGTAGAGAATACAAATACCCCCAGATTTATCGTCTTTGCAGTGGTTCTTTCTCTCTTCACATTCTATCCTATCTTTCTGTCAGTCTCCATTTCACTCATTTATCTAGTTGGCACGGTTGCCTTTTTTCTTTCCTTTGCGTTTAGCTAAAACCTTCGGTATTGTATCTATCGGTACAGATACAGCCCAATCATGGAGGGCAACGCTTCAGCAGTCCTCCGGGTTGAATTCGTTTCGAGGGTTAGGTGGGTTCGAAATTCTCTGCATACACGACTGTTCTCACTTCCGTTTTTATTGATGTTGAAGCATACGCTGAGATGATATGGGGCTAAATGAATGTGTGAATATCTAGAAGACGTGAGGTCGGCGGCGGCGTGGACGTGAACAACCCCACCAGTTATATACAGAGGATGAGGATCCAAGTGCACCAGCCCCATTCCCGATCTTCATCCCAGGTTACCCGACAGAGGGGATATAGATCTGGCAGCGCGTACGGATTCCCGAGGGCAAGGGTGTCCCGCTCCTTGTCTTGGGAAGCCCTCTCGCGGGCTCACAGAGACATGAGAAAGGCTATTTCTCGCCGACATGTGGAAGGCAGGTGTCGCAACTGCGGATCCCCAGAGCACTGGGAGGCTGATTGTGACAAATGCTGTGGTAAATGTTCGTATAATTTGGAGTGGCAGATATGTCGGAGTGGGCTGACGCTGGCTGATATTTTAGGCAATGGTAGCGACCATAAAGTGTCTGACTGTGGGGGAAATGTTGTCTGCTTTTCTTGTGAGTTCGCTGATGGGAGGAAGTGTGGATGGGGCTAACTGAGGTGATTTTATAGGTGGTGGAGTAGGCCATATGCATGGTGATTGTCCATCGAACTGAACATTGTGGGTGTAAGACTCCCAAGAAACGTTAGAGTGAGTGCGGACTGTCTTTCTCACAGGCTGTATTAGATGTATATGGCTGACTCGATAGAACTTCTAGGATGAGTTGGGAAGATTGGGTGATAAGATCTTGTTGTTGTGCTTGTTGTGAACTTGCATTGAGACCAGACTGTCAGTAGTGAGCATTAATTCTAGCATGTTTTCAAGTGGGTTGAGGAGTGATAGACAAAGTAAAAGACCAGTTTCAACCCTTGATAAGGACAGGTATATCGCCATATCAACCAAAATCACATGGGATTTGGTCAGCTAAACTAACTTAGCTTGGGTCTCACTGTCCCAACAGCACCTACACGAACCCATTGAATCCATCTGAAGCCCAGCATAACCATGAAATCATGCCCATCTCCGCCGTACCGTCTACTTCCCCCGCTGCGGGAATGCCTTCCGCCCAAACCCTACCCGTTCCAACTGCAACACCAATTCAGTGGAATACTTCCCCGGATGACTTCAGAGAGATCACATCAACACTGAATTACAGTAGATTTTAGTATAAAGAAAGCCCTATCTCAACTCATACTACAATTCCTTGTTTACACACCACACCACACTCCACTCCATTCCACCACCCTTTGACATCCATACGACAGAATAATTATGAACATCCTAGCCCTCCTCCTCACCACCCTCTCCCTCCTCCCCACGCCCTCCTACACCCAAGAATCCTCCTCCTCATCCTCTGACGGCTCCTCCGGATCCACCTCCTCCTTCACCGTGACCGCCTACCGCTCCGACTCCCCCATTAACAACCTCCCATTAACCATCTTCTCCGGCCGCTTCTACCTCGGCGGCCGCACCTCCTCCTACTGTCCTCCAGGTGTAGCCTCGGAGGGCGAATGCCCCCCAGGAAACGAAACCATTATCGTTGGTGGGAATGGCCTAGTACGTCCCTTACCCCTACCCCTTATCCCCCATATCCCCACCCTCAACAACCACCCACTAACCCAACCCCCCTCCGGGGAACCCTGAAAAGGCAGTCTCCGTCCCCGGCGGCCAACAAATCTACATCCTCCCCACGGGGGCCTTATCATTCACAGCCCCGCACTCATCCTACATGCCTCCCGGCTCATCCACCGGTCCATTCAGCTACACGCCGGGTACTCCCTACGGAAGCTGGAATTATACGGGCTCTCCGGGTGGGTTCATTGCTTGTCCCGTGAGGGGAGGTGGGGGAGGGGCTAGTAGTAGTAGTGTCCATGGTGGGTCATCGAGTACGCCAAAGCCTAGTTCTACGCCGAAGCCTAGTAAGGCGACCCCTTCTTCATCCTATGTGAGTCCGTCGGTGAGTCCGTCGGTGAGTCCGTCGGCCACGCCGGGAGCTGGTGGGGGTAAATGGATTGTGTATGTTAATTGGAAGAATGCGACGGTGCCTGGGGGGAATGTTAATGAGTGTTTGGGTTTTGGGGCGAGGGCGTGGGGGAGGAACGCCAGTGTGGGGGCTTGGGAGTATATCTAATTGTCTTTCGTTTGGGAGGGTTTTGGATGAGGGAGTCGGGATGGGTATGGGGATGGGGGGTAGTTGGGGTTTGAAGGGGGGAGGATAGTTTGTATAAGGGTTGGGTTGGAAATGGGTGAAAACGGTGCTGTGGGTTTGGTTCCTTGTTGGTGATGATAGTGCATGCATTTATCTTGTTTATTCATCTACAGGATGGTTTATTGAAAGGAATAATCTTCGTTAGTATGAGGTATAATTTATCACGCAATTGAGATGGAAAGAAAATTAGTGTGAAGCATTTATATACCATAGGGATGAGTATAGTCACCTGACAACAGTCCTCAATGTATAATAGTACCCCGTCACTATCTCATTTCATCTTTTCCACTGCCATCTTACGGGCTCGTGAACATGGATTGTCTACCCCTGGAGGTAAAGCATTTAATCGCTGGAATAGTAAGAACACTGCGGTTAGCCTTTGAAACCAACTAATCCGGAACCTAGATTCGCGATGTGTCGTGGGAAACCCTGCGGGCTTTATCACAGGTGAACCGCCAGTGGAACCAGATTACGGCGCCGGGTCTCTATAAAGATCTTACTCTCCGCCTGAAGCCGAACGAGCCACCTCACCGTGTGCTTCAGCTGCTAGACGCCACTCTCGTCTTGCCGCATATCAGATATCTCACCCTCGTAGATCCCACCACCTCGGACCTAGGTGATCTCAACGTAGGGAGGTATCTCAATGAGACGCGCCCCGAGAATATCGATGTCCCTCCCATACTGCGCGCATACAAAGGGGATTGGGACCCGATTATCTTCCTCCTCCAACGGTTGGTGTGTCTGAAGCGGCTTCATCTTTTACTGTACCCATCATACCCGCCGGCACTGCTGGATACCCTAGCGGAGACTCATCCAGACTGTCACGTTTCGGTGTTCTCCGCCAGCCCCGATACCTACCGAGCGGATTTCACGCGAAATAAATGGATCCACTCTCCCGTGGTGAAGGCCGCTTGGATCGTCTACTATGAACATCCCAATGGCCGCTTCTACACCGAGCACCCGGATCGCTTTCTGCGGAACATTCTCCGTCAAGCGCCGGGGATCAAGCGTCTGACGTTGCAGATCAGCGCCACGCCGGGGCCCAGCTCCTGTCAGCGGTACACCAAGTGGCTGCAGGCCCAGCCGTCGGAGGACGAGGTCAATACCCATCCACGCGCGCAACTGGAAATGCTTTCATTCCCATTGATAAGCAAGATGACCGCGCAGAACCTGCAGGCCTGGTCCCGGGTTACCGATCTGGGATATCTCACCGCGTGGACCGCCGGCGCCATCGAGGACATCGCCCTATTAACAACCATCGCCGAACTGCAGCCCTTCCGGGCCCTAAAGCGACTAACCCTCGCCCTGAACTCCCCGGAAACCTCTCCCCCCTGGCTCCCGGCAGTCAAAACCATGTTCAACGCCCTCCCGCCCCTGACCTATCTCTGCCTGCTGGGGTCCTACCACCCGGAATGGCTCCCCACCGCTATCCTGGACCGCCACGGCCCAACGCTAACCGAGCTGCAGCTGCACAGGCCCCGACCCTGGTTCCAGAACTATGAGTCCTACCGACTCGCGCGGAAGGGGCAAATTGCTCCGATCTTCCCTGCGGACGTGATCACCAACATGGCGGCTCGCTGTCCTGTCCTACAGACGCTGCGGATCACCGTGCAACGATACCGGGGCCACTCAACCGAGACGGCCGCTTACGACGCCCTAGGCCGTTTTCCAGCCCTCCACACACTGGACCTTCACCTCAACTGCCTGCCCGTGATGGTCTCGGGCTATGAGACCCCGTTCCCCCCACGGGAGCTCACTGCGTACGAGCGCCAGACGATCCAAACCTGGCATGGCAGCCTTCCCAAGTGGACGGTTCGGGACACCGCTATCAACAGTGCGTTCGACGAAACGCTAGCTACAGCGATCTTCACGCGCATCTGGGGCCAGAAAACGGGGAGATCCCTCCGAGTGCTCCGACTGCACCCCCTCTCGGGCCAGGCTGGGCAGTATCAGGGATCCACGGGCATCACGGCCCATGCGCTGCTCGGAGATGGGAGTTACCACCAGGAGATGGGTGGCGCGTGGCAGGTCGAGTGGGATGGGGCCAACGGGATGCGGGTGGAAAACCGGTTCAAGCCGAAACGCAAACGGGGCCAGACGATGCGGAGTATGGATTTGGAGATCTTCGAGTCTATTTGGCCGTCGGATCGAGAAGAAAAGACCTGGCCTATGGAATGGCGTAGCTGGCCGTTGCAGTGAGGGTTACTGAGTTGCTACCGGAGCATCGCTGTGTTGCATCGTTTGAGGTTTGTACGTAGGTATTACTGTTTCTTCACAATGTATATTGATGTATGATTTAGAAGTAGAAAAGGAATGATAGTAAAGGAAGGCGTAGAATGTTTGGAAGGGGTGAGTGGTATGTTCTTGTGATCATTGAGTTGGTGGTTATATACTCCGAAGTATGGTTTATGAGATGAGTGGATTGGCTTATACTTTTGTTTGTGGTGAGGTATTGTGCAAAAATCAGGTGGTTCGTGGGATCTATGTTGAGAAAGACAGAGGGGGGCAGATGAAGAGGCACAGGCAGTCAGTCAAAGAAACTGAGGTACTATTAATTAGTCGATTAATCAACTACTTTTCGATGAATACAATTGCAATCAGACAATTCAATCGCAGCATAAATACCTTGATGAGTACGGTTGAGACTTATAGCGTAAAATACTCTTGATTATAGAATATACTACTGGTAAAAGAACCATAGTATCTAACAGTACTCATCCTACCGAGTACATCTTAATCATACCCTCATGCCATTCAAGACTGGCAACAACTGTACGACGCATCTCAGAGTGATATACAACGTGCCAATACAGCAGTAACTTCGTTATCAACTTGGATATACCGAGGATCATCTCTAATGAAAATGCATTCATCCATTCAATATGTGTAATGCCACAATAACAATCGCAGCAACAATGATGATGATAATAATAAGTCCAGCCTATCAAACCCACAAACCCATCCATCCTAATAATATAAACAAGTAAGACC